>NC_081825.1:250290705-250630289 GCF_030867095.1 Alligator mississippiensis
TCAGAAATACCTGACCTATGTAAATCAGGGTGATCTGGACAGAGGGAAATTAATCCCGTTTCTGCCGGAACAGACACCCCTAGAAGCCGGATACCCCCTAGAAACCCCCACGAACCCTGACACAATTGTTCAGGAAGTACTGGATAATGTGCATACCTGATACAGGAAAAATGCTAAAGTACTGCTCACTAAGCTGAGCCAGCACAAGGATATTTCTTCTTGGGATGATCAAGGGGGTTTCATCTACAAAGGGATGCTTGTCAAGGGTTCTAACATGCTCAACTTGGTCCGGAGAACCCTTCAGACTCAAGCCGGGGCTACTAAACATCCGCCTAAAGGCTGGGACATCTTTATGCAAGCCATGGCCTAGCTGAATGTACCATCTTCTGTTATGGGCAACGTTGTGAATCGTGATCATCTGGAACGTCTGAAAGCATCTGCCTCAGACCAAGAAACACCAACAACGCCACCTATGAAACGAAAAATTGTCTCTAAAAGCCACTGGCTCTCCCTGTAAAGTTTTACACTTTGAAATAAACTATTCTCTACTGCTATAAATTTTTTGTCTATAGAGGATTTTTTTGAATGAAAGCACACACACATTTAAACAACAACAGCTTTATTTACACAGCATCAGCTGAGTGTCTTATTTAGACAAAGCATTCGTGAAAGTCATTGCAAGAAATACATGTCTGGGCATGTTGAAACATGTTTTGAGCAGGCCTAGCCACACGAAAATTTTCATATTTACTTTTTACAAAATGCATCACCACCCTATCATTTTGTGCTAAATCGTCGGAATAATACAATTTTAAAATCTGTTCAAACGACAGCCCCTTGCTACGGTGGTGTAGGAAAAACACACAATGGTATCCGCAGGCGACAGACTGGGGGTCTTGTAACTGTTTCGTTTGAAAAACAGTGCCAGTGACATTCTTGTTTAAAAACAACATAATGCTTTGAGGAAAGAGAGCGCTGTTTGGGGGGTGACCGTACGAGTCGAAAAATTCTCCTCTGTTCCGATCCTTCAAGTAAACAGCCAACCAGTGTTCTCCGGGTTGATTATGTGGGTGCGTGTTGACTACTAAGCTCAGGGGCCTTTTAGACTGCCGAGTCTTAGGAAGCCAGTCGTTGGGGAAAACATCTAAGAAAGTGTCTTTGTCATAAGGGTCTGAGGATAAAACCCTGATGATCTGTTCAGTGTCCATCTTCACATATAGTCAAACAGGACGTTTCTTCTCTGATTTATTTCTATGACGTTGTCAAAGACCCCATACACGATCATGTTAACCGTGGTGGGCAAAGCCACAGCAAAGCGTATTTCTGCTCTCAGATTCCTGGTTTTAAACAGTGAATAATGATCAGCACACTCCTGGTCAGGAGACAGGTTAAAGGAAAATAAGGTGTAGCCCAGAGCAAACTCCTCACGGTTGATGATCAGGGCCCGGTCTTTCGTCTGTTTACCGGCTGTCTGTACCAGCTGCATGTATTCTCTCACACAGTTACCGTTTTCAAAATCTGGTTGTAGGGGTTTTGTTGGGGTTTGTTCTCCATCAACGTAGAGGGCCACAAAATTAATATTGTAATGTTTAAAATTAAAGGGGTTCTTAGCATAATTCCCACTAAAGGCATCATTATCCATGAACCCGATGACGATGAGTTTGGGTAACTGTCCCAGAAACAGATTCTCCTGGTTGCTGACTCGGCTGCTGGCAGGAATGCTAAACACTTTCATACCCACGCGGTCTATGGGGTATTTAGTGTTGGCCATAAGTAAGGCCTCCACGTGGCCCAATCAGACACCCGGAGCTACCTTCACTTTTTTCACAAAAAGTGAGGCAGATGTTATTTTTAGTTTACATTGGCCAGCTGCTGCATTGCCCATCAAGCAGAAGGCATCTTTGCTACGTGTCAGCTTAATTCTCACATCCACGCCATTCAGCAACAGTTTTTCTTGAAAAAACAAATCACTATGGAGATGACCAAGCAGCTCTATCTTTTTGCTCCGGTCTGTCAGATTTGCCCGTCTTCGAAACCCCTGATTATTGCCATCCCTTGCAACCGATTCATGATGCCCGGGGGTATCTTTGTAAAACAGGCCGGCAGAAAATTGGGTGGTGAGGGTGTCATCGCTGTAGTTGAGAACTGATTCGATGAAGACTCGGTAAGGGTAACAGTTGTTGCTCTGGCTTATGAGACGGTCTCCCAGAGTGACATCCAGCTGACTGAAGACAGGCTAGTGGATAATTCACCAGACCCACTGCAGCTCCGGCATCAAGATCCATTCCAACACGTTTTACAATCTTGCAGCAAAGGTACAGCAGCGTGTTGTTCAAATCCATGTAATCTTCACCATTGCCAGCTATGAAAAAGTCAAGGGGGCTGGACTCGGGAATAGCCGAGAGTGGGGGGATCTCAACATATAGGCTTTTCTCAATGCAGGTCTGCGTTGGGGCTATTTGAAACACATCCAGTTCGGATTTGGCACATTCTTCAGACCCACAGTGAACAAAGGCCATGGCGGTTAAAATATATTTCTGTTTCCTCCAGGAGAGCACCCCTTCTTTTTCCCAGGCTGCTTCTTGGTTTTTTTTGTCTGGCTTCCCCGTCGACTTACCCTCTTCTTTTTAAGGGGTTGTGGAGGTCCTGCATGTCCGGAGTCCGGTACGTCTCTCTTTCTTTTAAGGCTCTTTCTTTGAATATACATGAGGCCGGACCCCTCCTGCTTTGCCGGCTTGACCACTTTATCTAGGACAGCTCGGTAGACATGACCGATCACATCTTTGGCTATGTTTTGTGCTGCATTTTTAGCATGGGGTTTAATAATCTCCAGACCCCTTCTCAAAAGTGGAATGGCTTTTCTAAAGAGGCTGTGAAATATACCTCCCACACCAGCCCCATACATCACGGGTACCCCATGATATCCGGGAAGGCCATACCCAGCCTGGGCTTTATAATAATTTCTGTACAAATTAGGGTCCCCATAGTTTTTTACCATTACCATTGTACTTTTACTTATTTTAAAATCTCAAAGTCTTCCGGGGGCGTAAGTGAAGCTTAACGATCACCTTACCAAAGCGAAATGAGACGTGTTTGTTCTGATCCATCTTTATTTCAATGCTGATTGTGTCGATGTGACGTTGACTGATGGGGACATAATGTGGGTTGTCATACGTGATGGTGACAAACTCGTTGTTGCTTCCACGGACCGGGACACAACGTAGCAAAGGTACTGAAAACTCCCCGACAAGCTGATGTTCCACAATGTCTGTGTAGACATACAGTGAATTGAACCCTCCGGTAATATCAGCTGGGAAGGGTGTTTTTTTAACAGAGACTCCGGGTAGCATTCCCAAAATATAGGCTAGCTCACCATGCATATAAAAACCATAAGAGTTATCTTTGGCTTTAAGTTTCACTTTCCCGAACACTTGGTCATAGTGCATAACTAATTCGGGCGGAGTAGGGTTGTTGGTGATTGTATTGTTTATAAGATCCAGTAACTCTGTGATGGATGTATAATACCCCTGAGACAGGCTGTACCCCCATTTTTTAGTCCCAGAAATAATTTTGAAAGGGGTGTCTTTGTTGATGTTGTTCCAGCTGTGTGGGTATTGTATTTCTGCTAACCCTATCTCCCAGTTCCCCAACAGATCCAGAGGTTTAACCAGGTGTATGGTAAAGTTTGAGCTGGTGCTCTGTGGAAAAATGCTGGAGCAAGCGTTGCTGGTTAAAGTAATGTAAAAGTCACCATCACACATCTCGACCTTCTGACTGAGGTACCCCTATATGTTACAAACTTGGGAGGCTTCCACCCAACTGTTAAATTTAGATGGCCACCCCAACCATTTTACCAACAACTGCTTCTTTCTTCCTTTTCCTTTCGTTGCTAGAACTTTTTCAACCCTGTAAACTCTGTCCTGTTTGGGATTCACTTTTTGTAGTTCTTCAGGGTAGAAAGAACCCTCAATAGGTTCATCTTCGTAATCTTTTAGGCGGTATACAGGCATCTGCACACGTCTAAGGACTTCATCCACTATGAAAGTCTCATCGGTGAATGTTTGTTCATAACCTTTTTCAAACCACCCTTTGGTTCTAGACACCCTCAAGTGGTCTCCTTTTCTAAACACGGGTGCTGCTGGTTTTATTTTGAAATAGTCCCCGTACACGGCTTTCCACACCCGTGGAGAGTTTGAGAAGTTCACGTCAACAGGCCTGGTGCGAATAGTTCTGTGAAAACTGTGGTTGTAGCTCTTTATAAACTCTGGTAACACATCAATGTAGTGAAAGGTGTTGTGGGCTGTAAAATACCTCCACATCTTTGATTTTAATGTTCTGTTAAACCTCTCTACCACCGCCGCTTTCACTTCACTATTTGTCACAAAATGGTGAACATTATACTGTTTTAACAGCTTACTTAAAGACTTATTTAAAAATTCTTTTCCCCGATCAGTCTGTAATTTTTGAGGTACACAGCCCTCTGTAAAAATGGTTTTAAAGGCTCGAGCTATTTCACCACCTGACTTGTCTTTTAGACCCACGGCCCACGCATACTTTGATAATATGTCTATCACTGTTAAGATGAACTTAACCCTGCTGTTGTGTTTAGAAAACTGCTGCATATCCACCAAATCTGCCTGCCATTGTGCATCAATATCTGAAACAACAGTCTTATTTCTTTTAAAATGTCTTCTTGCCAGTTTGTGCAGGGTATAAGCATCCTGGTCTGAAAGTCAGGCAGCCACCCCACTTCTGTTCAGGAACTTATTCTGCCTTTTGGTAGCTTCAAAAAACGCGTTCACCCCACCAAAACTTCCAGCTTCACCAGGGGAGTAATAAACTTCCTTTAACATAGCCTCCTGTGTAGACATGTCTGTTAACCGTTCCCCCCTACACTTACCCCCACGCTAACACTTGTGTGGTGCATTCAAACACTTGTGGACAAATTTAAACCACAGCACAAAGACACCATCTTCCAAATTCTCAACTTCTGTTTAGTGGTCAGGGACCTGATAGGCCATAACAGCACCAAGTGATCTAGGGCGGATCTTGCAGCATGAGGGGTTGGGCTTTGAGGGTCTGCCTGGGTTGTCCTTCTGATGTCATGAACCATGTGGTGTTGGTGTCACACACCACGTGATTGGGGTCAGGGGCAGAGTTGCTGATGTCACGCACCATGTGACCGGGGTCAGGGGCGAAGTTGCTGATGTCACGCACCATGTGACCGGGGTCAGGGGGTGTGGTTGATGACGTCACACACCATAAAAGGGGAAAGGGGTGGAGCGAAGGGGGCGGGACTTCCGGTCCCGCCCACCTGTCACATTTGCATTGAAGGGCAGAGAGCCATATACTACTCACATCTTAGTGTCATCAGCAAACTTGGACAGCGTGCTTTCCACCCCCTCGTCCAAGTCGCTGATGAAGATGTTAAACAGTGAGGGCCTGGGGACCGCACTGCTCACATCTCAACAGGTTGAGTACAACCCGCCCACCACTACTTTCTGGGTGCACCCCATCAGCCAATTTTAAACCCGTCCAATTGTGTAGGCATCAATGCCACAGTCGCTTAATTTATTGATGAGGATGTTGTTCTTGCTGTTGTTGTTATTGTGGTGTCACAGTTGTGAGGGCTTGGTCAGGGTCAGGGAAGGTGTCAGAATCATTTAAATCTCAGCCAGACAGTTCTTACTGTTCCATCAGAGTGAGTTTATAATAGATAAAATAAACAGGAACCGGCTCTTGAATTGTGTTTGTCTGAATTTAGGAACTGTGGAATTATGAAATACAATAATATTATTACTATTATTAAAGTCAACACTCAGTTACAGCAATGCCTTGTAAGAACAATGACCCCTTAATAGCAACATTTCCACTGAGAATATTTTCCATACTAGATATTCATATTATATTCCTTAGTGGCTATAGCCACTTAGGAAGAACATTGCACCTGGATGCTGATATGTTGCTGCTAACAGGCATTGTATATATAGTTATCTTATCAGTGTAATTGTTGTTTCTTAACTACTGTGGGCTAGACCCAAAAACCCAAATGAAAGTCTCTTATTTCCCTACATATGCATTAGATTAGCCTTAAAGGAAATATTAAGAAATGTGTCTTAAAGTATTGTTGATAATGAATGTAAATTTATATATTTACTTTCTTAATTACTAGTATTCTGAAAAGTGCTAGAGTAGTAAAGCTGAGACTTTAAATGGTGTAATATTTAAAACAAACAGAAAAACAAACAGCCTCCCAACAGACAGACATCAATAAAAGGCACTTTTTACTTGTGGACAGACACCAATAAAAATTACACTTGAGATTTTAGTGAAAACACCATATTTTTCCTTGACAGTAGGCAACCATTGATTCTCTGGATCATGGTGTACACGAAAGAAGTCTAGTCAGATGCCTGATGAATCTGTTTGTGGCTGACAAGTCCATTTCAAGTACACCACAGCTTGTTACAAGTTTCACAGATCCATATGTTATCTGAGTTGGAGTCCAAGTTTACAGCATGCTGTTTTCTTCTTTCTCACTTTTCTTCTACCCTCTGGATGGAAGTCACTTCATGTTATGCTGCACCTAGTGCCAGATGTTTCCTCCAGACTGAATGGGATCCTGCACTCTCTTCCTAGCTTTCTACATTTATGTTGAATAACTTCATACAATTTTTGCAGACATCATGGCATGAACAACTCATGCTTCCTGAGGCTGTGGGGGCATGGCAACCCCCTGCAGGCAGTGGCAGCAGTGTTGGCAATAGGGTTGGGGTGGCAATAAGTGGGGACCACCTGCAAGTGGCCATGGTGATGTCGGTGGTGGGGGCAGGCTGAGAGGGGACTGCCCATAGGCAGCTGCAGCTGCGGCAGTGTCAGCGGAGAGGTGGGGGTGGCAAGCAGTGACTGCCCACAGACACTGGCAGCAGCATTGGCAGTGACCTATCTGAGGGGGGCACATGCTTCTGCTCCCCATATTCCCCTTACGTGTTGCCTATGCATCATGGTACCACTGTAGAGAATGACCTTGCTTTCTAGAGCCAAGTCAAATCTCTCTATACAAAATATTCTTGGAGATACAGTTTCTTCCCATTTTCCTGACATGGCTGATCCATCACAACTTCTTATTTTTGATAGTGGTTTCTAAGTGTATCAATCTTACATGCTCCAGTATCTCTGTATTTGGTATTCTAGCTTCCCACTTTGTTTTCAGGATCTTACACAGACATCTCATGTGGAAGCCGTTAAGTGTCTTGATGTGTGTAGTGTATGTAGTCCACATTTTTGAACCATAAAGCAGAGATGATAGCACAAAAGTCTTGTAGATTTGCATCTTCACCTAAGCTGATAGTTTGCTGTTATTTCATACATTTCTGTAATAGCCCAAAATTCTTAGCTGCTTTTTTGATTCCATTAGTTAGTTCAGTCTAGGAAGGTCAAGATTTCTGATGATTGTATAACCCAGGTAGCAAAAACTATTAATGACACCAAGAGATTTATCTTCCAGAGTGACGTCAGGTATTGGTTCTTTTACCTGTTGGTACATGATCACAGTCTTTTTGAGACTAATTGCCATCCTGAAGCTCTTGCATGACTCAGAAAGTCTGCTCAAGAGATTTTGCCAGGTTGATTCACTGTGGGCAACCACAGATCATCCGTAAACAGGAAATCTCTCAGAAACAGTTCTTTCACCTTGGTTTTCACTCTAAACCTTATGATATTAAACAAGCCTCCATCTAGTTTGGGTCAAAGAAAGATGACATTATTGTTGTCCGTGAATGCATGAAGAAGCAGGAATGAAAAAAAGACACTAAAAAGCACGGGAGCTAAGGCACACCTCTTTTTCACCCCACTGTTGATGTCAAAGGTGCTTGATTTTTTGTTTTTCATACACTACTGTTGCCTTCATACCTTGATATAATGAGCAAATAATGTTTAACAGTTTGGAGTTTCTTAAGAACAGTAAAAAGGCCCTGTCTTTTCCCCTTATACTTAGACTTTTCCCTTCTACTTAGAGCACATAGCATAGTGCAAACTGTATTCATGCATGCAACTGATAGGCTTCCAGAAGAAGGAGCTGAATTTCACTCATTTTTGATTCTTACCATCAATTCAGAAAAGCAAAAAGTTGGCAGAAAGTTATCACTTGCGGGTTCAGGATTCCTAGTGATAGCATTTCTGAATTAACAACAAATGGACAGTTTTCTTTGATAGCTCTTTTATAGCTGGGTACAGCTGGATTAAACTCAACTGCAAAGGGAACTCAATTTTCTTTATCATCAATTTGACATTGTTTAACAGATGTTTTCTGGAAACTATTGTAGTCTTTTTAATTTGTCTCTGTATAATGTGCAGCAAATATCCTTGGTTAATAGCCTGATTATTAAATTTAATTCTTTTTCAATAGCATTCTTCATTGTTGCAGAAACTTTGAATCCTAAGAACAAGGCTATAAAGAATACTGATTTCACTCTGGCTCTAGTGCCAACAATCGTTTGAAGACAGCTATGTACCTACAAAGTCTTTACTATAAAAGAAGTTGTGACAGACTGAAAGCTGTAGTGAATGTAATAGAAGAAAGAAAGCATTAGTGATGGGCAGTTTTCTAAAGTTTTTGAGGTATCATTCTTTTAGATTCTTATATATATTTTGCTTTAATGTACCTTACATTTTATTGAAGTCTTCTGTCTCTTCCACAGTCTCATCCTTCTCACCCAGTTTTAAAATTCTCCTCCAAGCTTTTTCTGTCTTTCCTAACCTGATGCATGTTTCTGATTCTCCTCCATATGCCACCCTCAGTGAAACCAGCTTTACCTGGTTACCTTGGATAATACTTGTTGATCTTTCCTGGTCCCTTTTTGCTAGTCCTGATCTACAGAACTTCTATGTCCTGCATTTTCTCATAGTACCATGTATTATTATTTATTTCCTGTCGTGTCCACTATGTTAGCTGTGCTGCCCTGAAAAATGTACAGACTAAATTCTATTAAGAGTAACATGCATCCTTAAAAACATTGCCATTCCAAAAACTATTGTCCTTTAAATCCAGAATACTTTAGGCATTCCATACTATACTACTTTGCTTACACACATGGTTGCCAAGTATCTATAAATTTACTGGCAGTCCATAAAAAAGGCTAAAAAAATGCTTGTCCAAAAAGTCAATAAAAACAAAATTGAGCTGTCCATAAAAACACTAAGAAACTGTGAACTTGATTGGAGACCTGTCATTGGAATGAGGCTGCAGGCAAGTGTCGATGTACCAATAGAGCAGAGCAGCCCTACTTTGTGTCTGAGTGGGACCGCATCTTAGCATCTTGCAGGGAGTTCCCCATTAGGCCTTTGTGACCCATGGGAGTCTCTATAGCCTCCATTTCCTCTTAGCCATGTGCTGCCACTCCATCCCATTAGCCAAAACCTGTATCTAATGGCTGCTAACTATAATGGCCATAGCAAAAGCATTCACATCATGGTCCCTGTCAGATTCCAGTGAATTTGTGAATTCTGCTAAATACCTTGTCATCAACAATCTCAGATGTATATAATGCAAACCTCTAAATCACAACCTTTTTCAAGGCCAGCGCTGACAGTCATCTCTGTAAACATTGAAGGACTCACAGGAGTCAAACAGAACATTTTTTCCAGTATTCACATAGACTACAATGGTCATGTGCTCTGTCTCCAGAAGACACAAAGAAGGCCAAAGAGCAATAGGCCATCGGTCCCTGGGATCATATTAGTTATCAAAAGGCAGCAAGAGAAATATGACAGCACTATCTTCATAAAACCAGTACACATTATCAACACAACATTGATGACAAAATAAAATGACATTGAAATCTTTACCATTGATATGGACATCTCAATAACACCTGTCTATAAACCTTCAGGGAAACATTTTTCCTGTGTGAGCCCAGGAAACCTAGACCATGAAAAAGCTGGCATACTCATTCGTGATTTTAATAGCCACAATGTCACATGGGTTTTCAGTGAAATTGATGAGAATAGCAACTTGATCTACATGTGGGCCAAGGCATACCACCTAAGCCTGATCCATGACTCAAAGCTACTTGGGTTTTTTACTAGATTCCTATGGAGACAAAATATAATCCAGACCTCGACCTTGTTGACAGCTATATAAAAATGAAGTACAAAAAAGACACGTTGGAACCAATTCCCCACACATAGCACAGACCAATCACTGTCAATGTCACAGCAGTTCCAAATATGGTACTAAAGTGTAGATGCTTCAAGTTTAAGATAGCAGGCTGGAGAGTTTTTTTTTCTGAAGACCTTGACAAAATAGTGAACACACTGAACCAGTCTTGGATAATTACAACCTCTTTATGAATGCAAAACCTCCAGGAGGTATATATCTCAAGAATGCAGAACTGAGTATATACCAAGGTTTACTCCCATGCTAGCATTCATATACAAAAAATATCAGCAAATGTTTCAAAGAGATTCTTTCTCGGAAGACACTATTGCAGTAGAGATAGCCCTAACAAGTTCCAAGAAGAAAGGCAACAGAAATGGAAAGAATTGATTGAAGGAATGGATATGACCAAGATGAGCAGAATGCCTGTTAACCATTTGCAAGTGAGTAACAACCTGAAGAAAGTACAGCAATACCACAACATCACAGCAAACCAGGTGGCTCACCAGCCTCTGCTCCACAGTAACGTTTCGAACAAACAGCCTAAAATACGGATTAGATAGGAAACTTATTTGGAGGAAAATCATTTTAGCATACAATAAACAATGGATGAACTTGACACTAGAAAAAGTCACTTGAAGAACAGCAAAGCAGATGGACTCAACAACATATGCATAGAGAAGATCAAGCACTTCATCCCACAACCAAGTTATGGCTATTATGCCTTTTTAACAATTGTTCATCAATACTTAGAATAACTAAACTATGACAACAAGCCCATGTAATAGATTTATTAAAGCCAGGGAAGGATGTCTCTGGACCAGAGAACTTCAGGCCAGTATCATTCCTGTGCCATCTTTATAAGCTTTACGAACACCTTATTCTCCATTGCCTTTCACCTCATATTGAACAACATCTAATACCAAAACAAGCCAGATTTAGACCAGGTAAGTCCTGCCCTGGCCAAATACTAAATGTCACCCAGCATATAGAAGATGGATTCAAGACACAGATGATAACAGGTGTTATGTTTGCAGATGAATCAGCAGCATACAACACAGTCAACCACAGAAACCTGCTTGCCAAAGTCTATGATATGACACACGATTACCACCTAGTGCAGCTCCTGTGATCTCTTTTGGAGAATAGACATTTTTATGCAGAACTGTGCAAGAAACAGAGCCACTAGAGATGATAATGAAATGGCCTCCCACAGGGTAGCGTGCAAGCACCTATCCCTTTTACCATATATACCAATGACAAAAAACCATACAGAGTAATATGAGGAGCTTCATATACGCTGATGATCTATGTATCATGTCAGAAGAGGAGGACTTTGCCACTGTTGAGAAGACTGACATGTACACAGAGCAACCTCTCAGTTTACTACAGTAAGAACCAGTTTTGCACCAACTCAAGCAAGATGTAGGTTACCGCTTCTTACCTATGCTATAGAGAAGCCAAGTGGAGATTAATCATCACCTGGGTTGGAACCCCACTGACTAATTATCCAAACCCTGTGTACTTGGGGTTTACTCTGGACTTGGAGGAAAAAAATGCTTACATTTACACTATGTAAAAAAAGTTTGGTTGCAAATAAAAAGTGTTCAGATTGTCAGTAAAAAAAATGTCTTGGACTGGCAACTCTTATTACATAGAAGTTTTAGTCTGGAGAGAACCATCAGCCCATCTGACTGAAGAGATTTGTAAGGCCCCAGCATGAAATTCTGGAAAATAAACTGGGAAAAGGTGACTAACACCTAATACAGCATAAGATTCCTATTTTAGGTAGCTGAGTTTTGCAACTATACCCTAATTTTCAAGGGTTCCAAGTGTCTCTACATGAGACACTGTACTGCACAGTAGACTAATTTACCACACAAAAAGTAAGGCATCAACATGTAACTTTGTGCAGCAGATTAGGAAATTAGGGTAATGCATGGTTTTCTATGCATTACCTAATGTGCAGTACTGTTCATGTAGATGCTGACCAGGAGCAAATTTGGTCTCAGTCAGCTACACCATCAGGGGGCCACAGGGAATGAGGGAGTTCTCTGTCCCCGGTCTTGGTGCTTCTTAGCTCCTGGTTCCCTACAGGAGCTGGGAGCTGAACAACTCTGGATTGTGGTTGCTCTCTGCTTCCCTTATCCTGGTGCTGTGTGATTCCTAGCATCCCACAGGAGCCAGAGGCTAAGCAGTGCTGGGACTAGAGATCTTTCTGCTTCCCTGCTCAACCAGGGGCTTGCCAGCAGCTGGCGCAGTCCTGGGGCAACTGACAGTGAGTTCCCAGCTGGGCAGGGAAGCCCTACTGGGCACCAGGCTCACTGGCACCTATGTGTCCTAATGTGCACAGGGTAGGAGAGGTCTGCCACTACAGCAGGCAGAGCTCTCTTGGCTCCAAGCCTCCTGCTAGCCCCTGGGCTAACACTCCAGGGGAGCCTAGAGCTATACCTGGATGCTGCAGGGAGGGCAGAGTAGGGCAGGAGTAGCCCTGTACTGGGCTTCTGCCATTGGTATTAGATTTGCTACCACCAAGAGACAGTGAGACTAAGGGACACCATGGACCTGCTTCTAGGCGATGCATGCCAAGCCGTGTGGGAGTGCATCCACCACAAGGAGCTATGCAAAGATCACAGGGACCTGAATTGGCTCATAGCCCACCAAGCTCTACCAGTGAGGGCCCAAAGACATAGAGAGGGACAGTTGGGGACATTCAGCTGCCTGTGGCCCAACTACCATGGGGCCACTGAGACAGTAGAGCACCTCCTGTGGCTCTGCACCTGCACCAAGGAGGTATGGAAAAGGGTAAAACAGTTTTGCGAGGCAGTGACTGGCATCAGCCAGCTAACCAGCGAGGCTGCACTGTATGGGAACCTCACCAAACACCGGGGAGCCCATCACCCTGTTTTGACCAGTTTGTATCCTGCATCAGGAGTGCCTTGTGGAAGGCCAGGAACCTCCTCCTGTACAGATAAATGGACGTAGAAGTAGTGGGCTGCGTGAAGGTGGTGCTGAGTGAACTCCGAACCTGCTACAAAAAATCAGTAGCAGAGGACAGAGAAGATGCAGCAAACACCACCTGGCAGAGGGACATATGGCCCAGGACCATACAACACCCTGCAAGTGAAGAAGGGAGCAAAGGCTGTGGAGAAGAGGAACAGGCAAGTGGAACAGAGGACAGAGACAGCAACAGCAGTAGCAGCAGCAGCAGCGGGTTCTCCAGTGGAAGCTGGAGTGACAGCGACGGAAAGACTACTTGAACTGAGTATGTGACCCCGGAAGAGGGGCAAGGGTGGAAATGGAGGAAGGGCTGGTCAGAGGGACCAGAAGGGACTGACGTTGTTTTGTGTGGGTGTTGCACGCATTTGCAGATATTGTACCAGGTATGGGTGGCCAGCGGGCCTTTGTACAGGTACGTGGGTGCACAGGTGCAGATTTCTGTAATGAGAAAGGTTTAATCCTTTTGTGATGTAACAGGTAGAGTGTAGATATATATAACCTTATATATAGAGAGACATATATTTTTACCTAAAATAAATAAATAAATGTGTAGACAGGCTTCCAGGGAGGGCTTACTGCATAGTATTTTACTGTGCAGTAAGCCTATATTGCATTAATAGCACATGTAAACAAGCCTAAGAGGGATTTAATTCATGATCCAGTAGGACCTTTTTCATATATAGCACCCTTGCCATTTACATTGCAATTAACATGTTAATCACAGCATAAATATAATGTTCTTAGAGAGGGCTCAGAGAGACCTTATTGTAGTGTCCAAAAAAGTATATGTGAAACACCTATTCTGGAATCTCTATGCTAGCTGTAAACTGAAAGAAAATAAAATTGGAATAGTCAGAAACTTAAAATTAAGCATATGCGGAAGTGCTTTGTTGTACTCCAGCCTCAGTTTATAGTAGCAAACCTGATTAATAACACTGAATTTTATCTGGTTCTTTCCATCATATTTTGTTTTTTCCTGAAAACTGGTCCTGTTTATGACACTTATAAAATAAGATGAATATAAAGTGAGCTAGGTGACTAAGATGGATGAATCTGTGTACTGACAAACAAGTTAACATTTTATCAGAAAAGCAGAATAGGCTTTTATGTGTGACAAGATACTTTTCTTGATTATGAGAGACACTTTTGTATTAATAAAAGAGACTGCATGTTATATTGTCTTATTTCAAAGACTGTATTGATTATATTATACTTTAGATTGAATGCTAGGCTATTAGTTCCACTGCAATGTGCAAAACACCTTCATTTTTATTTTTCATCATGTATCATTATTTATTTGATTAACTCTCTAGGAGGAGGAATTCCTGAAACTAAGAGCTATTTCAAAATGCAACGTCCAGAGGTAGGGGTGAGGTACATTTCTGTATCCCTTCAAGGAGAATGTATTAATTAAAAATATAAAGAAGAATTATAGCTTTCTAAGTAATAAGTGTGCAAATGGAATATGAAAACTTCTCATGGTGCTGCTAAATCTAATTGTGACTAAGAGCCAAGCAGATTGCATACTAAAACTCATACCAAAATGGCTAGTGGCACATGTGGGTAGGAACAGAGAGCTCCTAATGATTATTATGAATTTGCATAATGTCAATATTTGGAGGGAAAAAATTATTCCTATTCTTCTACTATTTCTGTTAATTATTTCAGGTTGAATAAACTTTTCTAAATTAAGTTTGTTCAAGTCAAGCTAATTTATTTAAAACAGCCATTCAAGGCAAAACTATTTCAAGTAAAGATTTGCAATGGGAGAGGAAATGGGGAACAGTAACATTAGGAGACATTTGGACAGAGCCAAGACTAGAAAAGCTTTAGTGTGTGGAGATGGACATTACTTTTGCTCAAGAAACACCTATCGTATCATAAACTTGTCCAGTGTACTGAGCTACTTTATATTACACATATATAAAGCACAGATATATGCTACTATAATGGGCTGAAATTAAGCATTTATGCTACAGTTCAGAGTAGAAATTTGGGGGGTGGGGGCAGAATAAGGATCTTTTAAAAATAATTTGTGTTTTATTATAGTTGACCTAGACAACGAGACCTAGCTTCCATCAGTGAATACAGAAAATGCTTATACTGCCTCCATGCTGTACCCAGAAGTATTGTTATTAAGCATGTCATGCTCATTCAGTCTTGTACCAACCATGACAAATACAATTAATTAGGTTGTTTTAGAGTGGATTGGGGCACATTTCAATATGTACATGCAAGACAGAAAGCCTAAAAGTGGTGCTGGATATGCACTCAGAGCCACTTCTTAGGTAGTGGCTCATTTATATTTTATCACTTTGTTGTTTATTGGAATTACAGTGTAATATTTGAGGCATTCTCAGCCACTTGTTGAACTTTGATTGTAATACATAGGGTGTGTCAAGATGAGTGTGCATGTGGCATGCAGTGCCGCAGTCCCATCTGTGCTACCGTACACTGCACGTGCCACACATGCAGGACCATGAGTATTACAGACCAGTCAATGTGACCTCAGTAGCTTAAAAAAATATGAAGTATGTCAATTTCTAAGCATTTAGGATAACTATAATATTTGGATGAGCCAACATGTATTTCTTAAGAGCAAATTATTCTTGATCAACCTGATTGCCATCCATGCAGTGATGCAAGTGACGTTGTAGATTGGGAAAAATGGTGGTGTATCTTAACTTTGCCATGGAAGACAACATAGAAAGCCTTGCTAGTCTCACTAGAAGCTAAGGAAGTACAATCTATAGGAAACTACTGTAAAGTAGATGCATAACTGTTGCTCATCATTCTCGAAGAGTGGACACTAATGGCTTAATGTCTAAATGGGAGAAGTAAACGTGATGTTGATACTGTGATCGTCCATAAATTATGCAAGAGGTAAGCATTTCTTAGGGCGGTATCTTTTATTGGACAACCTATGTAATTGAGATGAAATTAGATTAGCTTTCAAATGCAAGATAGTTTTCATCAGGTCTCTCTGATTAAATGGAAGGATGCTTTGAGTAGGGTTCCTCAGGGATTCTGGGTCCCATAGTCACTGTCTTCTTTAATGACTTGTAAGATAGAGCTGAGAGCAGTCAGTGAGTTCTCAGATGACAGCAAACTGGGTAAAGTTGCGCAGACCCTTCAGGAAATAGGATTGGTCTTCAGAATGATCTTGATAAACTGGGAAAAATGGTGTGAAATTAATCAAAGGAAATTCAATAAGGATAAGTGCTTCTCCTTTTTCTTCTGTCCTTCACTTAGGATGGAACGTTTAGGATGTCACAGACTGGGGGGTGACTGGCTTGCTAAAGTAATGCATAAAAGGTCCTGAAGACCTGCAAACTCAGTATAAGTCAAAAAAATTGTTCTTATCACAAAAAAACCCATACTATCTAAGCATACTAAGAAGTGTTGCCTGCAAGTTAAGGGAAATGATTCTTCCATTCTCTTCAGCACTGGTGAGACTTCACCTCAAGTACTGTGTCTAGTTTGGGCAACACACTTCAAGGAGTTTGGGCAATGCACTTTAAAGAAAATATGGACAAATTGGAAAGGGTCAAGCAGGGAGGGCAAAAATAATTAAAGGTTGCATTTTCCCATGTTAAACTTCGTTCCGTTGATTCTGGACAATTTACCCCTTTTATCATGAACATTTTCAATCCTACCATTCTCTATGTAGTATCTGAAATTCCTCCCAAATTGGTGTTTTCTGAAAATTTTCCAGATGTGCACTCAATCCAATGCACCAAATCACTAATTAAGATACTAAAAAATACTGGACCTAAGACAGTCTCCTGGGGAACACCACTTATTACCCCCTCCCAACTGGAGATTGAGCCATTGATGACTATTGAAATTAAGTGGGGCTCCCCAATGGACTGTCTTAGGTCCAGTACTTTTTAGTATCTTCATTAGTGATTTGGTGCATCAGATTGAGTGCACATCTGGCAAATGATGAGCCAACCAGCTATGCATTTGCCTTACAGTACTTTAATCTAGCTTAATAAGAGATTGTTGCTGCCCTGGAGGGATGTCTGGGGTCCCCTGCAGCTCACAGCCTTCTGACAGCTTGCCCCTGGTTTTGGGAGAGGTGGGCAGGCTCTGTGGGGAGGAAAAAGAAACCAATCAGTCCCCTTTCTGCTTTTCTATTTTTTTTCTCAGTGGAGCTTGCCCATGTAAGCTGCTGGCAGGCTGTGCAGCCCCTGAACTGCAGATGGGGCATGGTCCTTTTCTCCTTAGCAGCAGCACCCCCTGGGTGTGCCCAGCTGGGATGCTAGCTGCACAGGTGCTGCTCCAGGTTTCAGGCAGGACACGCCAGATCCAACTCTTCAGGCTTCTAGTGTGCAGGCTCAAGGAAGAGTTGGATCCCATGGGTGCTGCCTGTGAGCTGGGGCAGCACCCATGCAGCTAGCACCCTGCTCAGGGAGCCTCAAGGGGCATTGCCACCACAGACAGAAGGACCAGCCCTCCCTCACAGCTCAGGGTCTCTGCAGCCCAGTGGTAGCTCATGCAGGCAAGCTCTGCTGAAAGAGAAAAAAAAAACCCAAACAAAACAGCGGCAAGGGGCTTGATCCTTTTTTTTTTTATCCCCTGAGGAGCCTGCTGTCCTCTCTCATGGCTGGGGGGTGAGCTGCAGGCGGCCCCAAACCTTCCCTCCTGGGGCTACCTGAGTGGGTGGCTAGTGCATAGGTGCTGCCCCAGCTCGCAGGCAGTACCCAGCCCAATCCAACTGTTCTCTGAACCCAAGTTGGGGTAGTACTCACCTGCTAGCAGCCTGCCTGGGCAGCCCCAGTGGATGCTGCCACTGAAGAAGGAAGGACCAGGGAGCTCTGCAGCTCAGGGGCTGCCTGGTCCACCAGAGCTCATCCTCTGGCTCTGGGAAATGTGGGCAGGCTCTGAGGAGGGGAAAAAAGGATCAGGCCCCTCACCCCTTCTGCCTTCAATCCACCTCTCCCACAGCAGGGGGTGAGCTCATAGATTCATAGATTCATAGTTGTTAGGGTCGGAAGGGACCTCAACAGATCATCGAGTCCGACCCCCTGCATAAGCAGGAAAGAGTGCTGGGTCTAGATGACCCCAGCTAGATGCTCATCTAACCTCCTCTTGAAGACCCCCAGGGTAGGGGACAGCACCACCTCCCTTGGGAGCCCGTTCCAGACCTTGGCCACTCCAACGGTGAAGAAGTTCTTCCTAATGTCCAATCTAAATCTACTCTCTGCTAGCTTGTGGCCATTGTTTCTTGTAACCCCCGGGGGCGCCTTGGTGAATAAATACTCACCAATTCCCTTCTGTGCCCCCGTGATGAACTTATAGGCAGCCACAAGGTCGCCTCTCAACCTTCTCTTGTGGAGGCTGAAAAGGTCCAGTTTCTCTAGTCTCTCCTCGTAGGGCTTGGTCTGCAGGCCCTTAACCATATGAGTGGCCCTTCTCTGGACCCTCTCCAGGTTATCCGCATCCTTCTTGAAGTGTGGTGCCCAGAATTGCATGCAGTACTCCAACTGCGGTCTGACCAGCGCCCAATAGAGGGGAAGTATCACCTCCTTGGACCTATTCATCATGCATCTGCTGATGCACGATAAAGTGCCATTGGCTTTTTTGATGGCTTCGTCACACTGCCGACTCATGTTCATCTTGGAGTTCACTAGGACTCCAAGATCCCTTTCCACTTCCGTGCCACCCAACAGGTCATTCCCTAGGCTGTAGGTGTGCTGGACATTTTTCCTCCCTAGGTGCAGCACTTTGCATTTCTCCTTGTTGAACTGCATCCTGTTGTTTTCTGCCCACTTGTCCAACCTGTCCAGGTCTGCTTGCAGCTGTTCCCTGTCCTCCGGCGTGTCCACATCTCCCCATAGCTTTGTGTCATCTGCAAACTTGGACAGAGTACATTTCACTCCCTTGTCCAAGTCACTGATGAAGACATTAAAGATTATCGGTCCAAGGACCGAGCCCTGCGGGACCCCACTGCCCACACCCTTCCAGGTTGAAACCGACCCATCTACCACGACTCTTTGGGTGCGACCCTCTAGCCAATTCGCCACCCACCGGACTGTGTAGTCATCCACGTCACAGCCTCTTAACTTGTTCACCAGTATGGGGTGGCATACCGTATCGAAGGCCTTCCTGAAGTCTAAGTATACGACATCCACCCCTCCTCCTGTGTCCAGGCGTTTCATAACCTGGTCATAAAAAGAGACTAGATTGGTCAGGCACGATCTGCCTGCCACGAACCCATGCTGGTTTTCCCTCAGCATAATTTGTCCTGCTGGGCCCTCACAAATGTGAGCCTTGATAATTTTTTCAAAGACTTTGCCAAGGATGGAGGTGAGACTGACTGGCTTATAGTTGCCCGGGTCCTCCTTCCTCCCCTTTTTGAAAATGGGGACCACATTGGCCCTTTTCCAGTCCTCCGGGACTTGGCC
Organism: Alligator mississippiensis; assembly: GCF_030867095.1. Classification (NCBI taxonomy): domain Eukaryota; kingdom Metazoa; phylum Chordata; order Crocodylia; family Alligatoridae; genus Alligator; species Alligator mississippiensis. The sequence continues at coordinate 250,310,272 of NC_081825.1, forward strand.
CATGCGCCACGAGCTTTCAAATATTCCCGCCAGTGGCTCTGCAATGACGTCTGCCAGTGCCTTCAGCACCCTCGGATGGAGCTCATCCGGGCCTGCCGACTTAAAGGCATCCAGTTCTTCCAAGTGACTCTGCACCATCTCAGGGTCTACGCATGGAAGTCTGGCGCCTTGCTGCTGCCTCTCTACAACCCCAGTGAGAGACTTGTCATGCCCCTCGCTTAGGATCACTGAGGCAAAGAATTCGTTGAGGAGTTCAGCCTTGTCCCCTCTGTCCGTCACCAATTGTTTCTGCCCATTTAGCAGGGGTCCTATTCCTCCCTGGGTCTTCCTTTTACTCCCTATATATCTAAAAAACAATTTCTTGTTGTCTTTTACTTGGGTTGCCATCCTCAGCTCCATGGTAGCTTTGGCCCATCTAACTGCCTCCCTACAAGCACGAGCAGAGGAGGTATATTCGTCTTTGCTGATCTATATTCGTCTTTGGTGATCTATGTCAAAGACAACAATGTTACAAATAGCTACATTGCAAACAAACTACATGCAGATGTGGTTTAGTTTGCAATGTAGCAAACTCATTTAAATTGTAACCCCTTCCCCCCCATGTACAGTGTGATGCTATTAAACTGCAAAAACAGCCAATTTTCATCATGTGTACAAGTGGCCCTTGTTCTCCTTGACTTTCTCTATGATCTTTCCTGGTATCAAGGTTATACTGACTGTTCTGTAACTCCCCAGGCACTCCTTCCCTGTCTTAAAAATGGAAATTGTATTTGCCTTTTTCCAGTCATCTGGGACTTTGTCAGATCTCCCTGAATTCCCAAAGATGATAGCCAGTGATTCTGAATTCTTTCAGTACTCTAGGTTGCATCCGGTCTGGCCCTTAGAACACCAATCTCATCTCACACTATATCTTAAACTGAAGAATGCAGCCTCTGTGCAGCCCACCAGCTGAGGAACTCTAGTGTTTCCTTATGCTTGGAAAAACTGAAGACCCTCCCTGGTCCCCATGGCCAGGTTTTCCTAAGTCCATTGTCTTTATTCTGCTGCTCTCCTTCCCATATTGAAATCTAGCATTTTATGGTCACTGTCATCCAGGTCACCTTTTACCTTCACCTTTTACCTTTTAAACAGGCCGGTTGGAATTGTTTCCTTTGACATCTCCAAATTGATAATGGTGGATGAGAGGGAGGATAATGAATAGGGAATAAACCACTCTAGATCTATCTCATTCAATGGTCTCCCTCAAAGCATCTAATCCTGCCACTGTTGGAGATGGCATATTTCTCAGGATGGACCAGTGGTCTGACCCAGTATGGCACTACTATGTTCACAGTCTCAACCAATTCCCCTATTTGGAATAGAGTCTTACCCTAGGTCTCTTACCCTCTGTCTGAGTGCCCTATCACTAGGCTCATCCTCCATGTTCATGTGCATGCATATGTTTGTGTGAGAGAAGAAGTTGACCTGGAACAGATCTCTCAAGTGGAGGCATGTGGCATCTGCTGCCCTAGAGTTCAGTGACTAAAGTCCTGAGAAGAGCAGGGCTTAAGTTATACTCATCTTCCTGATACTGACTACTGGCTTGCATGGACAACCACCCAACTCAGCATGCAAATACTATTCATAGGTACCTACCTTTCTTTATGCATTGGATAAGAAGCCTAGTTGCCAAACACAAGGCTGGTGATTCCACTAGGCAGAAGGGAGACTCACTGTTAGTAATAAAGTGGCCAAGGCATTTTATGGGTCTAGTTCTTAGACCTGCTTAGCAATTAACTCTTTCTGTTCATCTCACAACTCCGGCTCACTACAGTTATATGTTAGAATTGAGTACTTCTGCAAATCAGAACAGAGAGTCTCAAACTGGGCACCTAGAAAGTGAAAAGGTCCCAATTAGTGACACGTGAAAAGTTTAGTTTAACAGACTTGCCTACCATTACATAAAACCTCTGTCATAAAAGCACTGATAAATTCCAGATCTTTCAAATGATATTCAACTAACTGCCTTACCCACAAAACTATACTTTGTTTCCTTGCCTCCTTCAACCCACAACTCCCAACTTCTGCAAAAAGAGGCAGGGTTTCTAAGGACAAAAACATCCTTCCATAAACTGCCATGATTTCATCCTCAGGGCAGGGTAGAAAAAACAGTATGTGATTATGTAATTAAAGACTATATTAAAATGCATAGCACCATGGGGCCAAAAAAGGTTGCACAAGCAACTTTAGTTTTGTATTTCCTAACTTTCCCTAATGTTCTTTTAATGTACTTTTTTGTACACAATTATTATATAAAGTAAAACTAGATGATATAAATAATGACTAAAGCATTAATAAAAACTGTATCAGCAATGCATAATACTTAAAATGGTTGTAATAAATATAACATTATGGGAATTAAAGTATCACATACAGATAATGACTTGCTGTTCAGGAAAATTACACATACATTAAGAGCTATTAGAGCAGAAAAGTTTTTGTGATGTACTTTTCCTAAAATTGAAGTTATTAACGTAATTGTATTCACATAAGACCCTAGTCTGTGGTTATATATTACAAGGGCAAATGAATGAATGGATACATTTGTGTTCTATAACCTTCATAAATAATTTAATGTTGCTGGATTTCTGTAAAAACTCTAGGACTCATTTTGGGATTGTTCAACAAATAGGTCAAATCTGTGAACTTTTTATCCTGTAATTTATGTGTCATTTTTTTCCTGGTGAATCAAGAAGGCATAAACAACCTGATTTTCTAGGTAAGGGAACATAGGCTACATATTAGGGATAAATAATATTCCAAAAGCTAGTCCTGAACAAATGGAGAGCCTTTGTATGGTAGAAATACGTTGGGTCTGATTCATTACTGCTTTGTTCCAATTTCATACCAGTATAAATGCTTTGGAGTTTCTGTGTTGTTTCCATGGCTAGCCCCATAATGAATTAGAGTAACCAAATCTAGGTGTGGTGAATCTGTGGATTACTGTGACCAAATCCTTATCTAGCTGAAGTAAGATGGGTTAGGCAAGAATGACAATGAGTTTTACTTCTAAAAGTGGTGTAGTACAAGGCATTTTTAATTCAGAACTTGTGCTGAATTGAAAGGATGCTAAGTTTTTTCGTCATTTATTTTATGTACTGGACCATGGGTAGTCTAGCCTAGTCTAGTTACCCAAAGTTCAGGTATAGTCCAGATTGGCTCCACCAGGAGCTGGGGTCTGGTATCAGAACTGGATTGAGAAGCTGTAGCCAAAGTTAGAATAAGCCAGGGTCAGAAGCCAAGGCTGAGGCAAATAAAGGCTTAACCAGGATCAGAAGACAAATTCCAGAACTGACAGTCAAACCAGAATCATAAGCAGGGAACCAGACTCAAGGAATGCCAAGGGTCTTCCCAGAGCCAGGAACTGGAGTCAGAGCCAGGAGTCAAAATCAGACCAGCAAGGTAGTGTACAGAAGGACAGGAGCAAGATATTTCACCTTTGCTCAGACAAGGAGGCTGTGAGTTGGGCCTGTCTTTCAAGGGCTAGAGAAGGTTAGGCCTCCTGTCTATGACTTCAGGGGACTGGCTGCTTTAATTGCCTCACTCAGCCCAGCAGGGACCAGGGTGCTGCTTTGGGTTTGCTGCAGATGGCATTTCTTCTAGGGATGATCTTCCCTAGATTGGGACTGGCTAGGTCCAGGGTTCTTGCCTGGTTTCATTACAATTTATGTTAATCACAGTTCTTCATAAATGTAGTCAAACTATTTCTCAGCTCTTTTTGCCAAAAGAGCACCCTCCCGCCTGGAATGAAATGAATGGTCAGATTGCTTCTGATGATTTTACCAGGCTCCCTGCCCTGAGAAAGCAGTGTTGACACTGTTTCTGGCAGAATTTCTCCCTTGGAGATGTTGGGATGACTCCAATTCCATGTATCTTGAATGTTTAGGCAAGATGCTGGGCGATTGCCCAAGTAATTTCTCAGGATAGAAGGAAACCCAATTGACGCATTTGCCTTCCTCATTCACTCTGTATTACAGTTATGGCTGTACTGTTGCTGGTATTATGTCCTGGAAATACTAGACAGGCTTTTGAGTTTAAAATCTCTGAGTCTTTTTGGTCCTAAGACTGTTTTTTTCTCATACTAGCTGTCAGTCTCTAAAGGCTTCTATATACGTGCGGGGAGCCAGCTCTGATGCATTGGAAATCCAGCACGTTGGAGCATACTTAATTAAATGAACCTGCTGGAGCACAGAAATAAATATGCTCCAGCAGACTCTGGCATCACATGTGTTGCCTTTGAAAGAAAGCTCATTCAATGAGCTTTAGTTCAAAGCTCCCTGCCGCAATTTTTCAGTGCAGGGGACACTGATACATGTGATGCTTGGGTGCTTTGAATTAAAATCACTCACTGATTAAAACCCCTCCCTCCCCCCCACCAGAGCATGTGTAAAATGTCCTAAAGGACTAGTCTGTTGACCAAGGATGCCTTGCTGTCTCCTCCTGGTAGATTCTCTATGGAGTGGGTGGAAAAAGGGTATGGGACAGAGGCAGCTATGCAGGCTCTTCACCGCCTATGGATTAATTTACACTGGGAAAATCCTGAGTTGCCTTATTAGTCCTTTTGGGAATCTTAAGGATATTTTATGTCAAAACAGTGGCCAAGGTATGGTGCTTAATCTGTCACTTAGGTACACACAGGTTCCATATTTTTAAATGTAAACTTACACAAGTAGTAAGGTGGTCCTTTATTCCTAACTATGAGGGACAGTAGCACTTGTTTAACTACATCAGTCAAAAATCAGGGTAGCTATGAACCTTTACAGACCAATTATAAACTAATGAATGCTGTTCCCAGGCAGAAAAAAAAATAAAAACCAGTTTGAATGGGAAGCTGTGGAACAAGAAATTGTCCACATGCTGGACTGTGTTAAGTCTGGTTTGAACATACAGATTATTTTATTACCTCGATTATAGCTCTTGTGACTCCTTTGTTCCTATGGGTACTTGTATGCCTCTCTCAGAACTCTGCCTCTCCCCTCTTCCCTCCTTCCTGTTTTCCCATCTACTGTATTCGAATGACTCACTCCACTTTATGCTCTGCTCTATGCTGCCCTTTTATAGTTAACTTGAGTTCACAAAAACTTGTGCTTTTCTCTCTAAATATATCTTATTTAGTTCATCTATAAAGGTGCATATCTACCCTGCCTTATGACTGCCTTCAGACTAACATGGCTATCTACCTCTAACTATAACAATAATATGCACTTTCTAAACTAGTTACATAGGTTACAGAAGACTAAAGCAACATTCTAGAAATAATGGAAGTCTCATGAGGAGTAAAGCTACTCACCACAGTAATTAAGGTGAATAATTGTAGGGCAACAGGATGCATATATCCAGCACAATAAGTGAAAAATCAAAGATTTTAATATAGCACACTAACTTCTTTTATTTGGTACACTAATCAGTCCAAAGACAAAGGAAGTGTAGAGGGAAGCAGGCATATTAATTTGGTGCTTTATAATACATGCAATCCTACTTCCTCTCCCCATGCACAAACACACATATCTTTGTTAGTGTTATTTGGCATTTCCATCCATAACCTTTACATACATTTCCTTTCATATATTTTTTTTGCCCTGAGTTCTGATGGCAGAAATCTGGAATATTCATTCTTTCAGACTTTATTTCATTATTTCCTCTATTATAAAGTGATAAACTGCATTTTTGTTGGGCAGTGAGCCATTCTGGTGTGGTTATAATTTGTTTTCTTTTCCTTCTGTGGTTCCTTATCATGCACAGATGAATTGGGATTGTTTTTCTTTTATCACTCATTCAAATTATTGTTTTTCTTTGGAGATTTAGCTGCTATTCAGCTTACTTTATTACTTATAGCTATGGCATGTTTTCCTGGCTGGGACTTGACTAAGATGCTACATTAAGGGTTGTCTCATAAGCCATCAGCATAAATGTAATAGAGTGCTGGAAAAAACCCACAAACATTAAAAAGATAATAGTAAATAGTAATGAGGGAACAGATTCATATAAAATATTAACTCCATAGGCCAAAAGTGAAATAAAGCAAACTTTCTGGTCTGAAAACAAATGAAAAAGTGTGAAACAATATTATATGATGGACACACATGGCTTTATATTGTACTTGCTTTCGCTTCTTATTTCTACTTCATTTTAGTTGTTAGAGTAATTTTGCTTTCTTTCGGGTAATTTTAACCAAAAAATGGGTCAACATTTGCTTTTCTCAGATAATATCAAATACAAGCTGTTTTCTCAGATAATATCAAATACACAGCTGTTTCTATTCAATTAATTTAAAAGTGCACAAACAGCTGAAAAGCAGATTTATATTTTCATCGGAATATTTATAAATATTTTCATGCAATACAAGATATAATATAAACAAAAGCTCTACCAAAATATTTTTGGCTATGAGCCACCAGCTAGCCATCCTGTGTGTGCCCCTCCACCATGTCCTGCACCCAAGTGTTTAAAATGCCTGGGTTGTGTGCAGTGTGTATGTGCGCATTTGTGCAGTGCGCCTTGGATTTCTGGGTTCTGTTTGTGTGTGCATGTGTGTGTGTGTACATATGGCCTAGACACCTGTATCCCCCCCACTCTGCCAATGCTCATGGTATTGGCTGCACACAGCAGCAGGTTGCCTGATTCCATGAGGCCCTGGCCTAGTAGCTTCTCACCTGTGTGGACTGGGAACCCTCCCCAGATAAGTAGGGCTGGAGAGCTTGAAGTGCCCCCCACCATGGCACTGGGTCATGAGTCTTCAGTCCCAGGCTCCTCTGTCCCTGTGTCACAGGCACTGCTGTCCACAACCAGGCTGGCCTGGCACCATTCCCCTTCCCATTCTCCTTTCTCTCCCCGATACCCCCCAGATGCACACTCTGGGGCTGTGAGGAATGAGGTCCAAGGAAGAGACATGCCTCATTGTTATCAAATGTTAAACCTGCCAAACTTTTAGTGTTTTTATTAAACAAAAACTGGAACAGTGCCTGCTCTGGAACTTGGAGCCCTCTTCTCAGTTAACATTGAGAAAGTAAGGGAAGACCCTGCCTGCGCCAGGTGATTATGACACTGAGTGGTGAAGTGGGGTGGGAAACTACACTGATCCAACATAACAAGCATGAAACCCTGGGATAGCAGGGGGAATGCCATGTGTGAAACTGCCACCTTTTGCTTTAATTAAGTGTTGCAGCTGCCAAACTTTCTGTGTGCATAATAAAGTAAAACTTTGGAACATTGCCTGTTCCAGAACTTGGACCCAAGATATCCTCACAGAGGCTGTGCCGCTCTCCTCAGTGAGACCTGGGCACAGAATAGCCTGGCCTGGTGGGCTAGTTGGCTGCCCACCCCCACCCTGTTGACACTGGATTTGGACACAGCACATATAACTTTGTTCCAGGCGGGCACAATCCTCAGACCGACCACAACACCTGCCAGTCGATAATGGGCAAATTTATTGATACAGAGTAAGAACAGAAAAACAACAATACAAACAATCAAACAATTCTATATCTACTGATCCTAGGGCTGCCATCAGAGTCAAGGTACATCTGGTTAGGATGCAGGCTCCACTCTGAGACTCTTTCTCTTAGGTGTCAGCAGTCTGGAGGTCGAATGCCAAGGCCCACAGGTCCCCTCCAGTGGGGTGCGTGAGATGGGCTGCTGGTATGCCCTTGGTCCATGGTGACCTCAGGGACCCCTCCCAGGGGACAGAGATGGGGACCCCTCTCAAGGGAGGAAAGGAGGGATAGACAAGACAAAGGGAGAGACGGGAGGGATGAGAAGTAACAGGGAGGGACCCTCTCTTATTCTCAAGTCTCTGCCTTTGTATTCTGTTTCCCCCTTAATGACTCCTGATGACTCTTCATTCGTGGCTATCTCTGGTTGGCTGTCTCTTTGTGGTCACACATTCACATAGCCTTCCAGGCCTTCTCCTAATTTGGTCTGTTCCCTCAAAACCGGGACTTAGGCCCCCCTTTTCTCTGAGGCCTTGTTGCTGGTGTCATTTGTGTTACGGGGCATACTTCCTCTGCTTCTCAGGCTGTATGTCCTTGTTGTGTCAGACAACTTGTCTGCCTTGAAGGCTGTGTCCATCCATTGGCCTTGTTGTGCTAGACCAGGTTTGTCCAACATACGGCCCACGGGCTGCCATGCAGCCCGCCATGCCATTTTCTGTGGCCCGTGGTGCTGCAATGGGAAAGAAAAGTTTACTGTTTACTTTTGTTCCTACCCCTTGTCCCTCCCCAAACCCCTTAGCAGCTTCCTAATGGCCTCTGAGGGGCTGGGGAAAGGACAAGGTTCCCACATGCACGGTGTTAGCTTGACATTCATAGATTCATAGATTCTAGGGTTGGAAGAGACCTCAATAGATCATCGAGTCCGACCCCCTGCACAGGCAGGAAAGAGTGCTGGGTCTGGATGACCCCACCTAGATGCCTATCTAACCTCCTCTTGAAGACCCCCAGGGTAGGGGAGAGCACCACCTCCCTTGGGAGCCCGTTCCAGACCTTGGCCACTCTAACTGTGAAGAAGTTCTTCCTAATGTCCAGTCTAAATCTGCTCTCTGCTAGCTTGTGGCCATTATTTCTTGTAACCCCCAGGGGCGCCTTGGTGAATAAAACCTCACCAATTCCCTTCTGTGCCCCCGTGATGAACTTATAGGCAGCCACAAGGTCGCCTCTCAAACTTCTCTTGCGGAAGCTGAAGAGGTCCAGGTGCCCTAGTTTCTCCTCATAGGGCTTGGCCTGCAAGCCCTTAACCATACGAGTGGCCCTCCTCTGGACCCTCTCCAGATTATCCACATCCCTCTTGAAGTGTGGCACCCAAAACTGCACGCAGTACTCCAACTGTGGTCTGACCAACGCCTGATAGAGGGGAAGTATCACCTCCTTGGATCTGTTCGTCATGCAGCTGCTGATGCACGATAAAGTGCCATTAGCTTTTTGTTGCTGACGTAGTGTGGCTCCTCCCCTCCCCCTTCATTTCACTGTGTCCCTTCCTAGCCCCGCCCCTCCCTTCCTCATTTGCATGCTGGCTCCACCCTGTGCTGGTCCTGCCGGTCACACGGGCTGGAGCAGGTCGCGGTACAGCGGGCAGGTGTGGGGGGTGCAGATGCTGGTGCGGAGAGATGCTGCGGCTGGGCGCATGGGAGATGCTGCTGCTGCTGTGGCTGTGGCTGTCAGGGTGGGAAACTGGTACCACTCCCACCTCCCCACATCCCCCCACACCCACAGACATCATGCTGGGGGTGGTAAGTCATGGGCCCTGGGGAGGGAGGGAGCCCTGCAGGTCGGGGTCAGGCTGCCCAGGGGAGAGGGAGCAGAGAGGTGTCCCTGCATGTCCCTCACCCCCCTGTAGGGTCCCCACATGTCCCCCTAGCTGCTGAACCCAGGTGCACAGGTGTGGAAGCATCCTCAAGGCCACCCAGTTGGCAGGGAGGACATAACAGGGTTAGGTGGCACCCCTTGACCCCTGCCCCCCAGGCCACGGCTGGACTGGACAGGCCACATGACTGGCCTCTCCTGCCAGCCCACTGGATGATAAAAATTTCATGATCTGGCCCCACATTCAAAAAGGTTGGACACCCCTGTGCTAGACAGACCATCTACTTTTAGGGCCATGAGAAGCTGTGTGTGTGTTTCCCAAGCTCTTTAGAAATTCAGTTAACCTCTGCTGCCTATCTTGATCCCTTCTAATGCATATATAAGGGGTCAAGAAGGTGGACCTAGAAGGTGGGATGATTCAGTGCAGGTCCTGCTATCAGGTCTCAGGCAGTTTGGTCCCCCTTCTCTCCCCCAATGTTGCTTCCCAGAACAGGCCCCACTGGACATTGTCCTAGTCATTTGGACCATGAGTCAGCCATTCCAACATATTATATCTCCTGTTCTTTTCCCCAGCATCTCCCAATCAATGCATGGCATGGAGCATTCCCCTCACAGCTGCCATCCAGGGGCCCCTCCCATGGGACTGTCAGGCATGTCACCCCAGGGAAAAATCCTTGAAACAGGGCTCTCCATGCTGGGTGAGGGCTGGTCAGTAGCCTGCCCCACAACTCCTGCCTGCAAGGGCAACGGTCTCCCTACAGGAGGCAGTGCTGATGGCACTCAGGGGTATTGTAGCAGGATCTGAAGTTGTCTTTGCCCCTGAGCATAAACTCCTTATCATGGTGCTGTGACTCTCTTAGCTCCATATTGATGAGGGCAGCCTCCATCAGACAGTGGGTGGCCATCTGTAGACCTCATTCTTGGACCTTTGCAGTGCATTCTTGGGCCAGGACAGGTCATTCAAGTGCTGCATCAGTGCAGGTGAAAGCAGTTGCCAACCTGTCTATTTCATAACCCCACACTGAGAATCCCAATCATTTTGCTAGCACCACCTATGCACGTGTCTCTGGAACTCTGCAGGTGTCTGGCTGACCATCCTGGATCCAGAATCTCAGGCTCCATGATTGGGCCTCCTGCACACAAATGCAGTCTGAAGACACGGGAGAAACTGAGGGATGTAAGGTGAATCACCTGTCCAGACCCTCCCGCTTGCCTGGGACCAGAACCCATGCAGGTGCTCAGAACCTGGCACTGAACACACTGTGGAATGCCTATGTTCTGCCTCCAAGACAGGAAAACCCAGATGCCTTGGTTTCTTCTCCCTGCTGTGGAAGCCAGGATGGCTGGGAACCTAAGCATCCAGGGCAGAAAGATGAGCCTTCTCTGGTTCTCCAGGAAGAGAGTTAGGGAGGGAGTTTGTTTAGGAGGGTGGGGTTTGCTGGGGAGAATTCCTGTTTCCCACTGCACCTTACCTGCAGCAGTCCTCATAAGTAGGTGCTTTGCCTAACAGTGACCAGAGGTGCACCAGAGAAACCCAGAGTTGCAATTGTTGGAAAACCTCAGCTGTGGGGCTCAAAAAAAGCTTTCAGTGTTTTTTGGGGTGTGTTTGGGTGCAAACATTCTGGCCTCTCTCAGAAAAGCAACACAAACTTGGGATAAGGGACAGCTAGTTGTCAATTAGGTAGATTTATGGTCCTGCTTGATGTAATACAGACAGTAGGGGTACTGATCTGGTGCCTCAACTTTGTCCCAGGCCAGTAGGACAGGGAGGAGTGGGGGGTGGGGTGTTGAGTGGCATTGTGTGCTCAGTGTGGAGCATCAATAAATCTGTATCATCAGTTTTCCACCTGGACAATCATCAACCCAAGAGCATGCTAAATGTCAGGGTAGACAACCACAGCCTTCCCCATGAGCATAGCCACCTTTCCAAGGAGTCACATTAGATCATTACCTCACCTATAAACCTCACATTCAGAAGGTCAACAGTAACTGAAGTCTCTATGTGGGTAGTCTGCACAACATGGGGTGCCAACTTCAAAGTGCTCAGAACTACTGCATTTGCAATGGTATATGTCCTAGCAGATTATTCTGCTCCTGTATGATGCAGAACTTTTTGCACTAAAAAGATCAACTCTGTACTTAACAGTGCAGAGACTCATAACAGGCTGCACAACTTACACAAACACCTAGATGTATTCCCAGCACTCTTGGGCATTAGACTAAGTGATGTAAGAAGACAGATCCTAACTATTCCCCTGCTTCCAGGTTTTTGTCCAGTGGAGAACATGACAGGCCAGGTACTGTGGCCTTGTGTGTCATGCTAAATTTAGATAAGGGGTGAGGTAAATGGAAATAAAATGATAATTCAGATTAATCCACTCTGAAATCTATTCCTACAGTGTTTTATACCAACACCAAACAAATCCCCTACTGGACATTTCAAAACAACACTGTACAAGATAAATATCTTGGTCAGTCCCCTGTGTGAATGTGGTGCTTAGAAAACAACACTGCTAAGTCTAGGAAACAGAGCTGCAATCTTTACAAATGCCCAGATGAAGTAGATGAAATCCACACATTGAGCAATAATACCAGACAGTGGCTCATAGATGACTGGAGTAATGCTGGAAGCAGGGGCTTTGCCACCTTGCTTCACTAAGAGCCTAGGGGTGGGCACACTACATGAGCTCTGACTGAAGCTAGAGCACTGCCCTGTAAGCAGGGGGGTAAGCGGGGTGCCACAAAGCCCCATGGATCACCTGAAGAATGAGATCTAATGTGAGTCATAATAGGTTTTGGTACTGATTTTCATTACAGCGCTCTAACCTACAGCTCTGAATCTAATACCACATTCATCATATATCTTAGAGCAGGATATGCCATTTTTATAGCACTTATGCCCTGACTGCCTGTTTAGTTATGGCTGTAGAGTGGTTTCTGAGCTCTTACCATACAATAAATCTAACTTATGTACCTGGCCTGACTATCCTGACTTTAGGTTTCTCCATACTCAGAGTTCTGTCTGTATTGGAACCAGTTCTGACCCTGTTAATTATATAGAACTCACAGATTCCTAATACAGGATTCTATGCTAGGGGCACGGTACCTAATAATAAGGCATTATAGTATTTAACCTACAGGTGCCTAAGTCCCCTCATGGAACTTTGCCTCATGTTTTAAGTTTTGCTTTGCTTACTATGCAAGTTTGTATTTCTCCTCAAATTGTTATTTTTAAGCAGTTGATTAAGTGACTATCCTGGAGGAAGAGGAATTATGGGTCCAAACACAATTACTCTTGTCATGTTAACATGTATGGTGAACATGAAAGCTTCCTCCTTGAGGGGTTGAGTAACAGGGGTGCACCATGGAGATATGTAAAAGAAACCAGGCCTGTCACATGCATGCATAAAACCAGGCATAAGAAACCAGGCCTGCAGGCATGTGCAGGAACATATTTTTGTTCCCACATATGCCTGTTGCCCCGCCTCAAAGGGGTTTGAGGCAGGGCAAGAGGCATGTGCGCGCTTGTGTGGATGGGCCCACCTGAGTGGTACAAGTTTGCAGTGCGGGGAGAAAATTAAACCCCTGGATATCCAGAGGTCTAAAAAAAGCAAAATTTAAAAAAGTGGGGCAGGGCACGGTCTCTGACCCTGCCCTGAGGCAACCAGAGGCTGGGTCCTCCGTGGAGATGCTCTGGCTGCCAGAACATCTCTATGGTTGGCCCTCGGCCTGGTGCTGAAACACGCGGCCAGCCAGGCCGCATGTTTCAGCACCAGGGCTCCAGTGCCAGTGAGTAATGGGTTGGGGGGGCTGAGGTGGGAGAAAGGGACTGTGGGGGGACCCCCAATGGCCCTTCCCACTCCCCCAGCCATCCTGACCCCCATTAGCTCCCCCGAAGCCCCCGACCCCTGCCAGGGCCGGTCCCTCCCCCTGCCAGTCCCCCTGAGGCCCCTGACCCCTGCTAGGGCTGGCCCCTTCCCCTGCCAGCCCCCCATGACACATGACCCCTGTCCTGGCTGGCCCCATCCCCCCAAGCCCCCCCAATCCCTGCCCCCCACCCTATAGTTTAAAAAAACCAAAAAAACCCACCTCCACTTACCTCTAGTCTGGCTGTGTTTGGCTGACTGGGGCCTCGCCTGCACAGTGCGGGGCAGAGTGACAGCCCCAGTGGCCCCAGCCTGCACCCTGCTGCTCCCCAGCTGCCCTGTGCTGCCTGGGAGGGGGCTCTGCCAGGAGCCCCCCCACCCCTGCTTTTAAGGTAAGCAGAGGCTTTTTTTGTTTTGTTTTTTTTCTGTTTGTTTTTTTTTAAGTGATGTTGCCTGTGGTTGTGGGGTAGCCATGGGGGCCTGGGGGTGAAAGTTGGGGTGGTGAGGCTGGGTGGGGCAGCCATTGGGGGGTCTGAAGGAGTGGGGGGTAGGGTTGGATGGGGTTGCCATTGGGGGGGCTGCAACAGCTGGTGGGGGATGGGGCCAGGTGGGGCAGCAATTGGGGGGCTGGGGTGGGGCATGTGGGCCTTGCAAGGGGGGGTGGTAGCCCCAGTGGGGGCCATACCCCTTGTGTAGGGGCTGAATCCCCTGTTGGGGGACTGAATCCTCTGTTGGGGGCCCAATCCCCTTCTGTGTGGGTTGAACCCCTGTTGGGGGGCTGTACTCCTTGTGAGAGGGATGAACCCAATGTTGGGGGGCCAAAACTCCTGTTTTGGGGGGGCAAACCCCTTGTGTGGGGGCCAGTGCCCTGTGGGAGTGCAACAAAACATGTATTCATGAATTCATGAAACATGTATTTAGAGTTCACTTTATTATTATGGTAAGAGACTTGCTTTAACACTGTAAGATATATCAATAAAACATTGTCCAACTGATCGCTGTCTCTCTCTGTCTTGCTCTCTGTCTTTATAGTGGACTTTTGTTTTACTTGTGGAGGAACATGGAGTTGGGGGTATTTTACAGAGTGACTTTGGATTTTTTATATCAGGGATTTTTCAATTTTCCAATAGGGAACACCAGAATTCCTGCTAGGGAGGCCAGTGGTAGGACCCTGCCTGCTCAGAGCTGGCACCTTGGACCCATCTGGCTGTGACTGACCTCCTGGACAAATGGGGCCAGAAGGACATGCTTTGACAGTTCACAGCAGGCCACCACACCCTGAACATCTTCTGGGTGATAGCTGCCCAGATGGCTGGGCAGCGGGCACAAATGGCAGTAGTGCCAGACAAAAGCCAACCCTGCAACCACAGTCCAATGGCAGCTGGCTCAGAGAGGCAGATGCCTCTACTGGCTGTGCAGTCCCCATCTGAGTCTGGCAGGTGCACAGCAGGTCACAGCCAGGCAGCAGCCCCGACTGCCAGGTTGTTGCAATGGGTAGAAGGTGCAGGGAACTCTCAGGGCTGCTTCAGCAGTCCAACTGGCACAAGGGGTAGTGTCCCCAGGTACCAATTGGATGGGCCTCAGAAGCTCCTGAGAGCTAGTGGCCCTGAGCTACTTGCCAGGGCAGCTTTTTATACTGCTGGGGACAGCACAGGTGGCACAATTTGATCCACAACAAAGTGCATATCTAAATACATGCGCTGAAGCAAAAAGTCCCGCCTCAAATTTGCACCACTTCTGTTTGAGCTGCTCTATTTGAGCTGCTGCAAGAGCACATGCTTGCATGTGTGAATACACCCAAAGAGTGCATCTACATAAGACATTCATTGCAGAGCTGCCTACTTATCTCTGCAGGAAAGTCTCAACATCTACCCATGTGGCCTTATTTTGGGCCACAGGAAACTAATAAACTCTAGCATAGATTAGTACTTGTAAAGACAGGAACTATCCTAGAGTGGTGTTCTTTAGTATGCAGCAGCAAAATTTTCCAAGTAGGGAATATAACTGTGCATCTCAGTATAAAAGTTATATAACACTTTGGTTTTCCATTTAAAGGTGTCTGAAAGTAAACAGCATTCTTTTATAAAGTCCCTTTTCAAACCATGAATTTTAAAAAGTTTTTGAAAGCATATTCTAACTCCCTAATGAGAGACTTGGATAAACTACAGTGAACAGAGTTGTGATTTAGGTCTCCGTAATGTAAACCTGTTTTGTTTTTTTTAAGCTGGAGGTTTGCCCAATGTGTACTGAAAATTAAAGGATGATAGTGGGGAAAGACAGATACTTATATAAAATGCCAATTCTCTGTGCTTATTCAACCAGAATATATAAAAAAAAAAAGACTGTCAGATCAGTTTACTTTTCATATTTTGTTGGGCTAAACAGAAACTGGTGCTTCTTTCCTAATGTCTAAATAACATTTTTATTTTTTAAAGATGAACAGAATGTGAGAATTTGCTTCTACTGGGCAGGAAAAGGATACTGTTTGGTTGTTTTTTTAATGTAATATCTATTAAGTAACAGAATGCTGAGTTATAGAAATCCTACTTTCCACCCTGACAACTGCCTTGTTTATAAATTTTGGAATTTAATTTCATTTAAGGCTGGGCATTTTTTTAGTATGTCATTTGCTTAAAAAGTGCCATTTTGTTAGACTCCAAATTGCCTGAATATTTTAATTGAAGGTGCAAAATGTCTTGCTCAATTTTTGGAACAATGAGGCTAGATTCCTAGAATTGAGGATGGGATGGGATAGTAGGATCCTGCTTTTACCCAATAATCTGAGAGCCACCCAAAACATGAAGGGCCTTGACTCCATTCTCTGTCTGACAGCATTTGAACAGATGTTACTTACCTCAAAATGGGATTACCTAACCTTCATGTTATAGCACAAGGTTTTCAAATGTTTCCTAGTTTCCTAGTTCTTAGGGGCTGGAAGGGACCTTATAGATCATCAGGTCTAGCCCCCCTGCACTTGGGTAGGAAAGACTGCTGGTATCAGAAGACCCCAGCAAGATGGGTGTCAGGATGCTTTTTGAAGATCACCAGGGTAGATGACTGTACCACCTCTAGGGGGAGCCTGTTCCTAATCATTGGCACTCAACTTGTAAAGAAGTTTTTCCTTATGTCTAGCCTGAAGCAATCCTCAGTCAGCTTGTGCCCATGATTTCTTGTTCTCCCTGTGGGGCCATGTTGAACAGATGCTCCCCTAGGGCCTGATGTATGCCCTTGATATACTTATAGGCTGCTACCAAGTCCTCTCTGAGTTTTCTCTTCTCTAGACTGAACAGTCCCAAGTCTTTCAGCCTCTCCTCATATGACCTGGTCTCTAGGCCTCTAATCATGTGTGTGGCCCTCCTATGGACTCTCTAGAGCTTCTCCACATCCTTCCTGAAGTGCAGCCCCCAGAACTGGATGCAGAACTCCAGCTGCAGTCTCACCAAGGCTGAGTACAGCAGAAGAATGACATCCTTAGCCTTGCTCAAGATGGCTTGGTAGATGTATATCAGTGTTTGATAAGCTCTGCCAGCTATGGAATCACATTGGTGGCTCATGTTCATTTGTATCACAGCACCCAGGTCTCATTCAGATGTGGTGCTAGCAAGTATAGCACTACCAAGCCTGTAAGTATGTTGTGGAGTGTTTCTCCTCAGATGGAGCACTTTACGTACCTCCATATTAAACAACATCTGGTTGAGGTCTTCCCACCTCATGACCCAGTCCAGGTTGGCCTGTATTTCCAGCATATCTTTCTGTCTTTGAGCATAACCATACTCCCCCATAGTTTGGTGTCATCAGCAAACTTTGCCAGTTTGCTTTTAATACCCAAATCCGAAATTGTTGATGAACATTTTGAAAAGCACTGGTCTGAGTACTGAACCCTGAGGGATGCCATTGGTCACCTTCTGCCATGATGATCAGTTCCACAAATCAATCAATGCTCTTTGGGTCTTACCACAGAGCCAGTTATCTAGCCACCGGACCATAAAGTAGTCGAGGCTGCATTTTCCCAATTTTTTCATGAGGAAGACCAGGTCAAAGGCTTTTTTGAAGTCCAAGTATATGATATCAACCTCATTTCCCCCATTCAGGTAGTGAGTAAGCTGATCATAGAAAGAATTGAGGTTGCTCTGACATGATCTGCCTGTAACAAAGCCATGTGGTCTATCCTTCAGAATACCGCGTTCTGATAGCCTGTCTATAATGGATTCTTTGATAATTTACTCCAGGATTTTACCAGGGATTGAGGTCAAAATGATTGGCCTGTAATTTCCCAGGTCCTCCTTTCTTAAAGATAGGCATTAGGGCTGTGCAAAACTTTGCCGGCTTCTTTGTTTCAATGCTGTTTCGACTCATTTTGAACTCAAAACAGAAAAATCAAAATGAAGGCAGTAAAAACATTTTAAAAGTTTCAAAATGTTTTGAGTTTTCAAGCTGAAGCTGGGCTTGCCTGCAAGGAAACAGAATGTAAGGAGAGGGATGGGAAAGAAGGGGGAAGGACAGCTATGATATTGACTATGTAGCTGGCCAGTGACTGTGAACCTTCCCTGAGATCCCTTCCAATCCCAGTATTCTGGGGGAGGGATGGAAAAACACCACAAAAAGGAGCATTGTTTGAACAGAGCTGCTTTCTGCCTTGGGGTCAGTTACTGAGCCGTCTTCCAGAAGATCAGCAGCATTAGACAACAAAGGCTACCATTCATTTTCTACTTGCTAGTCTAGCAAGTGGGATTCAGTAATACCTTTTGTTTTAGTTTCTATACTTTTATTATATTAATATATTTATTGATTGATGCCTTTCAATTTATTTCTCCTCCAAAATCCTCATTTTGTTTAGTCTATTTAGATTCTTTTTAAATCTGTGCTCTCTCTCAGTATAAATTCCATTCACTGTGCAGGGCAGCACAACACAATTATATTGCATATTAAAATATAGAATTCATATAGGAAACACATACATACATTTATATATTTTTATTTTATTTATTACATAAATACATCCATACAAACATAAATACATTACATAAATACACATAAATACAGTTATCTTATCCACATATATTACATAAATCAGATAGATGACATTACAGAAGAAGAGACAGATTTTACAGCACACCAAGGCAAAGACAAGACGCTATGAAACACACAAGTGTGCTGAAAAAGCAGTTGGCAAGCCTTCAGGGAGGGGTGAAAGAGGGGGTAGAGGGAGAGCTGTAAGTTCCTGTCCCAAACCCCCTCTCCTCCCCTCCCTGAGATACATCCTCTTTGCTACAACAAACAGGCATGAGGTTTCCACTAGTTGTACAAGCAGCAAGGAGAGGGGAGCAGTGCCAGTGCCAGTGCCTGAATCTGCATCCCCTCCAAGAGCACCAGCCATAACAGCCCCCCACTACCACAATGACAACAACTAGCAGCACCAGCATGACAGTCTTTTCCACCCCCATTTCACTTCCCATGCTGAGACTTCCAGTGCCAGATAAAGAGCTGGATCTGGATCTGAGTGCCATAGCAAGGGAAGTTCTGGGGAACAAGGGGGAATCATCTGAGTTTGTGCTCCATACCACTCAAGTTTCCCCTGGAGCCAGGTCTCCTTCCCCAGAAGGCACTTCAGAGGAGGCTGAGGTAGAGGTTCCAGAGGCAAGCAGCTCAGCTGAGTCCTCTCCTCCTGTTGCTGTGCCTCTGCCTGCTGAGAAGGGGGAAATTGCAGCATCTGCACATGCACCCACACCCCAGAAGTTAGCGGGTTGTGTGGTCTGGGATCATTCTGAGCTGTAAGATGATCCCACATATACTATCTGCCTGCACTGCCAAGCCAAAACCAGCCAGAGCAAGGGAACAAAACACACAAGCACCATGGGGATGCTGATGCATCTCCACAGGCATCACCCCCTTGCCCTTGCTTCTCCTCAGCCTCGCACCAGTGGGAGCATGCCCAAAGGGAAGTCCCCCTGTTGCTCCAAAGACCCTGTCCCCTCAAAGTAGAGGCAGGCCACCCTGGAACAGTGAGGGAAAGGTGGACAGAAAGTGAGATCACCCAGGGCATTGGGGAGATGCTTGCTGTTGATGGCAAGCATCCAAAGTGCTTTAGGAAGTGATAATAGAACTAGGTAGTAGTAATATGTAGTAGGCAATACGTAATGAAGCCTTATTACCCTTCTGATAGGGAGGGTACATTATTGCAGTGCTCCATTGTCTTCTAAACTTCCAGGAATTTTCCAGATGAAATTCAACAGGGTGATTTTGACTTATAAGCCTCTAATTGTGTAGGTGATAAACACCTAAAGTGCTGCCATTATGATCCCTAAGGTCAGCTGAGAGTAATGTCCTACAAGTACCATCAGTGCACCAAGTTTGTTCCAGAAAGATACTTAGGAGGCCATTCTCAGGAGGCCTGCCTCAATCTGGAACTCCCTCCCACTTGTGGTCCAACCAGTTCCAATCCTGGACATCTTCTCTAAGCTTTGTAATAGGTGAGGTACTTTTTGGTGGCATTGTGTGTGGATTCTGTTCTATCATATATTATTTTATTTTAATAGTTTTATATGTCTTTAAAGTTTATCTGGTTTTATTGTAAGCCACTGTAAGCCTCTTTTGGGCAGCTAACCAGTAAACCAAGTAAATAAATAAATATATAAAAGTAACAATTTCAGTTAAAGAGGGTCCTTTTAGAGGATAGGTCTGTTTTGTATGTACAGTTTGTAGCAAAAAATGAGGCCAACTGCCCATATTAACCTTCGCTTATACTTTGTGCAAAAACTGAAACGCATTCTAAGTTCCAGCTGGTAAAATAACTAGTACAGTATTGCAGGTATATCTTATTGTTAAAGAAAATGTTTCATAATGCTTTCGTGCTTTCTTCTACGTAGTAGTTTGACTGTTCCAGAGCATATTCATTTTTGCCTTTTCCAATTAACTAATTATCTGCCGAAATTATAAACCAACAAACATCAAACTCCTTGACTTTTATTTTATGCAGAACACTGATCCACAGGGTTAGTTCACAAGTCAATCCTTATTTTTCCTGCTCAATGCCAGTACAGATCCACATCAGTTTCAGAGGCAACAACCTATGTCCTCAGCTGCTAAACTTAGCACTACTTGGTCACTGATTCTGCAGTATGGGGCTAATATATCACATTACTCTTATTCTTGTTCCTTTGACAGAGGAACATGTTTAGATTAGCTAACTATTATTGTGTCATCTTCCTCTGTTATTGTAATAAACTAAATTGTTTTGAGGATACAGATGATACTGTCCCTTGGGGATCGAGTAGCCAAGCCTGTAGGCCTGAGACCAGCTGCTTCTATCACTTCAGTGAAGTCATAGATACAGATGTCTGAGCCCTTGAGAAAAAGGGTTTGTTTTTTTTTTGTTCTTTTTATGAATCCAATGGAAAGGAAAAGAGAGACACAAATTGATTTAGTTTGTATAAAGCTGTCCATTAGAACCTTCCCAATGACCATCTCAGGAACTGTAATGCATTGTTTAATATGCATACCTGAAGAAGATACTATTACAGATACACCTTTCCATTAAGAATCCTATACATATTCTTTTGAAATCACTTATGTGGAAAATAAATATTCACAATACACTACATACCTACAATGCAGACACCTACCATGAGCAATGAAACCTCAGGCACTGTTTTTTCAGCCTCTTGTTATGGATGACAGCTGTGCCCAATTAAAATGGAAAGTAAACTAACTACAGCATAAGTATGGGGGGGGGGGGAGTTTGCTGAGTCACAGCCCATTTTCACTTGTAGCCCATAAAATGGTATAAATACAAGTAAAAACATTGAAAAAGCTGAAGTTAAAGAGATACTGCTGAGTATTAATAGCACCCTATATGAATAAATACTTATTAAAAAAAACCCCAACCATATTTCAATAGAGATAAGCCCAAGTAGTTTGTATCAGATGTCCATTTACCCAAAATTCTAAATTGAGGAGTTTTGCTTGAGGCCTACCTTTTTGTTTTTAATATTTATTTTTCTCTCTCTATTGTTTGTAATATCGTCTTGGAAACTTTTCTTTCCCTTTATAGTTTTAGTCATTTCCATTCCAATAAACATTGTTTTATCCCTATTTCTTCTGGAGCCAACAAGACTTATTTGTTTATAACAATGTAACTTTCTTATTTATTAAAAGCACCTGTGATTACATCAGCAGTGACATCAATGGGGTTCTGGGAACAGACTTTATCAATTAATTCTGCTGGCCAAAGGGTTGCATTTGCTTAAACAAAATGAACACTATTGGAAAGTTGTACCATTCTTAAAATTAAATTCTCTCTATCAGAGGAAAGTGGATTTAGATAGTAGATTTAGAAAATTATCTTTTGAAACTTGGAAGACAGTCTCTACTGGATTTAGGGTAGGTCAAAGCTAGGGTTTCAACTATTTGTCTCTTTTAGTAAGAAATTGTCTTTCTAATGTCTGAACATTTTCATATGTACCTCTGAATAACTTGTGGTGAGAAATCATATACTTTTAAATATCGTCATTGGTCTGGAAGAACCTATAGAGTTTGACATAGGTAAGACTTTTCTTTGTTATTTTTCTAGACAGCAGATGCACAGTGAGGCAGAGATGCTGTCTGGAGGAGGAGGGAGGCAAGTAAGAGAGAAAGAGAATGATGGCTTTTATTTCCCTCAGGAAATATTTAAAAAATAAAGTCATTTCGGTGGATCTCTCACAGTTCATTAAATTTAAATTAGGAAAAAAAAGAAGTTTCAGTGACTGCACTAGCTGGCCATCTGTCCAAATAACAGCTAGGAATAAAAATGTGCTGACCCTCTCCCATCTGTATTTGTCAATGGTTTAAGAACAGTGCAGACTTATATCTGATCAACATGAATGTGCATTACATTTTCATTTGCATAAACTTTTGGGTCAAATACAATTCATGCGGATAAATAACTATTTAACCAAGGACTTAGTTGTTTTCATAATTTCTTTGGTATGGTTGAGTTTTTGTATGATATTTATTTAATAATTTGATTATAAAATGCCAAATAAAGCTGCATTGATGGCTATCTGGAGTCAGCATATGAATTCATCCAACTAATGGGAAAAATAAAGGGTGCATAGAACGGGTGGGTGTTTTATTCTTTTTTATTGCCCTCTAAACTGAGTACTAGAAGAAACAAAGTAGACAAATCACCTCCTCAATCATTCTAGACTCCATCTTCCACCCCTTCAATAAATCTCCCTCAAGTGTTCAGCTGTGACACAGATTAAAGCCCATTACAAGTATTAGGGGTGGTACAACCTGTCCCTTGTCAGTTCTCAAGAAACTAGCAATACGTTTCTACCCCAGTGAGTCTCAAATGCATGTCTCCATGGACCATTGGTATTAAAAAGCTGAGCACAAAGCATTTTGGGATGTTGGAAAGAAGAGATGATCCTGAAGACAGCCTTTTTATTACAAAGCATGGTATAAAAAAGAAAATAAAAGAAGATCACTTAGAGATAGAATTCCAAGATAGTTCCATTCAATTAAATTCAGTGAGATATGGTATGATTTGTCTTCAGACAATGAGAACAACTAAAGGAAGGTACAGTGATTTTCTAGGCCCATACACTTGGATCCTTAAAGAGCAATAGATCTCTGTTATTTAAATGTTGTTAGAATTAATTTCAGTTGATGGAACTAAACTAGACTCTCCATTAATAAGAAGCAGTTAACAGGCTTGAATAAAATAAGAATATTTGGCCAACCCTGAAAAAGAGAGAAAAGTTAAATGTCCATGAAATTTTCATCAGCTCTGAAAAAATACTTTTAATTTTTTTCCTTTCCCACATTTTTGTAGTTCTTGGTTCCAAACAAGATCACATACAGATGCTTGTCTTTAATAATCTGTAGCCAGGTTGTGTAGTTCAGGAAGGTTAGGACCTTCAAGATCCAGGGTGTCAAATCCAGGGTGAGATAGCAAATGGCTGTATCAGAACTGCCTTCATGCACCCCCTGCCACTGACATCTGTGTCCAAAAAGGGATACAGTAACATGAATTCTGCACAGGCCCAGCCCCCAACTAGCCATGCTCCTAAAATGTCCTGGTCTGCTAATAAGCCAGTGGATGGGATGGAGTGTCTTTCTGGGACAGATCTACTCCACACCCTTTTTCTAGGTACTCCTGGAGAATGAATAATAGAATAATAGGGTTGGAAGGTTACTCCAGGGTCATGTAGTCTAAGAGACCCTTAACAAATGCAGAATAAACTATTTCTAATTTATCTCAGACAAATGCCTATCCAGTACATTCTTGTAAACCTTCAATGAAGGAGATTCTACAACTTCCATAGGCAGCTTGTTTCTTTGTCCTACAATGAGATAATAAAACTCACTTGCTACCAGTAATAAACACTGGTAAAATGATAAAAAAAAAATAAAAATAAAAATAAATAAACTTTGTAGTGAGAGGTTTGACTTCCATTTATGTGGAAGTGTCCTAAATGATAAGATCTGTAGAGCATCTTAAGGTAGGACAAAGTACTGACACTAAGGACCAAAGCAACATTGACTCCAATGGAATTATGTCAATTTAAATAATTGGCACCTGATTTGGATCTAGGTCTGAACTTCCTCAATACTCAGTGTTTGGATGTGCAATTTTGTGTCAGGTCTTTCTCTAACTAGAATTTTAAAAATTAGCACTCTTCGGGTGTCAATCACAGGCACCAAAATGAAAAAAAGAAGCATACATGGAATGGAAAAATGGCTCCACATCCAGACAGGAGTATACTCATATGGCCAGGGTAAGCAGGTATGAGGCAAGGAAAGCCAAGGCATGCATTGAGATCAAACTGGCATCTGAAATAAAAGACAACAAAAAGTCCTTCTATAGGTAAACAGGCAGCAAGAAAAAAGCTCTACTGTGGGACCCCTAGTGAATAGAGAGGGGAAACGCACAGTTTATCCTAAATACTTATTTCCCATCAGTATTCTTGAAACCAGATGGGAACTCATCACCTGTCCAGAGGCCGAGCAAATACACGATGACAGCAGTCCACATAAAATCAGCCCCAAACAGGTAAAGCTACTCCTAGACCATTTTCAAGTCAGCTGGGCCAGATGACCTGCATCTGAGAATCCTGAGAGAACTGGTCAAACTCACAGCGGTGCCTCTGGTGAGGCTACTGGAGTGTCTTGGAACTCAGGAGTCATCCTGAATGACTGGAAGAAGGCTAACGTGGTGCCCATCTTTAAAAAAGGGAAGAGGGATGATCATGCAAACTATAGTCTGACTTCAATCCTGGGAAAAATCATTGCTAAAATTGTCAAGGAGTCTATAAACCACAAGCTTGTAACCATTGGGGTACTAAAAAACAATCAGCACAACTTTCTCAAGGGGACATCATGCCTAACAAACCTGGTGTCTTTTTACAGCCAGGTAACTAACTAGCTGGAAATGGGACATGAGGTTGACATCATCCACCTAGACTTCACTAAGGCCTTTGATACCATTTCCCACAGGATCCTCTCAATTAAGATGAATGATACTGGCCTGGACCAGTCAACAGTGAGGTGGGTTAGCAACTGGCTCAGAGACCGATCCTAGTGAGTTGTAATCAATGGGATGGCCTCATCCAGGAGGGCCTTCTCCAGTCGTGTCCCCCAGGGATCAGTGCTTGGGCCTGTGCTCTTTAACACCTTTATCAATGATCTGGATGAGGGAGTGAATAGTGCAATGATTAAGTTTGTGGATGACACCAAGCTGTGGGGAAGTGTGGGCACATCTTAGGACAGGGCAAGGATCCAGGATGAGCTTGACAGGCTGGTTCGCAATCAGATGAAGTTCAATAGGGACGAGTGCCGGGTCCTTCATCTGGATAGGAAGAACCTTCACTACAACTATAGGGTGGGTGGTGGTCCACTGGCAGACACCACATCTGAAAGGGACCTGGGGGTGTCAGTTGACCAGAGAATGAATATGAGCCAATAGTATGATGAAGTCACCAACAGGGAAAATAGAACTTTGGTGTGCACCAGCTAATGTGTTGCCAACAGATACAGAGAGGTTCTCCTTCCACTTTATTTGGCATTGGTGAGGCCACAGCTGGAGTACTGTGGACAGTTCTGAGCACCACACTTCAAGAAGGATGTGGATAAGCTTGAAAGGATACAGAGAAGGGCCACCCATGTGATTAAGGGCCTGAGGGATAGGGTAAAGAGAGACTCTGGGGACTGGGTTTGTTCAGCCTGTGTAAGAGAAGACTGAGAGGTGACTTGATAGCCGCCTACAAGTATGTCGGGGTGAACACCAAGATCTAGGGGAGCAACTCTTCAGAAAGGCACCCCTTGTGAGGATGAGGTCCAATGGGCACAAGCTAGTCGAGGAAAAATGGAGGCTAGGTATAAGGAAAACCTTTTTTTCTGTAAGGGTATCGAGAATCTAGAATAGATTCCCGGTAGGGGTGGTGCAGTCACCATCTCTGGAGATGTTCAAGAGGAGGCTGGACAAGCATCTTGCTGAGCTTGTTTAAGCCCAATCACCTCCTGCCCATGGCAAGGGACTGGACTCAATGATCTTACAGGTCCCTTCTGGTCCTTCTATTCTATGATTCTGTGCTGACTGCTTTCCAATTTAAAATGTGTCATTGGAGTAAAATCCATCCCTAATCTATATTTCTGTACATATTTCACATTTGGCATTAACAGCTATAATGCAAAATTATGAAACAGCATGGGCCATATTCATTGATAAATTTTAGTAGCTTTGTTCACTGCCCCAGTACCATAAAACAGGAAGACTGTAAGCTGATGAATGTAGTCCTGTGTCTTTATCTCAAATATAACTTCTGAGAATGTCCTTGATTGAATAAACATAGTTTATTAAACATAGAAACAAGATAAAAAGTTTGATTAATTTTCCTAGCCACCTCTATGAGTCAGAAACAATTTTATGAATTATTTTTCTTGATGAAAAAATGCATTTCCAGATAGTTAAAATTAAAAATGTTTCCAGTCAAAGGTATGTGAATGCAGCACCAAAGTATGAAATCTCATTTCAGGAATAATTCTTGTGACCTTTTAAAGTAGTTCATCCTCTTCAATAAATAAGAAATGTAACTGAGATGAATGAATATAGTTTCTGATCATCTATGGTTTAATTTCTTAATTAGTAATTTTCTGTCTTTTGTCCCTGAACATTAGATAAGGATACCTTTTGCATGAGGGGACTGTATAGTGATTATCAGGTTTAATAAAACAATAAAACATGTATACATGGCTGACAAAGCAACAAACTTTAATTGTAGATCAAAAAACAGTCAACCCTTTCCTGTGTTTTTGTCTCTGCAAACACTGCTTTGTAACTAACAGACTATTCTCCAATTCCCAACCTCCCCACTATTTTAAGTTAGGATGCAGCTCTGATTTGTTATATTGGTTACTACAACCTGGTGGTGCTAATCTAGGCAGCTGGGATGTTCTCTTATTCATGGAAATTCCTGTCTTACATAAAGTTAGCATATTACACAGTCCTATCCAAACACTAAAGGGAACACAATGGAGTGTTGCTGTGACTGGAATGCATTCTGGCAATCTATGCTTAGATAATGATACAGCAGAAAGCCACAGCAGCTCTGGGGCTGCAAGTTGCCCTACAAATTTGCTGGGTGTAATAATTATTTGTGAACCATTTGGCACATCCTTAATACTTTAAATCTTCAAATTGTTGTCCAACGGATGTTCAGGAGCTCAGCTGCTATGAAGTGGACTACAGAGATTTAGCAGCTGGGGAAGAACTTATTCTCATTACTCGCAGGCACTAGTTCTACTTAAGGGAAATATAACTTAATTATGTTTTGTGTTAAACTAAATCTAGTCACATCTGTTTATATTGCTGCATTGCATTTAAAGATATGGTGTTATTAAGACCCCTGCCACATGTTGCATATATTATGCAATTAACTGCTTAATTGTGAAATAAATTTAGACTGGCCACATGAGCAGTTATTACCATACCATGAAAATGTTCATCCATAAGAAGAGCCAACCAGATAAAAGTTAGTGCTTTAAAATGTGTAACAACTTTATAGCTGGTTTCTATTGAATTTAAATGTGTGACAGGGCCCTAAGGGACAACCATAGTAAGAGATGGTAATTGAACTGTCCTGGTGGGAATCACTCTACCATACCCACTACCCTACTTGAGTTCATAAATAGAAACACACTGTGGAGACAGAGACTTAGGAGAAGGGGAGAAACCCTTGTCACTTACCTTAGATGAAGCTGAAGATTCTGGCATGAAATGGGGCTCCATGAACCACTTCTGGAGTCACCGTTTCCTCTACATTGGCAGCCGGTGAGCCCAGGGAGGTATTTCTGGCTCCAGGGAGCAGCCACCAAGGAGAGTCTGTAGCATCATGGAAGAGAAGATGTCAGAGGACTTTCCCACTGGGAAGTGTGTGCAGCTGGCAACAACTGAGGGCTGTGGGCTGCGTGCATGGGTGATTGGAGGATCACTGGGAAAAAACAGGCACCAAGGTTCAGAATGCCGCAATAACCATACAGGTGCCTGTCTCATGGAGTCTGTAAATGAGACTCAGGTCAGACATGGCTGGGGCGAGTGGACAGCAGGGGAAGGGTCACCTGGTGTAGGAAGCAGCCCAGTGAGGCTTGCCTTCCTCTTAAGGACTGTGTTTGGGTTTGTGAAGGAGGCCATTCAGAGAGGTTGGTCTCCCTTGTAGATACTGGGATTGAATTGTACAGTGTGAAGGAGTAAATGCAGACACGGCAAGAAGACCTGGAGAATGCCACTTCTGGAGCCATTACCATATTAGGATGGATGCTTCGGGGATTGGAAGGAGGAGCAGAGCCGGGAACTTCAGCGA
The DNA here is from genome assembly GCF_030867095.1 of Alligator mississippiensis. Taxonomy (NCBI): domain Eukaryota; kingdom Metazoa; phylum Chordata; order Crocodylia; family Alligatoridae; genus Alligator; species Alligator mississippiensis. Next base: position 250,338,316 of record NC_081825.1, read on the forward strand.
GAAAGAGAGCAGTGCAAAGAGAGAAAAAGAGGGAGAAAGAGGATTTCCAGGGGGTAAAAAACTTACCTGAAGACTTCTCACAGCACTGGAGGGAGCTGAGCTCTGAGGAAGAGGGGTGTATCTCCAAGGAGACAAACTGTGGGATGCGTCTGACTGCTGACCTGTAAAGTAAACATAGAGAAGAGAGTGTATTTTGACCCACTGTCTCAGGCTTGGAGACGGCGTCTGATTGTCCTCTAAGAGGATTCGAGGCCTCAGTCACACTCAGGATAAAAGGTAGACCATCATAGCAACTGAAAAAAAGGGGTATACAGCAGAGTTGAAGCAAAAGCCCGCAACAAAGGGAAAACAGACGAACAAGATAGAAAGAGACTTTGTTTATTGATACCAAGTTCTGTTCTGCCAAATTGATAGTTGTTGCATTAGAACATTATATAGTTAGAGTTATAAAGTTGGTATTACTGATAAGGTTAAAGAAAGAAAAGAAAGAGGACACAAAAGGCAGCTTCTGCCTAAAAGTAAAGAAATATTATTATTATCTTTTATCACTCTATACAAAGATAAATGTTAATCTGAATCAGACTGTGAATACACATATCTCTGCGAGCGCATGTGGATATTCGAGAAGGTGAGTGAAGTATTTCCCCATAATACTGGGACGCCTAATAGAGGCATAAACAAACAAACAAAAAAACCAAAAACAACAAAAAACCAAACTATATATAATAACCCTCCCGACTAGTGACATCATAAATTAGAACATATAATAATAACAACCAAGATGTGGCAGGCGGGAAAGTTGGGGTATGTAGAGGCATCCTAAGCACAACCACCACATATAGGAAGCAGTCCATAGAGGACTAGCTTTTCTCTTGAGGATTCCAAATCAGTTCATGAGGGAAAATACCTGGAAGAGTTCACCTTCCCTTTGAGGACTGGAGACTGACTGATAACACAACCAGCCCAGAAAGGCCTTTGTTGCCCATGGGACTGAAAATTAATACCTAAAGGGAGACATCCAGACATTCATTGTTTGTTTTTTGCAGATGTTTGGACCTTTAATTTTTTTTCTTTTTTTTCTTGTTCTCTTATTCTCAGTTCTTTTTCATGGGACTCGTATAAAGGGCCCCGAGTCCAAGGGCTAATCCCAACTTAGTTTGCCTGGGTTGCCTGGAGGATGCTGGGCAGAGGCCAATTTAAAATAATAAGAGTAGGGATTGATTCCACATCACACACGTGGTGCTGGTGGAGGAGGAGGGGGTTGGAATACGTTGCTTCCTCTCCTGTCAAGACCAGAATACTATCCAACATTGAGGAAGTGGTAAGGGTGGGGTGTAGGGGAGGCTGAGAGCCATTAAGAGACTCCTTCAGCAGTCCTAGAGTATCACTCAGGAGAATTAAAGGTAAAACCAAAGTCATGGCAGGAAAGAAGGGAACACTCCAGAGCACCTGAGTGATATCTCAGTTCCCCTGTCAGAAATGAACAGAACATCAAGCTGAATGGGGTCTAGGCTCCACAATGCTTACAGTCAACACACACCTATATGCTTGGTGAGCTCTGCAGCTTGTTGGTGACATGAGGAAGTCAGACCTTTGAACCCCACTCCGTGTCACCCTTCCAGATCCCACATGAGATGGACACTGTCCATAAAAGTGCTCATGTTTCTGTCATCATTATGTGGACCATGGAATATTAGGGGAGGTTATTTGGCCTTCTTTTCAAAAGAGTCATTATGTACTGCTTCATAAGGGAACCTAGAGTTCGATCTTGTCTCCTCTGAAATCAAGAGCAAATCTCTCAGTAGATTTTGCCAGGATTAGGAATCAGTGATAATTGTGTCATTTTTTTTTTCACTAAAACATGAAGTTTAGAGTTTAACTGAATGAGTTATTAACTCCATATCAGTTTAGGTTTGATGAAATCATGGGTAGATCTAGGATTTCAAAAAGGAAAGTGCAGATGGTATGGCACATAATCACATATAACACAACACAATATTTTTCTCTAGTTAAAGAAAAAAGATATCTGCTTTACTAATATGCTAGGTGGCTAGCACTGTACTATTCAGTTTAAGATGAAAGCAAAACAAATATAACTATTGGAATGTGTACTAACTTGCTAGATAATAAATAAAGTTAAAAAATGAGAACAAGCTAGGCAAAACATAGAATAATCAGAAGATATTGTGGCATTAGTTCTATAGTCATTATAGTTAAATGAACCTCTCTTATTCAGATTCATATAACAAAATCTAGCCTTCTTAAGTGCCTTGACAGTGCCTCCAATACTTCAGCATCAATCATTTCAACACTTAAGCTAATATTACTACACCTAAGTTAAGGTTTTAAACTAGAGCTAAAACAATCTGCAGGTCTGTGAAATAAAAGAGAGACATTACAAGGAAAGGCTAACAGACAGCAAAATTGCAGAAGAAAGAGTAGTTTGAATAGTGAAACATCAAGACCCCTAAAAAGGACAGAGGGGTTATTAACACTTGTGTAGTGGACAGAGATTAGCAGGAATCAGGGAGATGATAGTGAGCCATGAATTCAATTGAGTTTCTTGGCACTGCCTGAATAGAAATGCTGTTGCCTTCCCAGACATGTGGTTGCCTTCCCAGACATGTGGTCCCAGGAATCAAAGTGGGGTAGGGGTACATCTGTACCCTTGCCCCCTCAACTCTCGATGTATTCCTGATTGAAATATCTTGTTCCAACATTTTTATTTAATTCTGAACCTTACTTCAATATCATTTAAACATTTAAAAAATGTTGACCAAAATTGAAGATGAAATTGAAAAAAAAAAAAAATTTGGGTTGAGCAAAATGAAAGCATTTTGAGTTTTTGGTTGGCCAAAAAGATTTTATAACCCCTCCCTCCTCCTCCCCCCCACACACTTTTTTTTTTGTTTTTTTTGGTGTTTGGTTTGTAAACAAAAAACTTCTTTTTTCAAAAGTTTTTTTTTTTCTAATGGGTTTTCAGGAAATTGGAAAAATCTTTCAGAAACAGTCATAAAATAAGAATACTGATGATTTTGCATTAAAATCATTTAAAAATGTCAAACTACCTTGAGATTTTCAAATGCCAAGCTATTGGAACTTTATTAGCCCACTCTGCAAGTAAGAAAAAGGATTCTACTATATTAATTTCTAACTAAAGAAAAATTCCAAGACTTAAAACCTGAGCTGACTAGTTTTTATGTCCAAAACCAACAACATGACTGAAATGGAAGCATAGAACCAACAACTTAAAGCCATGCACAGATTCTAAGCTCCACTAGTTATAAAAGCTATTCTCTTCAAGCTTTATACCTTGTATTTATCCCAAGTACACAGGGCCAGAAGCGGACCATGAGTGCTTCATGTGTAGAAATATTTGAAACTCTCCCACACATAGCCTAAATATCTTTAAACTTTAAAGATGGTAAACATTTATTAAGTCCTTTAAAATGTTTTTATGCCTCCAGGAAAACAATTATCCATTTCACTAAATCTTACACAATCAAATGAAGCTCATACAGCATAGTAAGCCCTAGAGGTACCTAAACCATAAACATCACTCTGTGTGCAAGCTGAGAAACTATTTTCAATTGGTACCTGAGTTAGTTTGAAAGGACTTAGCTCATCACTAAAATAAATCAGGAGAAACAAGTTTATTTTATCTTTGCCACACTAGAACTGGAATTTCAATTACAGAAAGCAGCAAAAAATAGTTTGATGAATAATATGTGAATCAGAATGTAAAAAAATATATATTGGAAGCACATTTATACAGTGCTAAAGTATCACTTTTACATAGTGACTTTTTTCCACTGGAGGGGCATTTTAAAATAAAGCACATAAATTAGGATATCCCCGAGGTGCAGTTTTTCATTTTACATGAGACCAAGAAAACAGTTGATGTCTAAAAGGAATCTTTAGGGACATAGAGACTCATGTTTAGTTAAGGAAAAAAGCTGCCATAGGGAGAGAGAAGTTAGATGCATGATCTTGATCCCCAGCAGGGGATATCACTAGCAATAAAAACCCATCAAACCCAGCATGTAGTTTAGCCCTTGGTGGGAAATGCTAAGTGACATTGACAAAAAATATTTCAAGGGTCATTTGCAGAAATTGTTCAAAGTCAGATGTGGCCTCTTTTAACTTGCTGCTTCAAAGTTAAGGAAACTAGTGTAAAGAAGAGAAATAATTTGCAAAAAAGCAATTTCAGAAAAGCAAAAGTACATCTATCTAAATTTGAGCACAACAGTGCAGTCTCAGAGTTACTAGGGTAAAAAGGAAACTAGCCAAAGAGTAGACTATGACCACCCTCTCCACCTTCACACCACAGAGGAGAAATCTAGTGCAAGTCAGGATTAGTTTTTTTCTTTTTATATTAATTTATTTTAAAAGGTCAGCACTTGCTGATTGATTCTGCAGTGGTTCTGACTTAAAGGCCCAGTAGAAACATTATAAATAAACAGGTCTAAGTAATCAGAAATCAATTTAAACCCATAATCATACAGAAATTTGATGCACAGAGAATAGTCTAAAAATGACAGAATCCAGTCTAAGATAGACCTGGTGCAATGTGTACTTTAATTGACTCAGGTTAGACCAGTAAATCAAACTTTTGTACCAGATCCCTTATCAATTCAAGTTAGATTGCTGTCTTTCAGCATCCCAGACCCTTTTGTGGCCCCCCCACAACCTCCTCTTGCAGGGAAGATATGCTAGCACTTGGCCTGAACTCAGTTGCTCTGGCCAGGACCCAGTGGAACCTAGCTCCCCGAGTTCTCCCAGAGCCAAGCCAGCACAGACCCTCTCCCCAGCCCTGCCTCCTGTCTGTGGCCTTCTGCCAGCAGCAGGTGATACAGGTGGTGGATTGGAAGGGAGGCATCTATGTCTCCTGCATGAGCCCTGATACCTGGGCTCATGCATCCCTGAGCTCTGCCCCTGTACCTTGTTATGAAACACCCCACAATATACAGGCATACCGGGCACTGGGCCCAAGAGAACCCTCTTAATTGGGCACAACACCATGGAGCCCAACCCTAGCCCCTGCACAGCTAGGAACCTCCATGCCCCTGTGCTTGGGCACAGCCCCACGGAGACCAACCCTGGCTCCTGCATACCACATCTCAGTGGCCAGAACCAGGCATCCTGCCACCCAGACAACACAATTTACCTGCCACTTCCCTGAGCAGGAGTCGGTGTAGGCAGCTTGCCTCTGGTGGGTCTGGGTGGCAGAACATCAGGACTGGGCCTGCATGGAAGCAATCCTGTGACCTCCCCATCTTGGCCACTATCTGCAGGTACCATGGGCACCTGGGGTGCTGCAAGGCTTTTTGGCCCATACTTACAGGGTCCTGGAGTATTAAGTTGGGGTGAGTGTGGCAGCATGGTTATCCATGCCCAGCAGCCAATCAGGGAGGGTCTGGCCCCTTGGCAGTCCTCTGGCACCCAGGGGAGTCAACAGGGCATGCTGGAAAGTGTGCAGGGCTGCCCCCAATTTCAGGTCTTGGCTGCTTGGCTCCCCCAGGTAACCCAGTTGGCTCCCCCACCAAAGGACAAATGTACATGTGACAGGGGCAAGCTCAGGGCTGAGTCTCGAGTTGGCCCGCCCACATGTCTATGGGGCAGTCCACCCAGTCTCACCTGCCATGACTTTGCTGTTCCCTTTACTGGAGGTATAATATGGGAGGCTGCCCATTACATGCCCCAATGCCAGGAGGCACTACCCACAGCTCTGAACCTCCTCTACACTGTGGCCCATTCCTTGCAGATGGTATCCAGCTGATACTCTTAGACCCTAACTCAGCCTCATGGTGTTGGAGGATTTATTGGGGTTACTCCAACCCATACACACAGACTCCCCACACCTGAGGGCATACTGGGGTCAGGACTCGCCCCCAACATCTTGGTTGAGCCTCACTCAGCTTAGCATCCAGCCTCCACTCTGGAGGGGCACACTGGGGTCTCATACTCAGCCTACCACACAATCCCAGTTGGGCCACACACCAGGCCTTAGCATCCAGTATCCACACCAGCTGGCCCATCCTCCAATCAACAATCCTCGTGCCCCTCTCACTTGGGCCATTACCATTCTCTCCCTTCTCTGGGCAACTATCACTCTCACCCCTCTCTGGGTAACACCCCTCTCTGGGCCCTACAACTTCCACCTCTCTCTAGGGCCACATAACTGCCCCCTCTCTGGGGCCTCACAATGGGCCCCCTTTCTGGGGCCTCTCAACATCCCCCTCCCTGCGGCCTCCAGTGTCTTATTCCCCTGTGGGGGCTGAGGTGGCTGCAGCCATGGATGGCCCTTGTACTCACAATGTTGTGGGGGCTAGGGGTTATTGAGGCACCCTGACTTGCCTTTCACCAGGGAGGTGAACAGTTCTGGTATTTGTGTGGGGCTGCCATGCCACTGGCAGTCCCACCAGGCATCCCTTCCCTGGCAGGGTGCAGTTTTAGGTAATGCCCAGGACCAGGAGCCTCCAAGCCATGCACCTAGCTCCTGCCCTTACCTCCAGGATGTTGTAAGCTTCAGCTCAGTTGGGAAATGTTACTCCCTCAGCTGCAAACAATGCACTGCTGCCTCTGCCTGGGTGACCTTAGTTTTAAAATGACTGCCCTTATCAGGCACCTGTCAGTTGCCTGCTCCAGCCCTTAAAATGGCAAGTGCCCAAAGGTGCACTTGCACAGTATATACTGTTCATTACCAGTCTAACAGAAAAACACATAAATTAGATCACTTACAGAAGGCCACTTACTGAAAAATGCATAATTTAGAACAATTCTACCTCAGGCTTTTTTACATCTTTACACAGCCAAAAGGTTAAATATAAACTGCTGTTCTGATACCAGTTTTCCACAGTGGTCACTTTGAGATTAGGATGAAAAAGAGAAGCATAGCAAAACAGGAGATAGAAAATCTGAGAAATAATCCCATTTTAATTAGATGACTTCCTCATATCTGAAACAGAAAATCCAATGGGACTATCCCATTCACGCTACAAGAATTTACATTCTTTCTGAACACTCTCATTTGTGCACATGTTTTCTATAAAGCAATTTAATTTGGAATCTTTCCAAATGAATTTGTTTTTTGGATTAGTGACTATTTGTTTTTTGCTTAATACTTCCCCCTCCACCATTTTCCTTTGTCTAAATATCTTTCCCACATAACACTATTCTTATTCATCTACATCCACTGTTTAGCAAGAAAAAAATGAAGCCAGACTTGACATTTCTGCACACACTGCCAATAATATTTAAGTGGCATGTATTAAAAGAAGGTGCAGAATAATTTTTAACTTTCTTTTCTTCATTTCTCTAGAGATAAGGCTAAGTAGTTGCAGAGTAATTTAATATTCCCAGAGTATTTGAAATAAGGGATTTATTCCAGTGCTTCATTTTAAAACCATAAACACTATTGATTTTGACAAACTTTTTTAAAAAACAAAACAATAGCATCTGTCTTGCTACCATCATCACCAACAGCTCATTTGGTTACCACAGCCAATACTGCAAAATCCCTTTGTGTCTATAATTATCTCATTCATACGATTACTGGCATGACTCGGCCAACCATGTCAAAGTAAATTTAAAGAGTGGAGTAAAACCTGGTGGAAATGATAATACAAAGGCATCAACAAAGCCGCTTCTAATAGCCAGAGACGTGTTTGAATGTTATTGACTATCAGCTTTAAAGAACATGAGCATATTCTTGGTTATTTGTATCCCACTAAACCCTAAAAGAGGAAAATATTTTGGGCTTGTGACTGATAAACACAGCTGGTATACCTATACTGCAGTGCTGAGACTGTAGTTCTTACAGACACACCCTGGTTACCTTCAACTAGCAAAGGATACCAGTAACAGGACAGAAGAAGGAAGCATAGCACAGGCTTTAAAATCTCACCTGGGATAAGTTCTTCTAATGCTGCAGCTACAGGGCATGTCTACACAAGATGCTTAATGCACAGAATACTAACTCTACTATGCATTAGTGGGGCAGGCAAAAACTCTGCTAATGCACTAATGTGCAGTAGATTTAGTCTAATGCGCATTAACGTCACTTAAAAAGCATTCATCTGTGTTAATGCACAGTGGCACTGATTACGGTTCATTAAGTTAGTAACTGTTATTACAGATATTAACTTAGCGTGCAATAGTTACAGTGCATTAATGAACATGGAGGCGTGCCCACAGACTACCCAAGATAGCTAATTTAGAATTAGCTTGCCTATGGCTAGGGGGACCATGATATTACCAACTGCAGTGTAGACAGATCCTTTCTCAATGTAGAAATGCTCTAAGATTGTTTGTTTCTGACTGTTTACTGAAAACACCTCATTGTCACACAGGGCTGATAACATCAGCAATTGTATTGATACCTTGAAGCAAACAGAGGTTATAGTCCATAATTAGTTTTGTTTTAGTGATTCATCTCTCCTCTTGTATGGAAATCAGCAAAAATCACAGATTTTGAGTGAATGACCAAGTTTTAGTGATGATGGGGTAGAATGCACTTTGGCACTGGAAGATGTCATTACCTTTCCAGTGCCTGCTAGTGTTTACTGTTGTTTCCAGTATCCTTGGCTAAGAGTATTTCACTGGCTAATTGAGTGTTAATGGGAATTAATTAACTTAGCACAATTTCCTTTGCTTATTTGTCTTTATAGTCTTATGTACACTATAGATTTGTACCATTAAATGGTACGTCGATTCAACTAAATCCATGCAAGCTGCAGTAGTGCAGTGTGACCACATTAACTATTCTGCTTCACATGCACATGACATCATGTATTGCAGAAACTGTAGGCTGTTATAGTGCTCCCATGATCCCTGGCACAGATCGCTGGAGCAGGTGCATGCTGTTTATTATTTTCGATATAATCTCCCCTTGCACCTGTTCACATTAACGTTTTTTTCCACTGCTTGCTTTGAATGATTGTATCCTGAAAAAGGATTTTCCTGTTCGTTATCAGGGACAAGGACTATACTGCAGATGCCATAATAGTGTAGGGAGTTGCCTTTTTGTATGGTACTCCTGGAAGAAATAAGGAAGCTAATTTCATTTCTTTATTTTGTTAATTTTGTCTCACTCTCCTTGGACAGATGAGTTTAATATTGCTCTGTGTAAATTTAAATTGTGTGCTTTTTTTTCTTTTCTTGATATTTGTGTTGTCTGTGATGATTTTAAAACTTTCCCTTCTCCCTCTTGGGTTTCTATTCTGGAGCTCCAGTTGAGAGTAGTTGAGATCTAGAGGCAGAATGTTCTTCCACATTCTCAATATGGCTTGGCCAATTTCCCTATCATAAATTCAATTGCAGTGGAGCCACAGTGAAGAGCAGTGCAAGTGTTTTAGAACAGTAGTGCCCAGCCTTTTTGCCCCACAGGCTGGATGGGTTTCTTTGTGGGCCAACTCTGGTTGGCAGTCTTGATCTGGCATGGATGGACAGTACAGCAGGAGCCCAATCCAGCCACAGAGAGTGTACAGTCTGACCCTGATCTGCCTGCCCTGAGGTGCAGGGTTAGCCCAGCCCTGATCCAGATGCATGATGGGGATGGGGTGGAGCTGCCCCTATCTGGGACTGTGTGGGAGCAGCCTAGCCCAATCCAGATGTGCCAGGGTTGGGGGGGGTGGGGGGAGAGAGCATCCCTACCCAATCCAGATGTGCAGGAGAGGAAGGAGAAAGGGAGCAAGCCGACTTGATCCAGATGCATGGGGAGTGGGCCCAGCCCTGAACCTGCTGGATGGCAATGGCCCCAAGCAGGGTTGGGTCATGCTATGTGGAGCTTCCACCATTCCCTGACAACAAATGTTCTGACTTGTGGGGATCTCCATGAGCCACATGCTATGGCTCCACAGGCTGGATTTGTCCTGCACACTTGTTGTTGAACATCAAGGGTGTCAGGAGATTTTTTTTCTTCTTCTTCCAGAGTACTGAATGATAGCTACAGCCAAAGCTGGGTTTTTTGACTGAAATGCGTCCATCCTCCTGCTGGGACTAGCTGTCAAAGAAGTTCCTGGATACAGGGCCTTACTCTTCTACTCGGGGTCAGACCTGTTACTACATATGGGAGCAGGAAGGAATTTTCCCTACTGTCATATTGACATAGACTGTGGAGTTTTTTTAGGTGCAGACAGAAGTGCAGCTTCCCACCATGACTCAGAACACTTTGCAAAAAATGATTTCCTGAACCAAACAGAAGTTCACTGTTAGCTCTAGGGGGAGGGAATCTAGCTGCTAGCTGCTGGCCTGCTGCTAGTTTCCCTTAGAAATGGTTCCTCCTTCCTCCCAGCCTGTCCCTGTTTTCAGAATGGGAGTGGAGGAAGGGAGCAGAAGGAGGTTGTTTTTGGTGTTTCCCAGCTAGTGCTGGAAGGTGGGATGAATTGAAGCCCCCTGCCTCGGGTAGGCTCCAATACACCCACTCCACCCTTCAGAAGGGGATGAAAAAAACCTACTCTAAACTTTATCCACTCCCTTTCCCCCCCCTCCCATTCTGAAAAAATCTTCGAGGCTGGCAGGCAGGCAACCAGACACATTACAGAAGATGCTATGTTTTGAAATATCTTCATCTGAACCCTCATGCAATAAGGGTGCAGATTTTCACCTGACTATTCATTTTTTAAGTGGTCTGCAGCCATGAACTTGTGTTTGATTACTGCTATAGACCACTTTCTGTGGCCAGGTCAGGCAAAAATTGTCACTTCTGTCTGTACTCTTTGCATTCCTCCCCAATAGGGTGTATTAACTTCTTCCTTGGATCCAGTGAACATATTTTAACATTGACTTCCTGTCCTTGCAGTGGTCCTCATCCCTCTGCTTTACCTGTGGTAAGTTAGGGTTTTAGGGTTTTTTTGATGTTTCAGGTATTGTTCCTGGTAGTTGTATCATAGAATCCAAGAATGATCAAAAATTAGGGTTAGAAGGGACCTCAGAAGGTCATCTAGACCAACCCCCTGCTCAAAGTGGAACCATCTCCAACAATATGATCCCAGGTAATTTTAATCTAGCTGGGTCTTTTCTTAAAAAACAAGAATGGAGATTCCACAGTCTCCCTAGATAATGTGTTGCAGTGCATTAACACCCTCCTAGTGAGAAAGTTTTTCCTAATATCTAAAGTAAATTTCCCTTGCTGCAACTTGAGGCCATAGTGTTGTTCACAAAGTTGTACCATTTTTAAAAAAAAATTGGCTAGACCAAAGCTTATTTAGAATGGTTTATATAAAGGTGATCCTTCCTGGAGCAGAGGGTAAACTAGATGATGTTCCACATCCTTTCTAACCCTCTTTTTTATGATTCTATGATTAAGGTGTGGTAAAGGTATTTGATGGAGTGCATGTTCAGAAGCATGATAGTTTTACTTTATACCATATAAATAATAATGTTCTTTTTTTTTTTTCTTTTAAATGTCAGGAGCATGGGAAATTCAGACATAGCAGTTCTTGATAAAGCAATGACTTAGGGGAGAGGTCTGTGTTGTTAATAGCTATTTTATGATTGTGTTTTGTGTTTTTCATAAACCTCTCAAAGGAAAAATGAATGAATCAATCCATAGATCTAGTTAAATATAACAGAAATACCATATATTATATATATAATTATATATTGTATATATAATATATGGTATTTCTGTTATATCTAACTAGATATATAGATTGATTCATTCATTTTTCCTTTGGGAGGTGTGTGTGTATATATATATATATATATATATATATATATATATATATATATATATATATATATATTTCTGTGGGGTCTCAAGTTACAAAGTCAGTGAGCCTCTGATCTTAGCTCCATGTGTAGCCTGGTGGGAGGGTGGTGAAGTGGGGGAAGGGAGGTTTCTCTCCTCACAACCACCCCAGCCCCATGGCATGCTACATCCCAGCAGGGGAAGGCTGTGGGGGAAGTAGCTCAGGGTCCCTTTCCCAGCAGCCACCTCATCCAGGCAGTAGCAAACCACTGTTTGGTTGAGGGGAGGGGGTTGCAAGGGAAGGGCTCTGGGGTCTGTGTCCCTTTAGCAGCCCTGGCCAGGCATCAGTGTGTCACTTCCTGGCCAGGGTTGCTGCAGGGACACAGACCCTAGAGCCCATACCCCACAACAGCCCTAGCCAGGCTGCAGTGTAGCTGTTGCCTGCACCTAGCAAGAGGCTTGGGAGGGGAAGGGAGACCCCCCCCCACCATACAGACCTAGCCTGCCCCCCCAAACCAAGACCCTCATGCTTGGGGGGTCTCTGTTCCCCATCCCTCACCCTCCAGCCACTGCTGAGAGTCACCAGCTGGTGGTAGAGCTGGGCTGGGGAGAGGGGTTGCTCTGTCAGTCTCCTAGGAGCCCTCCATTCCAAACAGCGACCATCTGTTTGATTAGCTTCTGTTCTAACTTATTGTACTTTGAGTAAAATGCAATAAGTTAGAGTGCTTCCATCAGGAGCTTTTCGAACATTTGTACTTACCCTGGTCTGTATAAATACAGACTTCAGGCTATATAAATCCAGTCTATCTTGAATAAATGAACAAAAGTTCATTTTCCCCAGTAACTCATGTGCTGCCAATTACAGGTGGCATAAGGTTCTGATGAGTTTTCAGTTGCATTCAGAATATTCAAACATGCCTAGGGATTTAAGGATAGGCTGTTTGTTTTTTACAGCCTTGTCAAGGACATGTACAAAAAGGGAGTAGCACACAGAGAAAGAGTTAGCTTAGGGTGAAGAGGGGAATCACTAGGGAAACAGTGAGAGAGGGTAGTTCCTTTGTAGATTAGCTACCTTTGTAAAGAAATCTTTAATTCTACAAAACTTATCTATCTCTTCATATTTCCTAATGGCCATTTCTGAATCCTTTATCACTGAAAAATATGTTTTTTTTCCCTTCCTCCCACTTGATTATTTTAAAATGTCCTGCTAGGTCACCTTAGAGTTTCCTCTTACACTATGTTCTTGTCCAGAGAAATTGTGAAAACAACATGTTGATGATGTTAAAACAAGAACAATAATCACTGTTATTCCTGGAGCACCAAGAATAACAGCGATTATTGTCCTTGTACTGACATTGTTTCCCTATTAACTGTTCTGACTTAATGCTTTGTGCTTCTGCAGCTCCCACCTGTGAGCCTTGAGTATGCATCCAATTGCTAACCCTTTAAGGGCCAGCAGTCATGATTTGCTGATGCAAAAGCTAATGCAATGTAAAATGAGACCAACGTATGAACCTTTTTCAGATACCAGTGATGAACAGGTCTTCAGGGGGTCTTTTCATTGTGCAAACCGTAGGCAGAGGGAAACTGGTTGTAATGAGAGTTACTTCAGAGGAGAGGCTGTTAAAAAATGGGTGGCGATGAGGAGGGGGAGGAGAAAAGGGAGGAAAATCTCCAGACTGCATCCTGTAATTTGTGACATAATTGGAAGTAAGACACTATCAGCAAGGAGACTTTTACTAGGAAACTGCAGTAAAACTAATGAAAAAACTTTCACCCTTCTCAGTGTAACACAGAAGACTACAGTGGACTACAATTAGAAAAAGCAACTGCACCATGGAACTGAAAAGGTTTCTTTATTTAAAAAAAAATCATTCATCAAGGAGAGCAATCATAGTAGTATAACAATAAGTTGTCTATTATTGGCTACTGAACTTCCAAAGACATAAGTAGCATTAGAGGGAGAAACCCCAGCAATGAGGATGAAGTGTATAGGGATTCTGTTCCAGCTTCTCATGTAGGTTTCCTTTTTGAACTTTCTGTTTTCCCTCATCCTCTTTTGAATATTTTTGCTGTCTCTATTTACATGGTAAGATGTTTCAGGAAAGGACCAGCTCTTAGTTGATGTTTGCACTGTGGGTCATTGCATAGATTCATAGATTCATAGATGTTAGGGTCGGAAGGGACCTCAATAGATCATCGAGTCCGACCCCCTGCATAAGCAGGAAAGAGTGCTGGGTCTAGATGACCCCAGCTAGATACTCATCTAACCTCCTCTTGAAGCCCCCCAGGGTAGGGGAGAGCACCACCTCCCTTGGGAGCCCGTTCCAGACCTTGGCCACTCGAACTGTGAAGAAGTTCTTCCTAATGTCCAATCTAAATCTACTCTCTGCTAGCTTGTGGCCATTGTTTCTTGTAACCCCCGGGGGCGCCTTGGTGAATAAATCCTCACCAATTCCCTTCTGTGCCCCCGTGATGAACTTATAGGCAGCCACAAGGTCGCCTCTCAACCTTCTCTTACGGAGGCTGAAAAGGTCCAGTTTCTCTAGTCTCTCCTCGTAGGGCTTGGTCTGCAGGCCCTTAACCATATGAGTGGCCCTTCTCTGGACCCTCTCCAGGTTATCCGCATCCTTCTTGAAGTGTGGCACCCAGAATTGCATGCAGTACTCCAACTGCGGTCTGACCAGCGCCCGATAGAGGGGAAGTATCACCTCCTTGGACCTATTCATCATGCATCTGCTGATGCACGATAAAGTGCCATTGGCTTTTCTGATGGCTTCGTCACACTGCCGACTCATGTTCATCTTGGAGTCCACTAGGACTCCAAGATCCCTTTCCACCTCTGTGCCGCCCAGCAGGTCATTCCCTAGGCTGTAGGTATGCTGGACATTTTTCCTCCCTAGGTGCAGCACTTAGCATTTCTCCTTGTTGAACTGCATCCTGTTGTTTTCTGCCCACTTGTGCAACCTATCCAGGTCTGCCTGCAGCTGTTCCCTGCCCTCCGGCGTGTCCACTTCTCCCCATAGCTTTGTGTCATCTGCAAACTTGGACAGAGTACATTTGACTCCCTCGTCCAGGTCACTGATGAAGACATTAAAGAGTATCGGTCCAAGGACCGAGCCCTGCGGGACCCCACTGCCCACACCCTTCCAGGTCGAGACCGACCCATCCACCACGACTCTTTGGGTGCGACCCTCTAGCCAATTCGCCACCCACCAGACTGTGTAGTCATCCACATCACAGCCTCTTAACTTGTTCACCAGTATGGGGTGGGATACCGTATTGCAATGAGGCCTCAGTATCTGGGGACTCTTGAAACTCCTATAAGAGTACTAGTTCTATGAACCAGGGATCATATATCTATGTATATTTTAAATGACTGTAATTCAATAAGCTCTTTCCAAATTCCCTGCCTATAGTCATTTTCTTGTTGTTCTATATCCTTCAAAATGACCAAACTGTCTTTTTCCCCTGCAAATTCCTACTTTTTCACTCATGGTAAGCTTTCCTGATCTTCCTCTTTAGAGAGGCTGGCAAAACCTACCAACTTTAGATCTTGTTGTTTTGAGATCAAAGCATGTGGGTCGAAGTGATAGGCTTTTGCACATGGAGCTGTGGTTTGCCTGTATATTTGATACATCTAAATGTCAGATTTGAACAATAAATACCAGCTGTTCAAGGATGAGCTTTGGCTAATGGGAGGAATGTGAGAAGCAATGGGTGGTAAGGATGAATTTACTGTTCACCTGGGATGGAATATAAGACCCGCTTAAATGTACATGGTTGGGTTGTCCTCTAGTGGCTTCCCAAGAAATGTAACCCCCAAAATCACAACACATTCTACTACATCATTTTCCTTTAGTACAAGTGAGAAGGATTTGTCTGTTTACATGGAGAGATCTATTTGTATCCTCAGAGCTTTAAACCCAGTGTGTTCTCCATTCTTTTACCAGCCCCTGGGTCCTGTCTCTTATCTCACAGGTTCCTAAACTGTCATTTCTGAAAAGTATGTTTATCATCTAACTAACCTATAGTTTTCTTGTGGGCTTAGCTATGGGGAGAAAAGGGCAAGAATGCAGTTCACTTACTCTCCAGAAAGTTTTTTTGGTGGTCACTCTCCACATATTGGGTCCTCCTTCTAGCAAGGTTTTTTAGTTGAACTTTCTAGCTCTAGTCAAAATGTTTTTCCTAGGGTCAAGACACTTGGAGTGGCAGTTGGCTAGCAAATATTGCTACTTCTATTTGCAGGGAGCAAATTTACTTGTGAGTAGAGCAGATAACACAAATAGATGCACACGCTTACTGTGCAGTAAACTGCTTTATTGTGCAGTAAAGCATTTTGTGCAGATGATTCATTCCATTGGTCCTGATTCATTCCATCATTCTAAAGCAGTAGGTCAAACAGCAATTCTGTTGCTTTCTGATGCCCAGCTGTTTATGGAAACCTCAGTTATTCCCATGCCAATAAGTAAGCCTTCCAGTGTTACTTATGAGCTAAGTGGTGGGACTTGAAACTCTTCCAATGAATAAAGGGATTTAATTGACTGAGATTTATTAAGAAAAATCAATTTGCAGAGCACATTGGGAAAAGATTGAGACATATAATAAAATAATTATTTTCCCAAGAATAATTAGTCTCCTTTAAATATGTCATTTTAAAATGGCAGCATCATATATGAATCTGAAAGAATGTCATTGAAGTAAGAAAAGGGATACTTTAAAGTTTCAGCTATATTTTTAAATTCTCAGTCTTTTAAATATTTTTTTTAATTGCCCTGGGTAGAATACTGATTTCATCTAAATTTTTACTTAAGAAAATTGGAAATGTTCCAATTTTAGGTCACTGGTATATTCCAGAATCTAGGTAAATCATGTCAAATTAATTCAATATATGAGGAATCCCAGATATTACCAGGAATTCATTATTTATGCAAATATTACCTAATTTTAACCATGCTATACCTTTTGATCTTGACAGCAGAGATGGTTTGTTTCAAAACCTGAAGAAGATTGGCTGCCCTCCTAAGCTCCTGAGCATCATCAAGACCTTCCACATTGGCATGTGTGGAATGGTGCATGCTTGATGGGTCATGTTCAGAAGAATTTCAAATGGTGTCAAATAGGGCTGTGTCCTAGGTCCAATGCTTTTTGGGATTTTGTTCGCTATCCTACCCAAATATGCATTTAGTGACTGTTCAGAAGGAATATATTTTCAAACTAGATTCTGTCTCGGCTGGGCAGAACCGACTCGAGGTGATTCAGAATTTACCCGTTCGTCAGGGCGGGCTGGTGAATAGAGAGGATGACAAAGCTTAATGGTTGCAAAAAACTTTACTTACGTTGTGGGTGGCTGCGACGGAAACAGTTCGGTCGTTTAGACAACAATGTGAGTTGCTCCAGCTGGCTTGGCTAATGCCAGTAAACTCGTCCGTAATTCAAGCCGGCGGGAAAGGGTACATCTGGGACTGTGTTCGGCGACAGGAAGAGGGATCGATAGGTGATCAGTCTATCAATCAGCTAGCCGCAAGTCGGATCTCTAAGAGGCACTCTGCAGCGTGCTCAAAGCTCTTCGACTTGGGCGGAAGTCGCACTAATTTTTAAACGGCCAGCAAGCCAATTACCGGCCGCCACGTGTGAATAATTTAGCACTAGCCAATTGTGGGGCACGAATTTGCATCCGAATGGCGGGAACTCTTTGCACCGTGCATGTCCGTGCTGCAAAGAGAAAATGCATCCTGCAAAGACAGCTGCAAAGTGGCGGGAACTCTCTCCTGCACGCGGGTTCTTTATGCAGCAAAAACCCTCGCTGTGCAAGAGGCTCTCGTGTGTCAAGAAAATTCCATAGTGCTGAGGCACCAAACTCACTGGGTTATGACATGCCCCCTTGCCGACGGCACAACTGAAACTTTCGACACATGAGCACAATATACGGATTCACTGACTTGGCAAAGCCTTCGCAACCAATATATATATATAAATACATAAACAAATGACTTTTGAACACATAACAACAACTGTTGATCATCGTCTGATTGGAGAACAGCCACTTCAGTTCATCTTCTCCTATAGCAGACAATGTCAGTAAACACTTAACAAAATAAAATAATGCCATAACAAGTCCTGAGAAGATGGGTTCTTTGCCGTCTCAGTGCCTCCCTCGCAACTATCACTCTTTGGCTTCGAATGGACTGCAGTCTGGTCTCATAATCAGGTGGTTGTGGATTACTGCTTTTGCTGGGGTCAAACCTGTGAAGAAAACAGAATAACAAGACAAAACACAACGAGAAAGAATCATAACTGGCTTCACTGTAAGGATACTGGGTGAACATCGGAACGGTGTGTCATCCAGTTGTGATGAACAACAATAGGGGGACAATCAGGCTTCTCTTCCAGTTGGACAGAATAGGTATTGGGATATTGTCCCGGCCGTTGAACTGTCCCTTTGTGAACTTGTGGATGAGACTGATGAGGGTGAGGTATTGAAATCCACACTAACTCGTCAGGCTGGAACTTAGGCTCCCAAGGTGGGGGTTTTTGGACATTAGCTTCGTCCCATAATGGTTTAGCAGTGTTTAGTGAAATAAGGACATCGTGTTTAAATTTAGTCCAATTTTTAAACGTCCCTCCTCCTCTAAGGCGAAGCTGCTCCTTGTATAGACCTATGAGTCTCTCCACAACGCCGTTGGACTGCAGATGGTACAGCAGATGAAGATGCCATGCCACATTATGAAGACGAGCAAATTTATCGAGAGCATTAGAGTTAAACGGAGGTCCTCCATCAGACTGGATTTCATGAGGAGGCTGCCAGGTGGCAAACACAGCAGTTAAGTCAGTAATAACAGCAGTGGCATTGCTTTTCCGTAAGGGAATAACCTGCAACTGTCTGGTCCCCAAATCAACCACAACTAGTCCTTTATTTGGTGGTTTAGACCCTGGGAGGGGCCCCAGCAGGTCCACCTGCCAAACTTTTCCTGCTGGAAACTGTGAAGAGTCAAAAGCTCCAATCTGATGCTTGGTTTTATGACACTTCTCTTTAGCACATGTTTCACAGGCCTGAGCTACCTTTTCCCAGTCCCGCCTGGCTCCATATGAGGCCGGCTCTGTAATGGTTCGGCACCAACGTTGATGACAAGCCCGTGGTCCCGGGTGACCCCAATTTTCGTGAAGCCATGCGAGAAATGGATTTACTTCAGGATCAGTGGTAGATGTGACAGGCAAGGCTATGTCAGTCTGGAGTGGATCCTCCAAGAGCTTATTAATCACCTCATGCACTGGATCAGTATCTGGACGATGGGACTTAGTATGCCTAATCAACGGAAGGCGTACAAATCTAGTTAACGTCCTCCAGATGTCTCGCCAATCATTCAAATTTTCGGTGGGAAAAGCTATGCCCGTAAGAATTTTGTAGATATACTGCGAATCAATTGCGATAATCGGAACTGGGAGTGTATCGTTATGATACATCAAACAATGTTCCAGTACCTTCAGGAATCCTAATAATTCACATTTTTGGGACAAATTATCATCTGGGTCAGCTTGGAAAATTTCCTTATCATGACAAGCTTTACAGTAGTACCCATAGGCTCCTTCATGCCAGGAGGTTCCGTCCGAGGCCATCCACGCTGGGGCTGAAATTCCATACAGCGTAGGAACCTTTTCCTCATCTTCTGGGCTTGGATCAGGTGCCGTGTCTTCCAACCTCCAACAATGCCAATTATAATGGTGGGTTAGTACTAGCGTATTCCAGGTCTTAGACTCCCCTTGAAAATGTGGGTCGATTCTTCCCGCATCCAGCAAGGGTAACAATGTGGCACCAGGGGCACGTAACGTCCCATGCCCCCTTGCTAATGGCTTCACCAGTTGTTCGGCTAGGAGAATCTTTCCCATAGCTCCATATCGATGTTGCGCCGCTTGAAGCGTCTTATGGGCCATATATACCAACTCATCGTGGGGGTTATGCACGACAGCCCACACGTGATTGGTGGTGAATCCAAGGGTTATGGTTAGTGACTCACCCAGATCGATGGCATGGAGTTGTGTACCTTTAACCGTGGTTAGCAGGCAAAGCAGATTCTGCTGATCCCCTTCCGTCCAGGGCGTGGACCTTTGGGACTTGTCACGAATCTGTCGCTGTAATTTAGTGAGGAGTGCCAAATCGCCGGGTTCAACATAATGTCGATACCAGTTTAAATGACCCAAAAGCTGTTGAAAATGCCTCTTAGTGACAGGGTGGAACGTTTTTAGCGGATCGATGTTAGGACCCTCATGCGAGACTCCGTGGCGGATGGAACAGGTGTATCGAGTGCCAAGGAACGTAATGTCATCTACAGAATGTAGGCTTGACTTTTCCTCGTTGATGGTCCAACCCTCACTTTGAAGGTGAGCAACTAGTTGGTCTACTACACTGGCAACTACAGAGCTATCGTGACCCATGATGGCAATATCATCCACATAACTCCAAATTTTTAATTCTTTTTCTGGGGGAAGAGAGTGCAAGGCTCGAAAATTCTTCAGAGTGTTATTCATGGCACCAGTGGCTAATGATGGAGCGTTGCAATATCCTTGCGGACAAACTGTCCACCTGTACATGATGCCATCAATACACATATTCAGTATTCCCTCTGGGTCAGTTATTGGGAAAGAAAAGAACATATTTTTCAGATCTAATGTGACTCCGACCCACGGACTTTGCTGGAACTGTGCCATCTCAAACATACACTGTGGCAAAGTAGACGGATTAGGTTGTTGAAGTGCTTGGCATCTTTTATTAACTTCTCAATACTCCACAACCAACCGGGCTTCATTAGGCTTCCCAGGTTTCGCAACTCCCCATCCTGATGATAGGTAGGTGCTGGCTGTTACGGTCTTAATACAGCCTCGTCGCTCGAGTCGCTGCAGAAGGTTAGTAAGGGACTGTTTCAAAGAATCCTTAGTTGGGATTGGCCGATATCGCCAGGTGGAAGTGTCACGAAGCGTTGGTCGATGCCAGTCCTGCTCTGGGATAATTACGGGTAATGCCCGTAGCATTTGCTCCTTGAGGTCAAGTACTTTTATCCCCGGGATTCCTAAAATATTGATGCCCCCTAGAACAGCCTCTAGGGGATATCGGTGATCCTGAACCCAAAACTTGACCTTCGTTGTGACGGTGATAGCGTCAAGCCCTTGTACCTTGATCGTCTTGGTGGTCTTTTGATGAGGTATCATTGAGGTAATCACATTGGTCTGAGCTCCAGTATCAAGAAGAAAGAATACCTGTTGTTGGTCATCCGGATCGGTAGGGTTGTAAACAGTGAGTTCAGCATATGGTCGAGAATCAATAGGATCAGGTCTGAATTGAGGAAGGCCGCCAGCAGAGCTGACGGCCATTACTCGTTTTTTGATGGATCCTCAAAATTAAATCCCAATGCTTCAGCCATACTGGCCTGGCCTTTGTCTCCCAAAAGTCTCATTTGAGCCTTTGTTAGTCCGGAGTGAGCGAGAAGAAATCCGAACATAGTCCTTTCCTTCAGAGTTCTTTCCTTTGAGGTTCTTTCTTTTGGGGTCCTTGGAGGTGATCCCCATGGCTCTCGTTGAGGGGTATACCCTGGATGCCTAGGCCTCAATCTTGCAGCCAGGTACGCTGAAGGTCGATCCCTTGTGTCATTAGAAGCTTCCTCATCTTGCTTCATAAGTGCCTGCAATCGTGGGAGATGGCCTAAAAGACTTCCCACTGGTTGACCTGCTATCGGGTTCAAGAAGAGTCGAAGTGTAACAGCATTCACTCCTCCGTACACCTCCATGCAGGCATCTATGGCTTCCAAGGTTGTTGGAATTGCCCCAGGGTCTGATAGGTGACGATGAGCCCATCTCTCTTTACGCTGGACTGCTGTTAGTCCCATTGGATTTGTTCTTGGGCTCCATGAGAGATACGACACTCCAACTATAGCCAGGAGAAGTTGTTCTGCAGTAGCCTTCTTCGGGCAACCCTTGTGACAGGTGTGAAATTTGTGGTTTACCTGTCCTACCACAAGCGCCGGGAGCAGGATGGGCCAGTGGGCACTGTCTGTGACCACATTCAAATCAGTAGCGCGCCCTCCGCTCCACGCTGCTTGTCGTATCAGGGCACTCGCTTCTTCTTTATCCAGAGTGTCGGATCCAAATTCCACTATCAGCCTTCCTAACCATATGGCCAAGGTTTCTTTCGGCCTTATTTTGGATTCTTTACAAAGCTCTTGAATCTCTGGCCTGGTGCGTGTACGAGAGATAGTGGTGGTACGTGTAGCACCATCTTCATCCTCAACATGCTTCGTCACAGCTATTGGGTAAGCTGCGGCAGAGAGAGGGTTAAATTCTGCATCTGGGAGCATTGGGTACATCCCTCCTCCCATTGCCCCCTCCCTGTGGTAAAGAGGCGTGGTTGCAGGGAATGATGTCACTTCAGGGGGTGGAGTCACTAAGGGAATCCCCGCCGGGTCTTCCAAAACTCCGCCCCTCCTTTCTGGGTTCCCCGGGTAGCTTGCGCTTCTCTCGGCGCCATTTTCTGCTAGCAGCATCATGCGGCCGGCACTGTTAATAAACGCTGCTCCGGAGCCCTTTGCTGTCTGCTCCAGCGACTCTTTACCCACAGTATACATCTGAGCCTCCAGATTCGCGTATTCCCTCAGTAGGCCCGTTACTGCACTGAACAGCACATTGATCATCTTTCCCTTTTTCCATTTAATTAGACCCCACTTCGGCTTGTGACGGCCCTTAGTTTCTAAATCCTCCCGTAGCTGAACGAGGAGCTCATGGCCCCGCGACTTGGGCACCAAATCCGGACAGTTGAACTAGTCCGCGGGGGTGGGTTCCCCCCACTCCTTTAAGTATCGGGTGCATTAGGCGAACTCCTGAGCGGGGGTCAGCTGCTCTGCCTTCAGCGCTTTTACCCCGGCTAGGGATATGGTTGATGTTTCCTCCGGGGGCCGATAGTAAACCCGGTCGCTCCCCATTATGCATCCGAACTCCCCAAGGGATAGTTTTGTTCTCCATTCTTTTATTACGGTCTCTTCTCTTTTTACGGAGAAGTAACCATCAATACTTCTTTCCTCCCCTTCTACCGCCTGGTGGTAAGCGATATGCACCCATAGATCGTTAGCATTCTCTACGTGGCGGTTCCCAGTGTGCCAGGGGCAGCACCCAATTAAGTTCTTCTCCATCACCGTGCCCTTTAATTCCATCCTCGTCGCCATGTCTCAGCCGGGCAGAACCGACTCGAGGTGATTCAGAATTTACCCATTCGTCAGGGCGGGCTGGTGAATAGAGAGGCTGACAAAGCTTAATGGTTGGAAAAAACTTTACTTACGTCGCAGGTGGCTGCGACAGAAATGGTTCGGTTGTCTGGACAACAACGTGAGTTGCTCCAGCTGGCGAGGCTAATGCCAGTAAACTCGTCCGTAATTCAAGCCGGCGGGAAAAGGGTACGTCTGGGACTGCGTTCGGCGACGGGAAGAGGGATCGATAGGTGATCAGTCTATCGATCAGCTAGCCGCAAGTCGGATCTCTAAGAGGCAGCGTGCTCAAAGCCCTTCGACTTGGGCGGAAGTCGCACTAATTTTTAAACGGCCAGCAAGCCAATTACCGGCCGCCACGTGTGAATAATTTAGCACTAGCCAATTGCGGGGCATGAATTTGCATCCGAATGGCGGGAACTCTTTGCACCGTGCATGTCCGTGCTGCAAAGAGAAAATGCATCCTGCAAAGACAGCTGCAAAGTGGCGGGAACTCTCTCCTGCATGCGGGTTCTTTATGCAGCAAAAACCCTCGCTGTGCAAGAGGCTCTCGTGTGTCAAGAAAATTCCATAGTGCCGAGGCACCAAACTTACTGGGTTATGACAGATTCAATGGGAAACGCTTTAATCTTTCTCATCTCAAAGTGAAAACAAAACCACAAGAAGTCCTTGTTCATAAAATGCTCTTTTGCTGATGACACAGTCATTGCTAGTCATTCAGAATCAGAACTGCAAAGTCACATGGATTGCCTTTCTCGAGCTTGTGACGATTTCAGTCTGACCATTAGCCTAAAGATGACAGTAGTCATGGATCAACAAGGTGACCACCCTCTCAAAGTTAGAATAAATAATGAAATCCTGAAAGAGGTTGAAAAATTCACTTACTTGGGCTTCACCATTTCACAAAATCTTAGGTTGGGAGCCAAAATTAATGCTTGCTTTGGATAGGCAAGCAATACCATGACTAAACTTCATAAGAGAGTTTGGAAAAATAGATTGCTCACTCTGTTGACAAAGATGTCCATCTACAGTGCTTAAGTACTTAGCTCTCTATTGTACAGCAGTGAAACATGGACACCTTATGCTAAGGAAGAAAGAAAACTGAACAGTTTTCAACTTCGATGTCTCTGCCATATCCTGGGCATAACATGGTGTGACAAATCTCAGCTTCACTGGTTTGAAATGGGCCAAGATACCCAGTATGTTCATGGTTCTGAAATAGAGACACCTCTGTTGGTTAGGATATGTGGATCATATAAGTGATGGCCGAATCCCCAAGGATATACTTTTATGGTGAGCTGGCCACTGGCAATTGTCAACTTGGATCGCCCAAATTTCATTTGTTGATGTCTGCAAGAAAAACCATCATGAGCTGTGCATTGATGGCCAATGCTAGGAATCAATCACTTCAGATCTCTGTGAGTGGAAGTTCTCTGTGAAGCAAGGCCTACCTAGCTTCAAGATGGAGGATCAATGATGAGCTAGAGAGGAGGTGTCAGAGGCAGGCAAGACAAAATGGTACTCGGCATGCCAGTGCAAGCTCAACCAAGTGTGTATGTGCAACTTGCCAGAAGGTCTGCTTGTCATGCATCAGACTCAGCCACTGAAGAAGCTGTGGTGGTACCTGGTAACCCATCAAAGGCACAATCTCCATGGTCTCCTGAGAGTGATGGCTGCCAAAGATGATGATGATGATACCTGCCTCTGACCCACTTTATGGTTTGGCTCATAGTTCTTAACACCTGAAGAACAAGATACAAGTGACTGCCTATATGGTGTTGCCATTACACCTATGGCATCTTCAATTATGGGATGGACTGCTGGGAGGAGGTAGACTTCACCTGATGAAGAGAGGGAAGATCTTTGCATACACATGTGCTAAGTAAGTGACGAGGGCTTTAAACTAGATTCACTATAGTATGGAGAAAACAGCCCAGTGGTAAGAAAAGAGCCAGAGGATATGGATAAAAACTTAGTAAGGGGGAGCAATAGCAGAAGCCTTAGCAATTTTCTCAGGGAGAAGATAGGACAATCAGTTAGATACCTGAAGTGCTTATATACTAATGCAAGAAACACGAGGAACAAACAGGAGGAACTGGAGGTCCTAGTACAATAATAGCATTATGATGTAATTGGGATAAACTTTTAAAGTTTTGTATGGTCATGGTTGACTACAGCTTGTTCAGGAAGTATAGGCAGGGATAAAATGAGGAGGTGTTGCCATATATGTAAAAGTGATATACACATGCTCTGAGGTATAGTATGATGTAGAAGATATGCCCGTGGAAAGCTTCTGGGTAAAGGTGAAAGGTGAAAGTAGCAGGGGAGATGTCATGCTGGGGATCAGCTACTGGCCACCAAACCAAGAAGAGAAGGTGGATGAGGCCTTAATTAAACAACTGATAGAGCACAGGACTTAGTTCTCATGTAGAACTTTAATTTTCAGTACATCAACTGGGACAGAAACCCAGAAGTACATAAGCCATCCAGCAAATTCTTGCAATATGTTGTGGATAACTTGTTGATACAGATGGTAGAGATGCCAGTTAGGAGGAAAGCTCTTCTCAACTTGCCACTCAAAAATAGGGAGGAATTGGTTGAGAATTTGAGGGTGAAAGGTAACTTGGATGACAGTGGGTGCATCTATCTACACATGCATTTGATCCAGGAGCAGTTTACTTTTGAGTAAACTACATGAGTGTAAGCACTCCCAGGCAGGCATCTACACATGCAGAGAAGTAAGAGCAGATTTGCTGCTCCTAGCAACAAACTGCTCCTGCTTTCTGGGGCCTTGCAGTGGGCCCCTGCTGCCACCATGGGGAGCTGAAGGCTCCAGAGCATGTGCCTGTGGCTGGAGGCTGTCTTTAAAAGTCAGCCATCTCCCTGCTCTCTGGCCAGCCACTTTTCCGGCCAGTCAGGAGCAGTATGCAGAGCATGGGAGCAGCATGCAGCAGGTCTGTCACCATAGCCTCTACCTCCTTACACCATGGCTGCTTCAGCCCCTGCCCCTGGCAGGGATGGTCAGTGCCCTGGGTTCCTTCTGACCACAGTGAGGCCCTGCTGTCTGGTTGGCTGGCTGCAGCAATTGCTGTCTGTTCCACAACAGTCTGGTTCCTTCTGACCAACTAGCTGGCCTCACCATGCCACCCCAGGTCCCCCACCACCACGCTGCTGCCACCTAGACCCTATCCTGCTGGCCAGACCCCAGCAGGAGCACTGATGACATGCTTCTGGACATCATCACCAGGGACATCCATACTCTCCTGGGGCCTCCAGCCCGGTGAGAAGTGGCTGGAGTCATTCCATATGATTTGGGCCACATCCCTGGACCTCCTGGAGCAGCTATGCCTGCACCTAGAGTGGCAGGACACCACCATGTAGCAGCCCTTCCTAGTGGACACCCAGGTGGTTATTGCCCTGCTGAAGCTGGCTATGCCCACCAGCCTCTGGTATGACAGCCACCTCTTTGGCATGGGCAAGGCCACCACTGGGGAGGCTGTCCTGGAAGTGTGTGGTGCCCTCCATGACATGCTGGGGCACACAGTGTTCTGTGTGCATGACCCCTTGTGGTGATGGTAGGGTTCCATGCCCTGGAATTTTCCAAGTGCATCAGGGCCCTGAACAGAACTCACATCCCCATCACTTGCCCACCCCACAGCAACTGCCTCTACTACAGCCAGTGAGGCTTCCACTTTGTCATGCTCCAAGCCATCATTGACCACCATGATGCCCTCACAAATGTCAGTGCAGTGCCCATGATGCTGGGATCTTCCAGAACTCTACCCTGCCAGCTCAGGTGCAGAACAACTGCTTTATGTTGGGGCTGCTGGAACTCCAGCTGGGAGCAGTGGTGGCCCTACGCATCCTCATTGGGGACCCTGTCTACCCACTCCTTCCCTAGCTCATGCAGCCCTACATGGCCAGCTAGACCTCTGCCAGGCCCATTTCAACAGGTGCCTGGGCCAGACCGGTGCCCTCGTGGAATGTGCCTTAGGCTGCCTGAAGGGACACCCTCACTGTCCACTTTGAGTTTGCCAAGGCCAATATCCCCTGGGTCACTGTTACAGGCTATGCGCTGCATAACATCTGTGAGGCCTGGGAGTAGCTCTTTTGCAAGGCCTGGGTGGAGGAGGCAGAGTGGGTGAAGGATTCCTGGCAGCAGGAACACCAGTTGTGGAAGCAGTGATAGTAGCCCGCCCCCCCTCCCCCCGGCCACCCTTCAGCCCCCACTGGGGCCCCAGCTGAGCCACACACCCACCAGTGGGAGCCAGGGCACTGGGTGTAAGAGGCACTGTACTCCCTGCTCCCTGCTCCTTCTGTACTCCTTCTGTACTCCCTGCTGTGTTCTGCCTGGACAGAAGTCCATGGCCCCACCCCACTGCCCACCCACAGCACCACACTCACTGTGGACAGTTCTCCAAAAACCACTTTATTCCTTTCAAAGAAACAGATCCTCTCTCCCCAACAACAGACCCCCATCCCTCATCCCTTCCCAACAGCAGAGCATGTCCTCCCCAGCAACAGAACCCTCCACCCCCACACCCCCCACCAATAAAACACTCTCTTCCCCATGTGAACTTCTTACATGGCTGTGACTGTGTGTGTGTGCTTATGGGGTGGATGGCTGTTGGGTAGGGGCACCAGAAGGATGGTCTGGCCCTGGGTCCTCCTCCAGCAAAGCTGGAGCAACTGCAGGGCCCCAGCCAAGAGCCACAGTGGACCTGAGCTGCAATCCCAGCTGTCATCTGCAGCCTCTCCCTTGCATGCAGCTGCAAGACCTGCAGAGCCATGAGAAAGAGCCATGTTGAGTTTGCAACATTTTTGAGATAAGATGCTCTGTACCAGGCACCAGTGTGCTGCCTGGCCTTGGGTCACGGGTCATACATGCATGGGTGCCCAAGGACCATGGTAAGTTGGCTGGGAAGGCCTGGGCCCAGATGGCTGATTGCTCTCCAGGTGCTGGCTACAGGCATTGTGCCTCTTTTGTTCCCTTCCCAGGCCAGGCTAGGCCTGACTCCAGGCAGCACCTGCTGCCACAATTCCAGAGCCTTTCCCCCCCTTCTCCTTCTGCAGGCCAACATGTTTCCTTTGCTGCTGCCAAACCCATGGTGCCTAGACTCAGCGGGCATAGGATACCCAGATGACTGGGACCAGGAGCTTCCCACTGTGCTGCTCTCCCTACAGAGGGCCTCTCCAGGGAGTGGCCCTAGGGCTAACTCCGCCCCCCAGGAACTGGTATTGCATTCTGAGTGTGCCCCTGATGTGAGTGTTCCAGGTGCAATGTGAAGAGCCAAGGGGTACCTAACCCACTATGCCTGGTTGCTGTTGATGGCCATGGTGCTCCATGTGCCTCTGTGCATCTGGCATGGGATCCTGAGCTTTGATGGTGTGGCAAGAAAGCCCTCAGTGCCCTGCAACCTCTGCCATCACCTGGAGGGCTCCCTGTGGCTGTGCTACACATCTCTGTCTCCTTGAAGCCAAGTAGGACATCACTGCTGGCATCAACACATTCTTCGGCATGTGAAAGGCCCATGCCCACCAAGATGCAGGGGTACAGGGTGCAGTTTTCACTGTTTCGTGCCTCCTTGTGTGCTGTGGAGCAGGAACCCAGGGGCTAGGAGAGCATGGGGAGGCCAGCTGGGGAAGGGAGGCAGGGACTAGGGCCAGGGCAGAGGCCAGGGCTGAGGCCAGGTTTAGGGCTGGGCCAGGGGCAGGGCCAGGGACTAGTGCAGGGAGGGTCCTTCCCCCAGTGCAACTGCCAGGGCTTACTACATGTGTGGGGTGGGGTGTTCGGTGGCTTGGGTTGATCCCCACTGGTGGTGACAGCATGTCACTCTTGATGGTGTCTTGGGTTGGAGGGGCATGGTGTGTGACTTCCTGGGTAGGGGCTCCCTCTGGGGAGGAGCTGGGGTTGCTAATGCTTAGTGGTGACATGGCCGGCTGGGCCTCATGGTCAGAGCTGAGGTTGCGGAGATGGAAGGGCAGGAAATGGCTCAGGTTCATAGAGCTACTGGAGGATGCTGGAGGTGGGGAGCTCAGTGGGACAGGCTGCTGGCAGGCCGAGGGGTCCTCCCCCAGTGATGCAGCACCATGGGTGCCAGGCCATAGAAGAGGCTCAGGCAGGCCACCTGTGCTTGAGCACATGGCATGGCTGCAGCCTAGGTCCCAGGGCAGAAGGATGGCATCCAGGTGCTGAATAAAGGGCATAGATTTGATGGCAGTCCTTGTCCAATGGTTGTGGTTGGTCACTGTGACCCACTGTGCCCACAGGGCCTTGACCTTTATGTAGCACTGGCATGCCAACTAGTCATGTCTGCACTCCTGCATATGGCCTGACACCCCCTCATAAATATGCATGTTGCAGTGTCCATCCCATGTGACCCGCCTCAGCAACTCAGCCTCACTCTGCAATGCCATGAGGTCCTCAGTGTCCTGGCAGCTGCACAGCAAGATAGTGCCAGGAGGTCACCTGTGGCCAGATGAAGCTGGCCTTGGTGGCCAGGAACTAGATGCAGCTGGGCCTGGGTGCTGGCAGGGTTGGCAGGCGCCTGCAGCACCTTGCAGGGCTGGATGGCATGGCCCTGGCAGCCACATGGAACTGTGGTGCCAGGGAGCAGCACGAGGGTGCAGGCAGGCTGTCTGAGTTGCCTGGAGCCTATGCAACAGGATGCAGTGGCCATTTGTGACCAATGTTTCCTCTAAGGAGTAGCGGTCTGTGAGCGTGCTGCCTCAGTCTGTGAGCACACCACCTCGGTCCAACATGGGACACTTATCAAAGAGTGCTGGTGGCTGGGGCTGGGGGCTGGAGCTGAGAGGCTGGGGCTGGGGGCCAGGGGCCAGGGGCTGGGGCTGGGGGCTAGAGCTGAGAGGCTGGGGCCTGGTGGCTGGGGCTGGGGGCTAGAGGCTGGAGCTGGGGGCCGGGGGCCGGGGGCTGGGGGCCAGAGCCGGGAACCAGAGGCTGGAGCTGGGGGCTGGCACGGGCTCTGCCAGCTCTGGGAAAGTGCTCTGCTCCCTCACATCAGGGCTGGGGAGTGGAGCACTTCCCCAGAGCTGGTGGAACCTGCGCTAGCCCCTCGCCCCAGCCTCCATCCCTGCCTTGCCTCACCTCAGAGAGGAGCTGCTTCCTGCCCTGAGTGCAGCTCCACCAGCTCCTGGACACTGTGGGACATGCCCCCTGAGGCCATGTTGGGGAGCAGAGCAGTGTCCCAGAGCTGGTGGAGCCTCACTCAGGGAAGACAGCGGCTCCTCTCCGAGGTGAGGCAAGGCAGGGATGGAGGCCAGCACGGGCTCTGCCAGCTCTGGGGAAATGTTCCACTCCCTGGCCCTGATGCAGGAGAGCAGAGCACTTCCCTGGAGCTGGTGGAGCCCACGCCAGGCTCCCACCCCCACCTCTCCTGGTGTGCAGCACTGGTCTGGTCCTGCAGGAAGCATACCAGGAAAGCCAAGGCTGCAGCTGAACTCCAACTAGCTTCGAGCATCAAGGACAATAAAAAGTCCTTTTTCAGATATGTGGGGAGCCGGAGGAAAAGCAGGGGCAACATTGGACCCCTGCTGAACCAGATGGGGCAACTGACAACTGACGCCCAGGAAAAAGCCAACCTATTAAATAGGTACTTTGCGTCGGTCTTTCATCAGTCCCATGGGACGCCCATACCTGCTACGGGACAGGGAAGTCCTGGTGAAGGTGATCCCCTGCCCTCCATTAATGCTGACCTCATGAAGGAACATCTTCAGAAGCTGGATACCTTCAAGTCAGCTGGCCCTGACAATCTTCACCCCAGGGTACTCAAGGAGCTGGCAAGCATTATAGCCCAGCCTCTAGCATGGATCTTTGAAAACTCTTGGCGCTCTCGTGTAGTGCCCGAAGACTGGAAGAAGGCCAATGTGGTGCCTATCTTCAAGAAAGGGAGGAGAGTGGATCTGGCTAACTATAGGCCCATCAGCCTGACTTCTATCCCAGGGAAGATCTTGGAAAAGTTTATTAAAGAGGCCATCCTTAATGGACTGGCCGACGCCAACATCTTAAGGGATAGCCAGCATGGGTTTGTTGCAGGTAGATCTTGCTTGACCAATCTCATTTCCTTCTATGACCAGGTGACCTATCACCTGGACAAGGGAGAAGAGATTGATGTCATATATCTTGACTTCAAAAAAGCCTTCGATCTGGTATCCCATGATCACCTCTTGGTGAAACTGGCCAATTGTCGCCTTGGTTCACCATAATCCGCTGGCTGGAAAATTGGCTCCGGGGTCGGACCCAGGGAGTAGTAATTGATGGAAGTCACTCATCATGGTGTTCTGTGACCAGTGGGGTCCCCCAAGGCTCTGTCCTTGGACCCATATTGTTCAACATCTTCATTAATGATGTGGACACTGGAGTCAGAAGCGGACTGGCCAAGTTCGCTGATGACACCAAACTTTGGGGCAAAGCATCCACACCAGAAGACAGGTGGGTGATCCAGGCTGACCTGGACAGGCTCAGCAAGTGAGCGGATGAGAATCTGATGGTGTTCAACGCCGATAAATGCAAGGTTCTCCACCTTGGGAAGAAAAACCCGTAGCATCCTTATAGGCTCGGCAGTGCTATGTTGGCTAGCACTATGGAAGAAAGAGATTTGGCAAAAATCCTGAAGTCCAGGAGAGATGTCTGCTTTTTAAGGAAGACCTTTTAAGGTCACAGAAAGCTATCCCAAGGCAATGGAAGAAGTATAAGAGGAGGCCAGCTTGGCTAGGCAGCTGACTTTTCAATAAGCTGAAACTCAAAAAAGCAAACCTATAAAAATTGGAAACTTGGTCAGATGAATAGGGAAGAGTATGAGAGTATCACATGGGTATTCAGGGATACAAACAGGAAAGCCTAGGAATGATTTGAGATGCAACTAGCAATGGACATAAAACACAATAAATAGGAGTTTTACAATTACATTAAAAGTAAGAGGAAACCCAAAGAAACCACAGGTCTTTTATAGAATGCAAAATGCAATTTAATTACAGATGATGTGTAGAAATCTGACATGTTTAATGTGTTTTTTACTTCAGTCTTCACAAATACGAAACAATGAAAGGCCTAGAACAGACCCTTGGTGAACCTCACTTGATACCACCTTCTGATAAAACATCAAGGTATTTTTTGAGTACAATTATCTAATCATCTAGACTGTACTCCCATAGCATACTTATGGGAATGTCAAAAACTTTCCAAAAGTCAAAGTATATCATCTCTATTGCTCTTCCTTGATCCAGGAAGTCTGTCACCATGATATAAAAGGATATCAGGTTGGTTTGTTTTTCTATGGCTTGCTTTTCACAAATCCATGTTAGCTATTCCTTATAACTGTATTATTCTCTTGATGAAATGCTTCATTATCTTTCTGTGTATTAAAGTCAGACTGACCAGTTTGTAATTTCCTGGATACATCTTGTTCCCTCTCCAAAGATGTTCACTTTTCCAGTCATCTCCCATGACCTTCATGAGTTCTCAAAGGTAATAGTTGATAGATCTGCAATTACCTCAGCCAGATTCTTGAGTACTCTCCAATGAATCTCATCTATTCCAGCTGACTTAAAAACAGGTTACTTAAATAAGCTCTAACTTGTTCTTTCCCTACTTGGATACCTAGCCTTGCTGTTAACTGTGTGTATTATCTGATGGCTGACCTTTTTGTGAAGACTGAAGTAAAAAATACATTAAATATTTTATCCTTTTCTGTATCACCCATTTTTAGATTCTCTTCATTTTTCAGTAAGGGACCTAACCTTTCCTTGGTCTTCCTCTGGCTTCAAACATACTTATAGAGAGTGGTTTTTGTGCCTTTAGGCCTCTGCTAGATGTATTTCAAATTGTACCTTCCTGGTTTTCTCCAAATAACAATTCCTAGTAATGTGTTAAATTTCCATTTTTTTTCTGAGGTTGCTTTTTAAATTTTAGGTAATAGAAGAGTTCACTGTTTAACCAAGCTGGCCTTTTACTCTGTGTCCTATCCTTTTTTCATATATATAAGAATAGCATGCTTTTGTGCTTCTAATATTGCCTCTTTCCTATACATACATTTCCCCTCAGACCTGCTTCTCATGGGATCTTGTCTACCAATTGTGTGAGTTTGTTAACATATGCTTTTTTGAAGTCCAGTGCTGCTGAGAGAGCCCACACACTGCGGAGGTATGCTCAGACTGCATGGCATGTAGCCCAGGGGCTTGTGGCCCCCATAGCATGCAGCCCACAGCTGCTCAAAAGTTGGACAACCCTGTTTTAGATAACTAGTTAATTTCTCTCTTACAGTCTTGTTAAAACTCTCCATACTATGTTCCCTTTCTCAGCCTTTATTCAAATGACTTTGCTTTCTACTTACCTGTGGGATTTTATTTCCATGATCTGTTGAACACAGTCTAAATCTCTTCTGACTAGATAATCTAGTCTACGTACCAAAATATGCTTCCCCTGTTTCATTAGGTGGACCCAACAGACTGTCTTTCAGAAACACTATCCCATGGTCAAAATAAAGCCCTGCAAACAATATGATCTGAACAGCTATGTGTTAATCTCCAGAAAACATCTGGTCCTGCCTGATCCTTTACCTTTGACTAGAAGGACTGATGAGAGCACAACCTAAGACACTTAATTTTGTTCCCAGGGTCCATCAGTCTGACCAAGGTCTCCCCTGGTGGAATTATTAGTGCTCATATGAATGACTAGTATGGGTAGTCATCAGAAGGTTGGATGAGTTTTAGCAAACTTTCATTAACATCTTAGATGTGGGTTCCTTAAAAGCAGAAGAGCTCCCAAGACAATAAATCCACTTGGCAGATCCCATGAAGAAAGGAGTCACCAGCAGCATCAGCCTTCATTTCCTTCTAGAAAGGGGGCCTCAGTTCTTCCAAAATTGGAGCTGCATGGCTTGATTTCTTCTGCCAATAAAGTAGGCTCCTTCTCCTCTGGTGCAAGGGGTTAGAATAAATTCTTGACCTTGGTGGCTGTGGTTTCAGAGGCAGAGTACTCTGTTGCCACAAGTGACAAGCTGCCAGCCACCATCTGATCATCCAGTTCTTGTTTATTCCCTGATACCTCCTGCTGGCCCATTCTCTGACACTCTTTATGCATTGGAAAGTACTCATATTCATGGATGCTGCTTAGCCTAGCCAGCTCATTCTGCAGTTTCCTTACCTATTTCCTCTTGGAATCTACCAGTAAGCACATCTCACACTCTTCTACCTGGCTGTCTTTAGTGGGGATGTGCAAACTACATTCCCTACACCTGGGTGGAAGGATTGAAAATCAGAAGCTGAATCACAGGGCCTGTGTAGATGAAAAGGGGGCTCTAAATTGAAGTGGTGGGTTTTAAAAAACACTGCTTCAATTTAGTGCTGATTAAACCCGTGTTGTGCACACACCCCACTGACTTACATGTTTCTCTGGTGGGGAGGGGAGGTCGAGCTGCTAGCAGGTACAGCAGTCACTGGGCTATGGGTGGGGGGGTGGTGCCCCCCACCCCAGGTGGTACCCAGCTGCAGGCATGTGGCTTGGGTGGTCCCAGGGGACACCACAGCCACAAAGGGAAACACTGGGCCTCTGTGCAGCTCAGGCAGGCAGGCAGGCTCTAGTGGGGCGGGGAGGAAGATCAGGCTTGCTGCTTTTCTTGAGTGAAGCCTACTTTCCCAGGCTGCTGCCAGGCTGCCTTCAGGGTTTCCTGCAGAGTCGTGGAGCTGCACGGAGCCCAGTGCATCACTCCATGGCTGTAGGGGCAGCAACTCCTTGAAGGAGTTTTAGTTTGCTGTGGCCCAAGTCATTTAAGGTGCATTACATCACCAAATTTTCTATAGCAGCTGGAATTAATGCACAATACTGACATGTTCAAATACTGATACCTTTAAAGCAGTGCAAAAGCCTTTAGTCCACTTTAAAGTGTTGTGCACACATGCCTCTCATTTATTCTACACACGGCCACAGAAAGGGAACTCCCTCTGTAAGCTCCCAATATTTGCATGAATTACTAACATTAAACCCACGTATATACATATATATATATACTACAATGATGACTACAGAGGCACAGACATTAACTGATTTACATAAAGCCACATGCCGAATTTGCAGTAAGCCTGGAATAGACTGGTTCACTTAATCCTGTGCTGTCCTATGGACCATGC
The DNA here is from genome assembly GCF_030867095.1 of Alligator mississippiensis. Classification (NCBI taxonomy): domain Eukaryota; kingdom Metazoa; phylum Chordata; order Crocodylia; family Alligatoridae; genus Alligator; species Alligator mississippiensis. Next base: position 250,373,398 of record NC_081825.1, read on the forward strand.
AGCATTCTAGACCATAAGAACATTTTTTATTAGGATTATTTTATAAACTGAATGTAATAATGCATCAATCAGTGGTTTCTGTGCAAAGGTTCTCTGTGAACCAACAATACAAAATTAAATACTGGCTTGTTTGGATTTATTGACCTCTGAAGCTACAGTGCATTACAGGGCAGAGTAGAAACAGTAGTCTTAGGGACTGAGCACTTTATTATTTGTATTTAAATAAGTCTTGACCTACAAAAAGGGAACTTGTCATTTGGCTAGAAGTAGAAAAGATATAGAAAGGGAAACTGCTCTTTTGCCTAAGGCCTTTTTGCGAGAAATAAGTCATGATTGGTGAGAAACCAGATATTTATTCCTCTTATGAAATCCAGCATGTACAAACAAAACCACAACCACAGTGGGAAACACAATGTGCAATGAGGTTTATTCATTCCTTTTGGCCTGAGGGATATTTTTTTCACAGTTCTTCCTATAGTATTCAGTTTTCTTCTCAAGATAACCTCCAAAGGTCCCTAAAACGTTCTCATAAATAATATAATTTTGCCAGAAACCAGAGACACACACACACATATATACATATGGTAGTCCAGGAAGCCGATTTCTCCATCCCACAATTTCAGCAACAAGGCATCTGTTTGTCTTACAAGATGTCTAAAACTAGGCATAAGTCTGTCTTGCGAGACAATAGAATTATGCCGAGTGAGACATCAACTGGCTGAAGGTAATCCTTGCACAGTTTAACTTTAATCACCTTTCAGTACTTCCTAGTTGATGTTATATTATTTTTCTACTCCTGGCAGTTATATCTTTGCTACACTTCTCTTTCTCTCAACTTCAGCAGCTGGGCCATATTAGAATGCAGGCCTAAGGGAACAGCAAGAAAGTTTGAATGTTTGGTAATTGCGTTTTTTGAGAATTCCCATAGATAAAAATCTTCCCTCCTCAAGCTTATGATTTGGGGTTTTAGGAAGCTGCTTAAACCCTGTGTATGACATTGCTTCCAGCTGGCAGTGTCACAACATGAACATCATTCTCTCTTGAGAATACAGGATCTGCAAGATAACAAAACTAGTAATGCATTTCAAGCCATTACACTCCTACTAAACAATTTAAAAAACAGCTTTAGTAGAGGGCTGTTTTTGCCCCCCCCCACCTTCCAAAAAAAAAAGATGTATTGCTGCAATTGGGAGAAACAGTTTGTCTCCTTGAAAGCAAAGGACAAACAAGGATATAGGCAATTTTCTCTCCTTTTAAAAGCTCACAGAATGATGGACAAAGAAGAATCAAGGATATAGAAAACCTTCTTGAAGGTAGCATGAAGCTCAGTGCAACAATATATCGATTGAAAAACAATATCTTAAAAAATAAAATTTAAAACTCTTTAATATAATAGATACCAGGAACTAATCCATTATTTATTCAGTCTATAAGGTTAGTAATAGAATTAAAAGAAACAAAAATGGTTGTGGATTTACAAGGGTTTTAACACTTCGGCTAGGGACAGATATTCAAAAAGCCTGTGCCTGAATTGATTCAATCTTTGTAGGTTAGACTACCTGGCTAGGCTGAACTTGTTTGCAACCATGCAGACGTTCCCTCTGAACTGAAGAAATGCAGGTACATGCCTGCAGTGGAACAGGCTAGAAGCCAGGGGGTGCTACAACAGCCCTCTCTTCCCTTCTACAGTGCTGAGCTGAGGGGTCAGTGTGTGGCCAGGCCTCAGTAGGATGCTCTTATTAGGGAGGGGTTCCTCCCACCTCACTGCTCCTGACCAGCAAGTTGATAATACAACATTTAGCACCCTATCAAGAAAACAGAAGTCTCTCTCATTAGTTCAAGCTCTTAAACAACTTTTTCCAAGGAAGGAATGGAGAGACATTACCAGCAGATCTGTTGCTTACCTGCAAAAAGCCCTAAGTGTACACTGTCCTGTCTAGCTTTGTCCTCTCTGCCTTACACAGACACCTCTCAGCATTAGCTGTCACACCATATGCTAGCTATGGTCAGTGCTGTGGGAGAGAGGAGAATCCCTGCTTGAGCAGGGAGTGGTGATGGGGTGAGGGTGGGGCAGGGGGAAGCCAGGCTGAGGGGTGGGGCCAGCCCTGCTCTGGAGAAGACAGCCCCTCCCAGGGCTGCAAAGCATTTGGGAGCATATGCTGGGGGACTCTAGTTTAAGTTAAACCAGGAAGGGGTTTGGGACACACATTACATAAACTGGTTTGACCCAAATCAGTTAAGTATGATACTACATTCAACCAGGTTTATCTCAAACTGGTTGCAGCCATTTTGAAACTGGCGTATGTGCACTGAACATCTGTTCTGTTACAGGTAAATGAGTTTATGTGTAATGTCTGTCCCTAGCCTTCAGGACTAAAATGCATGGTTAAGCATTAGAACTGGTTACATTTTATATTTAAACTTTTTTTTTCCCTGAAAAAAAGGATTTTCAACAAAATTAAATATAATTTTAAAGATACCTGTTTTCTATGGGAAATATCTACTTTTTATCAAAGTATTAAACTGCTAAAAACTAAAAGGTTTTCAGATGAAAAATATATATATATATATATATATATATATATATATATTTGTTTTCAGATTGGAAATACCTGTGGAAGTTATAATTGAGGACCTCATGTCCCATTCTCCTTTATGTACCAGGTGCCTTGGCTTGACAACAAATTTCAAAAGGCACGTGTACAGAAGACTCCCATGATACGTAAAGTGGATAGATAACTGGCTCAATAGATACAAACAAAGGGTAATTATTAATGGGTCCATGTCAGAATGGCAGGAGATTTCAACTAGGGTCCCACAGAGGTCTGTCCTGGGCCCAGTGTTGTTCAACATGTGTATTAATTATATGTATACTGGTATAGTAAGCTTCTTGAACAAGTCTGAAGATGAAAAAAATACTGAGAAGGATTGTGAACATGTTGGAAGATGCAAGTGCAATTCAGAAAGATCTCAACAGATTGGAAAATTGGGCTAGAGCTAATAGGATGAAGTTTAATGTGGACAAATGCAAGGTGTTGTTCCTTAGAAGGAATAATCAAAAACAGAATTAAAAAATGGATGACATCTGTCTGGATGGCTGTACTATAGAAAAGGACTTGGGAGTCTTAGTAGACCATGGACTCAAAATGAGTCTACAGTGTGATGCAGCATACAAAAGGCAAATGTGGTTTTGGGCTGTATCAATAGAAGCATTAGGTACAAGACATGGAAGGTGATATTTCCTTTCCACTCAGTACTGGTTAGGACTCATCTGGAGTACTGTGTGCAGTTCTGGGCTCTACTCTCTCTTGCTGCAGAGAAAAGGGTATGGCCCTATGTCTCGACATTGCAGCAAATAAATTTGGATTGGATATTAGAAAAACTTCTTCACTGTTCAAATAGTGAGGCATTGGAATAGACTGCTCAGGGAAGTTGTGGATTCTCCATCACTGGAGGTGTTCAAGAAGAGGTTAGGCAGTCACTGTCCAGAGATAATCTAGGCATAGCTATGCATTTATTTTACCATGGGTATTTCCTATGTTTCTGATCTTTGCTAGTTGCCCCTCTCCCACAACTTTTATGCTTTGTGTGTCAGGGTGTCTTTAAGCTTTTTTGGAGACATTGGGTGTTGCCTACAGCTAAGGCTGGGGTCTTTGACTGGGGTGTGTCCATGCTTCTGCTGGGACCAAAGTTGGACATTTCTTGCTAGAGGGTCCCTTCATGCAGCATTAGTCCAATCACCACATTTAGGGTCAGGAAATAATTTTACCCCATGGTCAGATTGGTATGGACTGTGGGAGCTATTCTTTTCTCTGTAGTGGGGTACATAGCACTCTATCAAGGACCACTTGAGCAGATATAGACAACATTTGATATAAGCAGGACATTAACTGCTATAGTTCCTCTGCTTTACCTGTGACAACTTAGGGTATTAGATCTGTCTTGTGTCAGGGTTTACAATAATCTTAAGTAGAGTTTAGATTACGGCTTGTATGGGATAATTGGGATAGGGATGATCCTGCCTTAGGCAGTGGGTTGGAGGTCCCTTCCAGCCCTACTACTCAATGACTCTATATACAGCAGTGACTCATGACCATGAGGCATCATGGTGTATTATACTTTAATAGGCCTGGATATGGAACCAGGTTCTAGAAAGAAGAATGTGAGTATGAAATACCTTGACTACAGCTTTGAAGTGGCATTGCTGTAACGTTTATTAACTGAAGTTTTCAGGCAAAATTTTTCCACAAAAAAATCAGTTTCTGATTTCAGAAATATTGAAATTTTCCACTTAGGAAATAATTCTGACAGCTCTATTGACATACTTTCAGACTGTATATTTCATTATGACATGTAGCTTGGTCCTTTGCATACAGTAGTCAATCAGTAAAAATATTAAGCTTTAATATTAGCAGATGTCAGTGTAAAGCAAATTCAGTGTTTGAGTCTATGAAGCAGATCTAAAATATTAATTGTTATGTCATGTTAGAGACAGATCACTTCCAGAATTGTTGATACCTTCAAGCATCAAGAGCATGACAAGTGGAAGACTGAGTAAGTGTTATAGGCCTGCAGTTTAAGCCAGAGTAAAAGAGACTAGAATCCTGAGAGAGAGAAATCCTACAAATACCACATCAAAACATGGTTCATTTGAAGATAATATTGCAGTGTTAAACTTCTCTGAACAGCTGATGCCCTGATGTTACAACCAGAAGTAACACCTCCTAAAGACTGTAATATTAAATATGTTACCAATCAACACACAGTGGATCCTAGTGGCTTTAAAATTGCTGGGGCTTTGAGTTTTTCATATGACGACATAACATTTTTTTTACAATAGTGCTTCTAAAACATATTTAGGATGTTTTGTGACAAAGAATATGTGTGCAATTAGATCTGTAGCTGGGCAAGGAGAAAAAATATAGATTATTAAGCTATAAAATAGAATATTTTAATACCTTATTTATGTCGTTTAAGATAATTATAATATTTTGAATTGAAACTAATAATGGATTCTGTATAGTTAAGTCTTATTAGTATAAATACATTTTGTTGTAGGTAACTGCCTACCCTCTGGATCATGGTGGACACATAAGAGGTCTAGACTGGTGCCTATGAATTTGCTTGTTCAGAATCCCATGACTATGACACCAAGACCTTCCAATGTGTATGCCTAGCAGGAGTATGGAGGAGTTGAAGACATGGAAACTATAGGCCAGTTAGTCTTACCTCGATCCTGGGTAAGCTTTTTGAGAGAATTATCCTGGACCATGTCCATGAAGGGCCAGCAGGGGAGGTTATGCTTAGGGTCAACCAACATGGGTTCATTAGAGGCAGGTCCTGTCAGACCAACCTGGTGGCCTTCTATGACCAGGTCACAAAAGCCTTAGACACAGGGGTAGCAGTGGACGTAGTCTGTCTGGACTTTAGGAAGGCCATCGACACTGTCTCTCACCCCATTCTCATTAAAAAACTAGGGGACTGTGGCGTCGACACCTACACAGTCAAATGGGTCACTAACTGGCTGGAGGGTCACACCCAGAGAGTGGTGGTGGATGGATCATTTTCAACCTGGAGGGACGAGGGCAGTGGGGTCCCCCAGGGCTCAGTCCTCGGATCTGCACTGTTCAACATCTTCATCAGTGACTTGGACAAAGGGGTAAAAAGCACCCTGTTCAAATTTGCTGATTACACTAAGATGTGGAGGGAAGTGGGCATGCTAGAAGGGAGGAATAGGCTGCAATCAAACCTAGACAGGTTACAGGGGTGAGTGGATGAGAACAGGATGGGTTTCAACACTGACAAGTGCAAGGTGCTGCACCTGGGGAGGAAGAACCAGCAGCAGGCCTACAGGCTGGGGAACTCCCTTCTCATCAGTGCAGAGGCAGAAAAGGATCTTGGAATCATTATTGATGCCAAAATGAACATGGGTTGACAGTGTGGGGACGCGGTAAGGAAGGCCAACCACACCTTGTCATGCATCCACAGATGCTTCTCGAGCAGGACCAAGGAGGTGATCCTCCCCCTCTATGCGGCACTGGTCAGGCTGCAGTTGGAGTACTGTGCCCAGTTCTGGGTGCAGCACTTCAGGAGGGATGTGGACAACTTGGAGCAGATCCAGAGGAGGGCCACTCGCATGATCAGGGGCCAGCAGGGCAGGCCGTACAAGGAGAGGCTACGGGACCTGAACCTGTTCAGCCTCCACAAGAGAAGGCTGAGGGGGGATCTAGTGGCCTGTTAAAAACTAGTCAGAGGGGACCAGCAGGCATTGGGGGAGTCCCTGTTCCCCCGAGCACTACCAGGAGTCACTAGAAATAATGGTCACAAGCTGGCAGAGGGTAGATTCAGACTAGACATCAGGAGGCGCTACTTCACAGTCAGGGCTGCTAGGATCTGGAACCAACTTCCAAGCAAAGTGGTGCTGGCTCCTACCCTGGGGTTTTTTAAGAGGAGGTTAGATGAACACCTTGCTGGGGTAGTTTGACCGCAGTATTTTTCCTGCCATGGCAGGGGGTTGGACTTGAAGATCTGCTCAGGTCCCTTCCGACCCTACCAACTATGAAACTATGAAACTATGACATAACATTCCTCTTTTACTTCATTGAGACAATATCCAAAAGCCAGACCAAGTCCAGATGTTCACTTCCTCAATGGTTGTAGCTTCCTTTTGAGGGCAACAAATAAGAACTGCTGCTGACTTCATAATGTCTCAGTGAAGGTGTACTTCTGTCAGGGTGATGTTTCTTAGTCTTTCTCCAGCCAAGGACTACCCACAGAGCAGTGGAAGCTAAGGTTTTGAGGCACCCAATACTCACTTTATTTTGGAGGTTGCAACATTTCAGTATTTTATAGGAGCTACCCTGCCACAAGTGTCCCCAACACTTTGCCACCAGGCCCTTCAGTCAGATACAGTTTATAGTCATACCCAGGACCAACAGAGTTTTACTGAAAGGGTTATACTGAAGAATTAACGAATCTACTGCAGAAGCTAAAAAGTAACCTTTGACCACACTGACATAGCAAGTACAAAGATGAAACATCATCTTAACTTAGAAAAGAAATCAAATTATTGATTTAAGTCACAGTGTACAGAGTTGGCCAATCAGTATGTGTCATTTGATAACATGGAATCAGAAATAATGGAAACAGAATTTTCTGTATCTACTTATACAGAATGTACTTATAAAAATGGGTCCCTGAAATAATTTGTTACATATTCATGGTTTAGAGGTAGGGTTGCAAACTCTCTGTAAATTTAGACACCCCATTAAAAAAAAACCCTAAAAATACCTGTATGTTAAAATCCATAAAAATGTTTTCCCTTCCATAAAAACATAGAGCCACCACTGCAGTGAAAGACAGATGGAACACAGGAGTGCCACATGCTTTCTGAGAAGGATTTTTCAGGAGTGTCTAAGCACGATTTTATAACCTGCTTGATCTTTTCCCCTTCTCTAACAATGTGCTTTACCTAGTTCTTTTGCTTGTCCCCTGCCTCTAACAGCTACTCACATCAAAGGTACAGGGAAGAGGGTGGTGTGGGTTGGACAGTGCTACATGCTGGGTGGGGAAGATACAATGGGTGGAGGTTCATGCTGGGACAGAAGGAGAACAGCTGTTGCGGGGTCAGGCTGAGGGGCAGGAAGGGGGACAGCATAGTGCAGGGTAGAGTCAGGGTGTCAGGTTTTGGGGTAAGTAGGGGACCCCTGTGGTTGGGGCAGCAGGGTGTAAAACTGTTGCTTCAGTCACACAGAGCTGCAAACCCAAGGGATATTTTTTTACACGTCAGTAAAAAAAGTGTCTTTGTTGGATTGTCAGTAATAAATAATTTATTGGGTTGGCAAGCCTATTCAAAGGACTTGTGTGAATTAGCGGGTTTGTTGATGATGGAAAAGAGGCAGAAAAATGAGATGTGTGTTTGATAGCTTTCTGCTTCAACATTCAAATTCAACAGTGATGGTATCCAGAAACATAGAAATAGATTATTTGCAGTTTCCAGTATACATCACAAAAGTCCTTGATAATCAGGAATGCTTGAGAATGCATGGCCTCTAAAGTCTAAAAATATTACTTTTTTAGTAAAATAAATTAGCTTCTGATTTTACAAAATGTTATCTTTTATTTAATTTTAGATATATATCAAAGTATTTTATGATTTAGAAACTGCTGGTCAGAAAAGTGAATTGATTGTTCAGAAAAGTGGAGCACTCATCATGTCTTCAGCAACAACTTCAAAATACATTTTGTTGAATGTTCAGGACACTGGGATTACTCCTTACCCCACAAAATGGCCATTCCTGAGGAGCAGGAGCCTGACATTGACAAAATGAAGTTCAGTTTCTTTCATAACTGCAGCAGGAGAAATTTAGGTTGGAGATTAGGAAGAATTTTCTCACTAGGAGGGTGGTCAAGCATCAAACAGGATACTCAGGGGCTGTGGAATCTCCATTCCTGGACATTTTCACAAGCAAGTTAGACAGACTGTGATGGTTTAGTTGTCAGGTATGTTCCTGCCTTGAGCAGAGGATGAATTAGATGACATCATGAGGTCCATTCCATCCTTACTTTACATGATCCCATATAAGTGTACACATGCCTTCTACTGGGTTTTTTGTTGTAGCCATGTTGGTCTAAGGCAGTGGTTCCCAATGTGGTGCCCATGAGTACCATGGCTCCTCCTGAGGTTTATTCAGGTGCCCACATGCATTTTCACAGTCAGTAAAAATCATTATTCCAACAAAAAATGCTAAAAATGGCACCTGCTGCTTTTTCTTTTAAATTCAAATACACCCTTGGGCACATAAATGTTGGAAACTCCGTGTCTCGGGACATAGGCAGGCAAGGTTCTTTGGGTAGATGTGATATCTTTTATTAGACCAACTAAGTAGTTGGGAAAAGTTCTTAGCAAGTTTTTGGATACAATCACCCTTCTTCAGGCATAGGGAATCTCTGCTGTTCTGAGACTCCAATGAATGAAAGAAGCTACAAGTGTGACAGGATATCAGTGGAAATGTAAATAGGTGGAAATTAGGAAAACAAAAAGTAGAGAAGGGAAGGGAGTGGGGAAATGATGGGTAAAAAAAGCCAAAGGTAAGTAAGGGAGACCCAAGTTTCACCCATGTTTCACATCTGTAGAGGACAGTGAGGCTGATGACTGCATTGTAGACCTGGATCTTGGTGACTTTCTGGAGATAGTGATGAAGAAAGACATGCTGAACCAATTTCTCAAAGGAGGCACTTGCACACCAGAGTCTATGCTGGATCTCTTCATCAATGTTCAGTCTCTGAGAGAAGTGGCTACCAAGGTAGAAAGAGCGCTCAACTACTTCCAAGGTCTTTCCCTCAATGGTAATTTGGGGAAGGGGGTCACATTCATGGCCAAGGGCAGGATGATAGAGTACTTTGATCTTCTTGATGTTGAGAAAGAGGCTCAAAATTCAGTAGGCTCTCCCCAAAATCCAGCTTGGTCTGGAGGTTTTTCTCAGTATTCACAAAGATAGTGCAAACATCTGCATATTAAAGGTCAAGGAAGGTTTTGAGTACTTTGGTCTTCAATTGAAAATGTACCTCCATCCATTCAGTGTTCTATGTTGATTCCAGAAGGAAGGTAGTCCTTAACTAGAACCAAGATGACTGCCAAAAAATTGACAACTGAGTTGGGCTGATGATACATCCTTGCTTGACCCCAGGTCTGATGACAAACAAATCTATCTTCAATCTGCTGCATAGGATGGTCAAAGTCATCTGGTCATAGAGAAGCCTCAGGATTTTAATGTACTTTTATAGACATCCAAATCTGGTCAGAATTTTCAACAAGGCTTCCTGATTGATGGAATCAAAAGCCTTAGTGAAGTCAATGATGGTCATATACAAGTCCTGGTATTGTTCTTGATACTTTTCTTGGAGCTGGCAGGCAACAAAAATCATGTCAATTGTCCCATGGGATAGTCTGAAACCACAATGAAATTCTGGCACGACTTCCTCAGCAAGAGGTAGAAGATGATTCAGGAGGATGCAGGCAAGAATTTTCCCAGACACTGTATGTGTAAAAAATGACAGCTAAAACAGCTGGGTACTTGGCATTTGGTCACTTAAAATGAAACATAATTCAGTCCAAAATTTCCTAAATTGAGACCAATTTGGAGATTTTAAAGCTAGTGGATCTTTGACCTGAAGGAAATGATACTTCAGTCATCATGATTAACCTGTAGAGACCGGGTATTTCTGACACAACAGAGTGCAGAATTTGTCCACAGCAGTAAGAATGTATTGTGTTGATCTACGGAACAGTTTAGGAACCTAAAAGATAAATGATCAAAATAAACTTGAATTCTCCATGAAGCTCAATATTCTGAGGGATCAATTTTGAGGGACCATTTTTCTCCCCCTTCCCGTTCCCCCTCTTTTTTTCTTTTCTTTTTTTTTTTTATTTGGGCCATTGCTGTATTTTCTATCTCCATTTGAGATTTGGATGGGGATATTAAAATGGCATAAAACATAGTTTTCATCGTGTCCAATTTAGGCTGCTGTTTTCAAAACTGCATCTGTTATAATGAGATTTTGATCTTGAAATGTCTAGAAAGTTGAACTTTGTTGACTACCCTTCAGGTAATTAAGGGCTGCTATCAAATCCTCCCTCCATCTTCTCCTCTGCAGACTAAATAAACCCAGGTCCCTCATCCTCCCCTCAGAAGTCATGTGCCCCAGCTGCTGAACCATTTTCATTGCTCTCTGATGGACTCTCTCCAACTTGTCCACTTCATTTCTATAGTGGGGGGCCCAAAACTGGACATGGTACTCCAGATGTGACTGCACCAGTGTAGAATAGAATAGAATACTTACTTTCCTTTATCTGCTGGCAATGTTCCTACTAATGCAGCCCAGTATGTTGCTAGCCTTCTTGGCAACAAGGGCATGCTGCTGACTCATATCTATCTTGTTGTCCACTGTAACCCCCAGATCCTTTTCTCCAGAGAAAAAAAGACCTGATTTTACTTCAATCTTAAACTGAATAAATCATCTCTAGGCCTGTAGCATATTAGTAAAATTTCTAGTTTACTTTTAACTGGAGAAAAATATGTGTTGTTTTATATATGATGCTGTACCTCACCATGTGCACCCCCCTTATCAAAATTCTAGATCCACCCAGGTGGAGGATCCACATGCTAGGACACCCTGGGCATGTAAGACCACCTTTCCTTCTTCCTTCTCCCCACTCTTCTGCATTCACCCCTCCACTCATCCTGCCACCACCAGGGGAAACTCATTAGTTACACCTTTGCTAACAAGAACAAGGAAGAGGAGGATCAGAACTAAAACCACACGTGTCTAGAACTACCATGCTGGAATAGGACAGACAGGCCCCGTATGTTATTTTAGGGGCTAGTAGTATGAGATGCTAGTTCTAGTTACTTATTTTTTGATAACATATGTCAGAAACTTTACACCTTTTCTTAGTCCTGAAAATTGTGTGCAAAATCAAAAACAATAAAACTTGATTATAACCTTGATTATAACCAAGATAGAACTTTAAAAGCACACACTTTAATCTCATTGAAATTACAGGGGATTTAGGCATATGCGCATGTTTTGTCATGTGCATAAGTGTTGTCTGTCTTAAACTAAACAGGAGCTAAATAAAAAGGTTAACATCTTATTAGAAAACATCCAGCTTATGTGTCAATTCATGGCTCCTTTTGGTACAGATACTATTATGTGAGTATAAGGTTTTTTACAGGATTTTTATGGCAGCATAATGAAGTAAGTTAATGTAGTAATAATTCTCATGCTATATTATACATGTATATTAAAAAACCAAAAAAGTATCCAATGTTAAAAATTATACCTTTCTAAAGGGAATAAGATCCTATGGTTTATATCTGAAATCACCACATATTTGTGCAATCTACTGCACTGCAAAATCTACAGAATTGCTCATCAGTATTAGTTTTATAAACAGGCTAATCTGCCTCAGAGATGGTTTAAGCCAGAGCTAAAGGAGAGAAAGACCCTTAGTCATACAAGCCATTCACTTTAAAAACTGTATATGAATAATTTCCTTTCTCTGTTGCTTAAAATTTATTTTTGTCAAAAAGTGATTTATTCCACATTTGAACTAATTGTCCATGATTTAAAAAAAAAAAAAAATTAAGAATGGTTTTAATTACATGTGTAGCAGTACAATATAGCATTTAAAACAATTATACTGTTTATTAACTTTTTCACTTTTATAGTTGAGAAACAGCATAGTGTTTTTATCCCTCTTTCTCTCATGTAGAATAAAACTAGTGCTCTCAGAGGTCTAAGACTTAGTATGCTAAGCTTTTTCTTGTAGCACATTTTTTGACATCAAGAAAATTAGGGGTTTATAATGGGTATACCTGAAGACCTTTAACTCTAGTTATAATAAAGGGCATATCAAGCAGAGAGATCATGATCTCCAGGGAAAAAAAGCTCTCCAGTATTATCTTCAAGCTAAAGAGGAACAAGAGCCACTGATTGGCACTTTGTTACTTGAATGGTGCACTACTGATGAGGCAGAAAGGCCATTAAGGATGATTTTAGCACAATCTAAAATCTAGCTGATGTCAAACTTAAAACTGTGAACATTATAGTGCATTTCTAACAAATGGTCCTGAATCCAGAAGGCATTGCCTTTCCAAGAGACTCAAGACTTATTCTTCTTTCTCTTTATTACTTGCAAAAGGCACTCTTCATCATTATGTCTTCCTTCTTCTGCTGTGTGAGACAAACCGGAGGGCCACCTTCATTTATATGCAGCAGGATCCTTCTGCTGCTACTGCCACAATACAAATGTGTTTTATTAAAAATTAAAAATATTGTTTTTTACTTTCCATCAAGATGAAAAGTGAACTTTCATTCTCATTTGCAGATCAGGTTTTTGCACTGCTATCCTTTTCCAATTATACTGTGGGACACAGCCATTCATAGATAGGCCAAATTCCTGCAAACCTTAAGTTATCTCAGCTGTGCTCTGAGCTTGCACTCATATGACAACAAATTCTGGAGGGAGGCAAAGGAATTTTTAAAGGGAAAAGAAGACACTATGCTGTACTGGGAGTCAACTGGGATGGTTTGTTTCAGCACATGGTTCTTAGAAGCTGAAAGGCCTATTATTTGTTTTGAAAGCTGAGAAACCCAGGCACTGACTCTCTGTACAGACAACTAATTTTTTTAAAAGATAAAGTAAAATGCCTTGCAGATGGATATCTCTTAGTTCCTTTCTCCACCTAGATGTGTGATTATTTTCTTTTGGTATGGCAACATCAAGGCCCACATTTAGGTTGGCAGAGAAATGGGTTTAAATTTCAGGCTAGCTATAGCACTGGCTCTGCAGAGCAGTGTGTTCTATAATTTGAAGGTTAAATTCTTTACAGAGAGACCTGCGAGAGTTAGTGTTCTTGCTTTTAATGACTGTTGGAGCTGCCTGACCTTTATAAGTGCAAGCACTGTCAGAAGGAGCATTGGCAGGAGTAATCTTCACAATCACAAGGAGAAACAGTTTGCCACAGACAGATCATGACCAGTGAAGGTGATTCAGTGAACAGTTAGAGAAAACTGTTTTAACTGAATTCAAAGAGTGTCTTTTACACAGCTTCAGATTCCTTTCAAAAGTCTACAGACTGCAGTATCCACATCACTTGTCCAAATTTCTACAAGATCCACTGTGAATAATAAAAAAATGGAATTAGGAATGAAGTGCTGTAATTATTCTGACCTGTAGGTCATTTTCAACTATAATACACTGCAGGACCTCCCTCACAAACTCAGACACATGAAGAAGCAAGATGTAAAAAATACCAGTCACTTTTGTGTGATGTACAGCATAAATACAGATCTATGCTTATATTTCAGACAAAAGCGTATGTCCAAATTAGTATCATCATGGACAACAACATATTTAAAAGGGAGCTCAACCTACTAAATTTCTGTAACAAACTTTCTCAAAGTAATTATATGCATGTGAGAAAATCCAGGTGTGCTCACATAAACAACATCTGTAAGTTCCAACCTGGAAGTTAAATGTTTGTGTGAATTGCATATACAGGGTAAACTCTTTGGCTGTAGCTAAGAAGTACATGTGCATAGGAAGGGTGCTAGAGAATGAAACTGTCCAAATAACTGAATCTTCTGGGAACTGTTTTCCTGTTAAAACAAAGTTAAAATATATTTCTGGTCAAAAATAGTTTTACTGTTAATTTTTATAGGATCCTTTCAAAACAATACTTTCATTTTTTTGCTATTCTTTTTCAATTATTTCATTCTTCTTTTCAAGGATTTTCTTTTACACCCTTACATTTTTTTCTTGTGTCTTGACCTATGTACCTGATCCTGTTATCATCGAAGTTAATGGCAAGATTCCTACAGACTTTGGGGGTAGGATTTTGGCATTTGAATAAAAGAATAACTATATGTATGTTGCCAGATTTCTATGTAAATGTCATAAAAGTAATCAAGAGGTCTATAATAACCAAGTTTTGTTTGTACAACTTTTTGAGATCCTTTAGTGAAAGGCAATATGCATAAATAATGTACTTTTCAGAATTTTACTACATCCCTAAACACATTACTTTTTCCATTAAGCATATTGAGAATTATACATGCATTATCCAAAACAACAATAAATACCACTGTTTTTATAATTATAATCTCAATTCAAGAACAGTTCCATTAAATTACTGTGAAATAAGAGGGCGAATGCAAGCTATGAAAAATATTTTTTCTTATGTCTTGGAAATGCTTTGCTGTTGCACAAGACTGAGAGGGTTCAAATTCAAACTTCTGATAGCTGGATAGCTGACAGCTGGATATTAGTTGATGATAAAAGATTTACAGAAACAAATAGTACCCACCAAGTCCAATAATGGACTGCTTGAGAAGAATATTAGAAGAATGAGAAATTAGGATCTTTTCAACAGAATGTTTGAGCAATTCTGTGCAAAACACATGGAAAGCAGTTATCTCTCCCTTGTTCTTTAAAGGTCAAATGTCATTAGACACCCCAAAATTTTAAAAGGTCTTTTACTTCAGGTTAAAAGTTTTTAGTCAATAATAATTTATCTCTTCTCTATTCCCAGGAAATGAAAATCATTGTTTACAATATAATGAAAGATAACAATATCATCTAACTGCTGACAGAACAATCTATGGTTGAGGCAGCCTGAAACAAGCTAAGTTTCTTTACCTCTGTTTATTTACTTCAAATGGCTCAGGTTCTGGCTCATATTCTGACAAGACTGCTTAAATATCTAACCCAAGATGGCTAACAGGTACTCAAAGTGTCATAATCACAAGGGTACATTGAAATATCTTCTATTGGAATATTAAAGTCAAGAGCATTTTAACTGGAAGCATATTAATTGTGTATGATGAACATTAGCTCTGCAAAAATATACATATGGACTGAAAGACAGCTGCCTCACTGAAGGCACAAACTTAATCACATACATAAATATTTGTAGGATCAGGCCATCCAGGCTAGCCATTAAAGCTTGTCAAAACTCAGAATTTTCTTTTTAAGGATTATTCACATTTTTCAAAAATTGTTTTCTTCCTCAAATGGATTAAAAAGTTAAAATATGGATTTTTTCGGATAATGGAATCTCCTGAAAAAGTTTAATGATGAAGAGCCGCAATATTTCATTTCTGATTAATAAACTGCTTTAATGTTCCCAAAATACAGTGCTTCATTTCTGAGTTTCGAATTAAAACAAGGGATTTCATTTTGTCTTGCTTCATCATTAATATGTGTCCTTCTGAGCAGTCACAGTATCTCAAGGGATATATAGTTTAGTTTTCTCATTCATCTGTTTTCTTTAATGAGATAAAAGCTACAGAAAAGGACAACTAAAATGATATGGGGCATGGAGAAATTCCATACTGGGAGAGACTAAAAATGCTAAGATTCTTCGGTTTGGAAAGTTGAAGGCTGAGCAGGGGATATGATATAGGTGTATAAAACCATGAAGGATGTATATCAAGTGAACAGGGAACTGCTGTTCACCAAGTACTAGAATACTGCATTAAGTGGCACCCACTGAAATTAGTAGGTGACAGGTTTTTAAGTTACAAGTGAAACTACTTTTTTATGTAACACATAGTTAACTTGTGGAATTCATTGGCAGAGGCAGATAGCATAGTCCAGTTCAAAAAAAGACTGGATAAATTCATGGATGATAGATCTATTAGTGGTTGTTGAACAGAATAGTTGGAGATGTTTCCTCTGGGATATCTAAACCAATAATGGGGATGCCAGGGAGGGTATTAAGTAGGGAACAGATGTCTCTACAGATATCCAGCTTGATGTTCTCACTGACCACGTCTACATGAGCAGCAGACTGTGCAGTTGTTACTGCACAGTAATGTCTCTTGTAGATGCATCCGCTGTATAACATCCATTTCTGCCATTGTCGGAAACAAAATACTGGGATATATTGCCAAACTGGGACCATAGATGTGACCCAGTTTGGCATTTGTTATTTTCTTATGTTTTTATGAGAGAGGTTCCCAACAAGATGCATTCCTATGTTATTACTCACCATGCTTGTCTTTCTGGGGGGTAACCTAATACATTATGTGAGATGTAGACAGCCATAATGCTAATCCATACAGGAGAAAGAAGCAAAAGGTGATTACAATTTAACTTGCATGAAATTTTGGGGTATCTTAAATGAACACATATTGATTACTTAGGCATGTTAGATGAACACATGGATTGCTTCTCAGAATTTCTGGCTCAGATAAAGCATAGAGTGTGGGGGTGGGAGGAGAGGTGAGGTAGAAGGTACATCTGAATGTTGAGGCCTTCTATCTAGGAAGCTGCATGTAAAATACTGGCCCAATAGAAATCATGAGACATAGAAAGTGAATGACATGGAGGATAGGCATAGACTTGATTGAATTTGGTTATTGATTGGAAATAATTTGAACTGGAAAAGGAACATAGTTTAGATACCTATAAAAATATTGGATGAATACATACAAGACAAAATATTTTTAGTTTCCTGATGGAAGAAATTTATATATATATATATATATATATATATATATATATATATTGCAGTATGTGTATTTCCTAGTGATAACACATAACAATTCCTGTTCAACTTTAATAGCCTTTATCGTGAGGAAGTAATATTTAACTAAAGTTGGTGATCATTCAAACTGTCTGTATATTATCTCTGTGCTACTGCTCTTTTTTTCCCCATTTAGGTAGGTTTTGCTTTACAAGTTCCAGGGGACTCCTGGTGTCTTTATGACTGGAAGGAAAATATTTTAAATAAATATGCCCTATCAGCCAACCAACCAACCAAAACGCAATGGAAGTTTTGTGACAGTGATTGTGCCTTGTCATTTTTAAATGCACTGTGCTGCTTCTTCCTCTGTCTCCTTTTGTCTCTAAAAGAAAATAAATTGAATTTTAAAGGAGTAAAGTTATGCTGAGGTTCAGCTCTGTTTATAAGGATGCTGTGTATTTTGTTCACACAGCTGTAATACGATACCAAAAGAATCACATAATTTTATTCTGCATAAATAACATTGTTTTGGTACTTCCTAACTTGTGAAGGCTTGTTTTTGCAGTCCTAACAGATTTTTTAAAATGTAGATATCTTATTCAATGTTTTCATGGAAACTAGGAATCTTTATTGTGCCTTTTAAAATCTGCAGAGTTTAGCAAAAACTTTTTACAGTTAATATAAAACGTGTTTATACATATTTTGGGGTAAAAACTAGTTTGTTTGCAGTAATTTAATCTTTAAACATTCCTGTTCCAAATGTTTTCCATTTCAAGTCTTCTGAACTTATTTGCTAAGATTTGGGCTGTGTGCCAATAAACACTGATTTACCAGAAGTGGGATTTGAATTTTGAACTCAGTGAAACTAATTCCCCCTTGCAAAACTGGAATGCTAATATTATGTAAGCCAAAATATAATACTTTAATAACAAGACAGTTTTTAGTAAGTAGGTGGGGTGAGAAGGGAAGATTATAACAGGAAATGATACAATAGATTGTTGACCTTCAAGGCACATTTTATATCCCGATAGTTTATCCATGTTTTGGGAGAGCATGGCACCAGGGAAAACATGTTTATGAAGCACTTAGATACTGGATTGAGGAGTGCCATAGTGAAGTTCACAAGGAATTCTTAATTCTGTTTTTAGATTAAGGTGTTATAATATGCAGCCATTAACAGCACCAACAACAATAACAATTAGGAACAGTTAGGGAAAAAACAAGCATCAAATAGCTTGGTAAGTGCAATGTGCTTATATTGTGCATTGACCAAGGCAGGTGTCATGTAGGAAAAACATAATTTGTTGATCATATCACTAAAAATTGTTATAAGAATGTCTATTCTCTTTGGGAATAAATTGAAGTTTTAGAGACCACCATCATTCTGGTACTTTATAATTTTTCATGGTTGATCTTAAAAAAAATGTTCTTTTAGTGTCGTTTTCTACATGTAATACACACATATACATAGCAAGGAAAAGCTCATTAATTCATGATAGGTGCCTAGCTAGGTTAGAGTTAATTACAAATTCAGCCAAGCATGTGTTTAAATGCAGTTGGAGCCCCCTGCAGTTTGATATACATGGAACAGATATTCCATTAAATAAACCAATGCAAGTGGCTGGTAGAATCTGGATAAAGGTAAATTAAGTCTGTTCCCCCCCCCCCCCCCCCCCCCATTTTTCTGAGTAGGGCAATGTCTTAAGTTCCCAAATGGCAGACATCCAGCACTTCCAGCTGAAACAGAGGTACTCACTAAAGGGAAATCTCAAGGAAACAAAAGGAGTGGGGAGAGCTTCTGCTCAACTGACTTGATTTTCCTGTTTATATAAACTAGTGTCAGCTGAACTGCAGTCTTGGGAGAAACTGCATGAATTTCTTTACATGGTGTCTCTGAATCCAGTCAAACTCCACATGCTCCCTGCATAGCAGACTCAATATTATCTGAGACATTCACCTACAACAAAACAGACTGCAAGAAGCTTCACTAGGCAGTTTGTGAACTAAAACATTTGTAAGAAAATGAACCACTGTTCGTTTGTGAATACAGGTCTGACTTGAACAAAGGCTAATGTCAAGTACTTCGAGGTTTGAATGGAAAAATTTGCACAGCTCTTCTCACTGCATCTCCATTCTTAGTGACTGCATTTTTAAATAGAGGATTACAGAAAGGAAAAAATGTCTTAACAAAACAAATTATTATTTTAAACTCTCAACCCAAGATCACAGCTTTCCATAGGGCATTCTGAAAAATGTTCGTAGCACAGGGAAAGAAAAGCTGAAATTATTAGCTGTTAAAAAATAAATTAATGATTAAAATATGAAGGAATAAATTATATTTGGCTCAATTGTTGAATAAATTATACTTCTAAAGCCAAGTATTGAAACTGAAATAGTTTTGTTGTTAATAAGTGACCCGAACAATGTTAACACTAGGGAGGCTAATAGGATAGTGTTTCATAACTGCAAATTATAGTTTTTCATGGTTGCCATGTGATGGCATTTATAATTAGGAAAACAGCTTTTTAAAAATCATTTATTAATGTTAATGACAGAGAAAATCTATGATGTTAACTACTATGTTAAAACCAGTTAACCTGAAATACTTATGAGTTGGAGAGGGCTAGGGAGACAGAACACAGCTACAATTTTGTAGCCTTCATTCTTTGGGACCTCTTTTACCCTTGGAAGCACGTGTTCAGTATACTGACTCTAGAATCTGAATAACAAACTGGCAATGTAGGAAATATAAATAAAATTTTAACAACTTTGTGATGCCCCTACTCATTTAGTGAAACATATTGTTCTATGTGAGTTCCTACTAGAGTCAATGGCTAGCTGGTTTTCATTGTGGCGAGGCAAAGATATTACACTTTTACTGGGATATGTGATCAGAAACCATTCTAAACCCATAACATAATAGAAGTTTTGCCCACACAGAGTATTTAAAAATGGCAGAACCTCATCTAAGATAGTTCTGCATCAGTGTGCACTCAGATTTAATCAGTTTAGGTTAGATCCATGTATAGAACTTTGGTTTAAGTTCCCCAATCGATTCAAGTTAGGTCTCTGTCCACCAGTATCCCAGGCTCCTTTTTGGCTCCCTGCTCAAAGGGAGGTGCACTAACAATTGCCTTGTGCTTGGCTGCTCTGGCCAAGTGCCCAGTGGGCCCCACCCCTGTGCTGTCATAGAAGCAAGTCAGCGCAGACCCTTTCCAGGACAGACCCTTTCTGCATCCTTGCTTCCTGCCTCAGGCATCTGTCAACTGCAAGAAAGCACCAGGAGTGGGGAAGGGAGGCATCTGTTTTTCCATGCATGAATTCTGGCACCTGGGCACCCACATTCCTGGGATGTGGCATTGCACCCCATCATGAGGCATCCCACAATGTACAGAAGCCCATTGGGGTGGCCTAGAAGCTCAGCTGTGCTTGGCAGTCACTGGCAACTCAAGGAACCTGTGGACATGCTGGGAGGTGTGCAGGAATACTCCCAACCTCCTGGCCTCAGCCAGTGCAAGCTAGGGTAGCCATGTGTCCTGGTTTGCCTGAGACACTCCAGGATTGTGTAGCCTAGTCCCAGCTGGTTGGTCAAAAGCCCTGGGCTGGAGTCCAGAAGGGAGGTGGAGTGGCATGGTGCACCAGGCAGGCAGCCAAGCAAGCACCGTTGATTTTAAGTGGGAGCATGGTGAGTGCACCAGAGGAGGTACCACTCCTCCAACACAACCTTGCTCCTGTACAGAAGCAGGAGCTTCCTTGGCATGACCTTGCTCCTGTACAGAAGCAGTGGTGCCTGCCCAGCCACCTGCCCAGAGCTCCATGCCACTCCACCTCCCTGCCAGACTCTGGCCTGGGACTTATGACTAACCTGCCAGGACTGTGCTAAGGAATCCTGGAGTATCCCAGCCAAATCAAGATGCATGGCCATCCTAGTTGTTACCAAATTTGCCCATTACTTTGGGGTGTGCTCATTTATTAGGGATAGTTTCTAGGGTCTTGGTGATTCTGTCAATGTGCTGTTTGTGTTACTATACGGAGCTGTATCTCTCCCTTCTGCAAGCCCTCACCCCCAGTGGAGCTATCTTGCAGGACTCAATCTCAATTGGACTGGGTTCCTCCAGTCACCAAATCAGTCATACACACAAACACACACACATTAACGTGACACGCCTGACCTGGCCGGGCTGATCAGCATGGGCAGGCTGACACCCTCATGTGCCAAGAATCAGTTCATAAGAGCAACAATAAAATGCAGTCAGACACAAGCACGCAGGTGAACAGAATCCCTCTGAATCTGGCTGGGTGTCCAGCTGACACCCTCATGGGCCAGCATTCAGTTCATAAGGGCACGTCTGAGTCAAACTGGGTCAATCAGCCTGTACGAGCTGATCCCCTTATGTGTTTCAAACTCAGCACGTCCCAATCTTTGGCCTCTTGATGAACAGACCCCACAATATTTTTGGGCTTCATAGGGATCTTTAGCTTAGGTAAAAGAAGCGTTGCTGCAGAGCACGGGAGGAAAGAGAAGCAGAGAAGGAAAAATATACCCAGTTACTACCAGTTTGACTATAAAAGTTATTTATTGCTAAGCATATGAAATATATAATGGTACTAATAGTAATAGACATGCAAAAGAAAAACAAACACAATACTACTACACAATGACAATACTACCCTAGTTTCACTAAGTATTTGGGGAAACTTAGCTCAAGCTTAACTAATACAGTTCAGGTTCAGAAGTTTATGCCTAGAGAGAAGAGAGAGAGAGCGCTGGGATCTCACCTAGTCCAAGGTACTCAGGCTGCAAAGCTGACAGGCACAGTCCATAGCACAATCCTTGAAGAGAGAGATGATCTGTTCTTCCAGCGTCCCAAGAACGACAGGGGATGGTGTCAGCACCGGAGTTTTCTTCTTTCTTTCTTCCTGTTCTTATCAGCTGTAATATCTGATATGTCCTCCATTGGAGGCTGTGTATTGAGCACATTTTTGGTCCTTGGAGGTGGAACCGGGGCTTGCTCCATCCCCTCCATGCATCAGCCTGGTATTGCAGTGCTTCTTTCTCACGTATGTGGTCTACCCAGGGTGAGGCTTGACCCCTTGCACTCCGGGCTGGCTGACCTCTGCGATTTTCCAAAATATGGGAAACTCGACTGCATAATTTGTGGTAGTGGGGGACGCGGGTCGACCCTGGAGGCCTCCATGGGTGTCCCTGCTGGCAGAACTGTAAATACTGTAAATAGTCCTAATGTTCGTTGTGTTGTTTTTTTTTTGTCTAGAGTGTACGGGCAGGCCTTGCAGGCCATGAGCCCAGGCCTTGTCCATGAGGCCCAGAGCTTCGGGCGTCCTTGTACATGCTCTTTACTGGCTCCGAGTTATCACCCTCCCGGGAATAAAGGTCTCTTAAAAGTCAAAGTCTTTCTTTCTTTCTTCCAAGATGGCCGCAGACAGCTGAAGCCCTTCTAAGCTCCTCCAGCTCAGGTGCTTTCAGCTCGTTGCCTCACACTCCCTGCCCCCCTTTTCCTGTCCCCCCCCAAAAACAACCCTTGCCTCTCCCCACCCTGTCCCTGGGGACCCCCTCCCTGCCCCTTCCCCCCACTTTCTGAGCCTTTTTCCCCTGGGCTCTGGCAGCCTCGTTTGCCTCTGCCCCTCCCCCACCCCCGCCTGAGTTGTCCCTTTGATTTCTGCTGCCTCCCTCCCCCAGGGCCCCTTCCCTTGGTCCCTGCCATCTGCCCCTGCCTTGGGGCTTGCCCTGAGCCCCTGCGGGGTTGCTCTGCCCCCCCCAGGCTTATTTTGGGGCATTTTCAGCCCCCTCCCAGTCCCAGTCCCCGGGTCAGCCTGAGGCTTTTTTTTTTGGCTGCGCTTCGCAGTTTAACCCTGTCCTGGCGAGGAATGGCGGCTCCTACGCCTGGCAGCTGGCATGAGGATGTCTCTCGGGACGTCCCACTGTCTCATGGCCTGAGGGTTCATGCCCCTCTCCATGTGGGGCTCGAGGCTTGCGTGGAGGCTCTGGCCGCCCTCCTGGGATGGCGTACCATCCGCTACGCGGGGCGCGTGAACACGGTCCCAATGATCTATTTGAGCAAGCCCGCCTTGGTTGACAGGGTGTGTGCGGAGGGCCTGGACATTGCGGGCATCCACTACCCTGTCACGCCCCTAGAGACTCAGGCAGTGAGGGTGGTGATTTCCAACGTCCCACCGCACGTTTCCGATCAGGAGCTGGCCAGGGGATTTGAGGCCTATGGGGTTCCTGCGAGTCCTTTTCGCCACCTGCCGATGGGAAACAAGAACCCTCAGGGCAAGCACGTCCTGTCCTTTCGGAGGCAGGTCTTCATGCTCCTCAAGGAGGGCCCCCAGTCGCTGCCTCGCTCCCTGAGCCTCACGCTCGAGAGGCGGAGGTTCATTATCTATCTGTCTGTGGGAGAGACCACGTGCTTCAAGTGCGGGGGCTCCTCCCACCTGGCTGCGCAGTGCCCTCAGGGCAAGGCGGCCGGACCATCGCCTCCTGTGGCAGCGCCGAGAGACGGCGCGTCGACCTCTGGGGCACGCGGCAGGCCCAGGGAGGCTGGGAGCTCTTCCTCCCGACCTCCTTCCCCCCGCATTCCATCTCAGGGGACCGGGGTCTCCAGTGGGAAGCCATCGTCCAGCCGAGGGGCTGGTGCTACTACCATGGCCCCACCGCCCCCTCCCCCATCTGTGGCGCCCCCTGCCCTTGGTGCGGCAGCCCCACCGGGTGGAGGGGCGGACGCTTCCCCTAGCCCCCTGCCTGCCCCGGCCGAAGTGGCTGGGGTGGCCGGGGACTGCGTTGCTGGAGCCTCATTGGATGATGGGGCTCGGGCATCCTCCCAACCACCCGACAAAGAGAGGGAGATGAGGGGGGCCTCTCAGGACACCCCATTCCTGACAGACCCCTCCTCGGCCAGTGCCGAGGGCCCCCCCACTACAGAGCCGGACCCCTCTCTGGCTGCCACACCACCCGCCCCGTCAGATGTAGCCACCGACGAGGCAGACTTAGCGGGTGGGGGGGAGGGGCCTTCAGGGTTCCCCCTCCCCTCGCATGTCCCCCAGCCTCTGGAGTCGGGCAGCAGCAGGGATAGTGGCGAATGTCTCTCTTCTGGTGGCCTGGCCCCGGGGGTGGCGGGAGAGCCTGCTGCCCCTTTGGTCACGCCCCAGCCTACCGGAGCAGATGGGGAAGTTAGCGAGATGGAGATCCAGCTCTCGGAGTCTCGCAAGAGACGTCGTGAGCGGGATGGCCCCTCCCCCCACAAGAAGACAGGGAATGTCCTCGCGGAGCCGGTCCTTGACTCGGACGACGAGAGGCGGCTGATGTGCCTGGACATCGAGGGGGTCGACGCTGCAGTTGCGGGCGAGCTCCCGCCGGGGGTGCGGCCTCGCCGCTCTTCCGTAGGCAACATCCACCCCAAGCTGGCGGAGCCCCCCTGGGTCCCTCCTGACTATGGGGGACTCCTGTCCTTGCTGAAGCTAACCAAGGGGCAGAAAAATGTAGCGGGGCACATCACCCAGTGGTGTGCGGACCCCAAAGTTTTGTCAAGGCTGCCAGGGCGGCAGTCAAGCTCATGCAGCAAGATCGGGGCACACGTCAGATGGCTTACCGTCTGGACAAGCTTGCCCAGAGGGTGAGAGTGGAGTGGGGCCTGGGCGGGTCCCTCGACTAGAGTAGGGCACGGTAGGCCTTCCCTGACCTGTCTGTATTGCCTTGCTCTGCTCTTGGGTGCTCGGTCTTCCACCCGCACTCTGCTTTGCTCCTCCTCTCCCACACCCACACCCATGGCAGCCACAACCATTGGCACCTTCAACGTTAACGGCTGTCGAGACGCGGTGAAGCGCGAGGCCGTCCTGGAGCTCCTGCGGCAGAAGAGGCTGGCCATCGCCTTCCTACAAAAGACCCACTCTGACAGGTTCAACCAGGCGGCCTGGCGGGCTGCCTGGCGAGGACAGGTGTTCCTGAGCCACGGCACCAACCTCCGCGCGGGGGTCGTGACACTCTTATCGCCGCAGCTGCAGCTTGATGCGGCGATGCCGCGGGAGGTCGTCCCCGGCCGCCTGCTGACCGTCCGCGTCACCCTCGCACAACACCGTCTGCTGCTCATCAACATCTACGCGCCCTCCGATGGCCAGGAGAGGGTCGCTTTCTTTGAGAGCTTGGCTGCCCTCCTGCGCGACGCTAGCGAGGATGATGACCTGCTCCTCCTCGGGGGCGATTTCAATTGCACCACTGCCCCGTGCCTCGACCGCACAGGGCCTGAGCCCCACCTGCCCTCCGCTCACAAGCTGCAAGCTGCCCTGGAGGGGCAGACCTCGTGCACGTCTGGTGAGCCCTGCATCCCGTTGCGCGCCAGTACACCTGGGCCAAGATGAGTGCCTGCGGTCTCACCATGGCTCGCCTCAACCGCCTTTATATCACCAGGTACCACCTGCCACTCCTGCGCAGCAGCCGCATCGCTCCCTCGGGTCTATCAGATCATGGCCTGGCCTTCAGTGAACTGAGCCTGCCGGGGAGAGCCTGTGCACGGGCACCGTATTGGTGTTTGAACGTTAGTCTGCTTCAGGACTCTTATTTCCGGGACTGCTTTGCCCACTTTTGGCAGAGGTGGGAGGCTGTGAGACCGAGCCACTTCTCCTGGAAGCTGTGGTGGGACGTGGGCAAGGTCCAGACCCGAGCCTCCTGCCAGCAGTACACCCAGCTGGCTGCAAACGAGATGCGCCGCCGTACCCGGGAGTTGGAGGAGGACGTGGCGGAGCTCAAGGCTGCTCTGCTGGCCGCTGGCAGTGACGCGGCACTGAGCGAGAGCCTCCAGCTCCGCAGGAAATGCCTGCGTGACTTGGCAGAGAGCGCGGCCCGCGGCGCGAGGATCCGCGCCCGCTGCCAGGAGCTGGTGGAAACTGACGCCCCGACCCGCTTCTTTTTCAACCTGGAGCGGCGGAGGGCAGAGAGCAAAGTCTTGGACCATCTCAAGACTCCTGAGGGCTGGGTCATTACAGAGCCGGGCGAAGTCCGCGAACGTGCCGTCGCCTTCTATCGCGACCTGTTTGCGGCCGAGCCGTCGTGCCCCGAGGCCACGCGGGAACTCCACGAGGGCCTACCGCGTCTTGATGCCCTGGAGGCCGGTGAGCTGGAGCGGGACTTGTCCCTGGAAGAGCTGGCAGCCGCCATGGCCGGCCTCGCCTCCGGCAAAGCCCCGGGCCTCGACGGGCTGCCTGCCGAGTTCTCCAAGACCTTCTGGCCTCTCCTCGGCCCCAGCCTCCTGTGCGTCTTCCAGGAGAGTCTCGCCGACAAGGTCTTGCTGATCAGTTGCCGCCGAGCGGTGCTGACCCTGCTGCCCAAGAAGGGAGACCTGGGCTACATGAAGAACTGGCGGCCGGTCTCCCTGCTGTGCGCGGACTACAAGATTCTGGCCAAAGAGCTGGCCACCCGCCTCCGCACGGTCATGGCCTCTCTCACCAGGCCCGAGCAGAGCTACTGCGTGCCGTGCAGGACCATACAAGACAACCTGTTTCTGCTGCGGGACCTGCTCATGGCTAGCGAGCTCTTTGGCCTCGACGTTGGCCTCCTCTCTCTCAACCAGGAGAAGGCCTTTGACCATGTGGGCCACGCTTACCTCTTCCGCACGCTGGAGGCCTTTGGCTTTGGGCCCCTCTTCACCGGGGCCCTCCGGGTTTTGTACCGGGACATTTCCAGCCTGCTCAAGGTGAATGGGGTGCTTTGCGCTCCGTTCCCCACGCGCAGGGGCATTCGCCAGGGCTGTCCACTGTCGGGCATGCTCTATGCCCTGGCCATCGAGCCGCTGTTACACGCGCTGTGCCGCCGCCTGAGTGGGGTGGCCCTGCCATCGGCCATGGGCCTGTCCGCTGGCCCTCGTCTCCGGCTGTCGGCCTATGCGGACGACGTCACCGTCTTCCTCGCCACCCAGGAAGACGTGCGGGCTCTGGCAGATTGCCAGCGGGCCTACGAGCGCGCCTCCTCCGCCCGCATCAACTGGGGAAAGAGTGACACTCTGCTGCTTGGCGCATGGACTGGCAGGCCTCCGCTGGACTTGCCGGGGGGCCTCGCCTGGCGCCGTGAGGGCCTCAAGGTCTTGGGCGTGTTCCTGGGGCCGACGACCTTCATGGCGCGCAACTGGGACGGCCTCGAGGAGGGAGTGGAGGCCCGCCTGCAGCGGTGGCGCTGGCGCCTGCCCAGCCTTTCCTACCGGGGGCACGTCCTCGTCATCAATAACCTGGCGGCGGCGACCCTGTGGCACCGCTGCGCGGTGCTGGACCCTCCGCTGGAGCTACTGGAGAGACTGCACTGGCTCCTAGTCGATTTCCTGTGGGACGGATGCCACTGGCTCCCACGAGCTGCCCTCTACCTGCCCACCGGCGAGGGGGGCCAGGGCCTGATCGATCTGGCCAGCAGGGTGGCCGCCTATCGGCTGCAGGCCCTCCAGCGGCTCCTGTACACCGAAGGCCACCTCCCGTGGCGACAGCTGGCGTGCCGATTCCTGCGGTGAGTGGGGGGCCTCGGCTTTGACCGGGAGCTGTTTCAACTGGACCTCACCTTCCTGAACGGGGCGGTCCTTCCCCCGTTCTACCGCAGCATGGTGCAGGCCTGGCGGGCAGCCTTCCATCTCTGTCCCCAGGCCAGGCACCTGCGGTTCCCGCAACTCCTTCGAGAGCCCTTGGTCCACAACCCGGCCCTGCACCGTGTCATGCCGAGCCTGGCCTCCGCCAGCCTCATGGCAGCTCTCGTTGAGGCACGCTCCACCCGTCTGGAGCACCTCCTGGACCCCGCTCAGTCGGACTGGCTGTCACCCGAGGCCCTGGCTGCCCAGCTGGTGATGCGCTCCATCCGCACCGCGGGGCGGCTTCTGCGGGCCGTTAGGGCCGCCCTCC
This sequence comes from Alligator mississippiensis, assembly GCF_030867095.1. Lineage (NCBI taxonomy): Eukaryota > Metazoa > Chordata > Crocodylia > Alligatoridae > Alligator > Alligator mississippiensis. The sequence continues at coordinate 250,401,321 of NC_081825.1, forward strand.
CGACGGAGGCAGTGACCGCCCTGGAAGCCCATCTCCAGACTCGCCGGCCCCTCCCCACCGCAGATGCCGCGGAACACGCCTTCCCACCGCTATCCGTCACCCCAGTGGTACCCGGCGAGCTGGCCGAGCGGCCCAACACACGGCTCAGGCTCCTGGTGCCCCCCAGCAGCAATACGGGCTGCCCTTTTGGCACCCTGCCCTGCAAGGGCCTCTACATGTGGGTGGTGCGCACCCGGCACGCCCAGGTGCTGGCCGGCCGCCCTGACACTGTGTGGCGGCGGCGCCTGGCGCGGCCCGGGACTCCGGCATGGCGCACGCTGTATAAGGTGCCCATCGCCAAGAAGACCGGCGACCTGCAGTGGCGGCTCGTGCACGGGATCCTGGCCACCGGCACCTTTGTGCGTCACCTGGACCCAGCGGCCTTGGCGGCCTGCCCCTTCTGCCCGGGGGTGCTGGACGAGGACATTTTCCATGCATTCCTCGACTGCCCCCAGCTGCAGCCTCTCTTTGCCGCCCTGGGCGCACTGCTTCGGGTGCTGGGCCAGGACTTCTCCGAAGACGCCTACGTCCACTCCTTTCCATACCGGGTGGCCGAGCGGGCCACGTTCAGCCTGGCCAACTTCCTGCTGGGCCAGGCCAAGATGGCCACCCTGAAGAGCCGGCGAAACCAGCTCACCGGCACCGGGATGGTCGACGCCCTGCAGCTCTTCCGCCTGCTGGTGCGAGCCCGCCTCTCGCTCGAGTTTGAGCACGCTGTCCTCCGGCAGACGGTGCCCGCCTTTGAGGAGTGCTGGGCCCTCGAGGGGGTGCTGTGCTGGGTCAAGGCGGGACGCCTGATCCTCGTACTGTGATGCCACCGGCTGCTCAAGCTGCAGAGACGCGTCAAGCGGGCCAAGGCCCTGGACTTTTGCTCATGCGGGTCGACCCCGGAGGCCTCCATGGGTGTCCCCGCTGGCAAAACTGTAAATACTGTAAATAGTCCTAATGTTCGTTGTTTTTTTTTTGTCTAGAGTGTACGGGCAGGCCTTGCAGGCCATGAGCCCAGGCCTTGTCCCTGAGGCCCAGAGCTTCGGGCGTACTTGTACATGCTCTTTACTGGCTCCGAGTTATCACCCTCCCGGGAATAAAGGTCTCTTAAAAGTCAAAGTCTTTCTTTCTTTCTTTTGACCTGCAGTGGCGACTCATGCACGGCATCCTGGCCACCGGCACCTTTGTGCATCACCTGGACCCAGCAGCCTCAGCGGCCTGCCACTTCTGCCCGGGGGTGCTGGATGAGGACATTTTCCACGCGTTCCTCGACTGCCCCTGGCTGCAGCCTCTCTTTGCTGCCCTGGGGGCACTGCTTCGGGTGCTGGGCCGAGACTTCTCCGAAGACACCTACGTCCACTCCTTTCCGTAATGGTCAGCCTGGCCAACTTCCTGCTGGGCCAAGCCAAGATGGCCACCCTGAAGAGCCGGCGAAACCGGCTCACCGGCACCGGGATGGTCGACGCCCTGCAGCTCTTCCGCCTGCTGGTGCGGGCCCGCCTCTTGCTCGAGTTTGAGCACGCTGTCCTCCGGCAGACAGTGCCCGCCTTTGAGGAGCGCTGGGCCCTCGAGGGGGCGCTGTGCCGAGTCGAGGCGGGACGCCTGATCCTCGTACTGTGATGCCACCGGCTGCTCAAGCTGCAGAGACGCGTCAAGCGGGCCGAGGCCTTGGACTTTTGTTCATGCGAGTCGACCCCGGAGGCCTCCATGGGTGTCCCCGCTGGCAGAACTGTAAATACTGTAAATAGTCCTAATGTTCATTGTGTTGTTTTTTTTTTGTCTAGAGTGTATGGGCAGGCCTTGCAGGCCATGAGCCCAGGCCTTGCCCATGAGACCCAGAGCTTCGGGCGTACTTGTACATGCTCTTTACTGGCTCCGAGTTATCACCCTCCCGGGAATAAAGGTCTCTTAAAAGTCAAAAGTCTTCTTGAAGCGCACACACTTTTTACAGATTTTTATACCCTCAGTTCAGCTGCTTCAAAGCATCCTTAATTGTGTAAATCATTGTCTTTTCTATTGACAAGGGGTTATCTGGTTTGGAACGTCTCAAGAAACTGATTGATAATCAGGAAACACTTAAGATTAGGGAGTAACCAAATACTTGGGAGCCAGCATGGGATTCCTATAGATGGCAGATATACTGATGGGATATCTCATGGTTTCTTCAGAAACAATAGATAGCTTGCAGCATCAGGATTTTGGATTTTTATTTGTTGTGCCCAAGCCTCAGCTTAGCATGACTTTTCCAGATCTTACTATAGTCTTTTAACAGACTTAAAGCAATTATTGGGGTGCTCATAACCTTTTGTGGAGAGGACTCCCATCAGTCATCTTGGGAAAGGTATGACAACACCTGTGATTAAGGTTCCAACAGGCTGGACTCTGTGATGTACCCTTAACCATTGTTCAAATGTTGCCCATACCCCCTCTGACTCGGTCTCTTGCCTCAGCATTCCCTAACCTGGCAACCAAGTTTTAGTCAATCAAGTTTAAATAGGCCTCCCATAGTGGGACCGAGGAATGTACGGCCCGAGATGCCTATTAAACTTAGAGGTGTGTGTGTGGGGGGGGGGGGGGGGGTGGGGGGTGGAAAAGTCCTTAGTAAATCCAGATTAGAACTGGCCTGATAAATGCTGAGCTGGGTGTATGTGAACATGGGTTGATTGACATTTGGAGCACAGATTCCCCATCATGCAATGCTCCCCTGCTTCTCTGGTCCCAGAATTCACTGCAGTCTCTGCTTCAGGCTTTCTGTTCTCCATCTCTCATGTAAATGAATGGTCATCTGGTTCCATCTCGGATGTAAATGAGACCTAGGGCAGTTGGTTCACTCTTGTCACCCTTATCTTGAGGGTCTTAGGTGCGTCTCTAACTGCATCTTAATCAGTTTTGTTTAGGTAGAGGAGGGGAGGGAGGGGGGGTGAGTCCTTTGTGAGTCAGACAGACTGCATCCTGTGCCAGGGTTGCCCAAGAACACACAGCTGAGACGTAACATAGTACAGGCACCTGTGTGCCCCAGAACAAAGAGTGAACATGTGTTCTGTTTGTTTCTGATCTAGCCTACATTGCTTACAGAAAACTGTTTAACTTCGATCAATTCCAACTCAGATTTTTTGAATGTATGTACCCAGCCTGTAGATAAACCATCCCATAATTAGCATATGGATCCTAGAGATGCTATTATTTACTAAGAGACAAACCCTAGCACCACTTTATGTTCATGGAAGATTACAGATTCTGAAATGTGGGAGGGACTTTCAGTGTCAACTACCATAACTCCCTGCAGAGAAGCATGATATTTTGCTCTTACAGCACTCCGGGCAGATTTCTCTCTAGCTTCCTGTTAAAATCCTCAGGCGATTCCACAACTTCCCTAGACAACAGTTAGAAATTAAGAAATTTATCTTGGAACTTAATTTGGATCTGGTTTGCTTTAGTTGATATCTGTTGCCACTTGTCCTGCCCTCTGTGGTGTGGGGGAATATTTTTTCTCTTTTTCTTTATGGCAGACTGTTGGATATTTTAAATAAGTTGTCACAATTCTCCCTTTATCTTCTTTTCTCCAAAATAAATAAACCTGGTTCCTTTAACCTTTCTCCACAGTGCTTGCATTCCAATTTATTAATTAACTTTGTTGCGGTCTTCTCGATCCTCAGTGGTTCTCACCTTTGTTAGCCTCAGGGCACCCCTCAGAACATGCCAGCTCCTACTTTTCACCTGTTATTTGACTATGAAAAACAGAATAGAGCAATTTTTTGTTCACAAAAAAATCCAAAAACATAACAACAGGTCAGAGTGTTTTTAACAGCCTAAATTACTTCTTGACATATCTGTGCATTTATTTTATGAATCATCATGTTTTCATGCCTAACAGTGCTATAATTGTGTGGCTCTTCAAGGCACCTTTGAAAGAATCTCAATGCACCCTGGGGTGCCACAGCACCTTGGATGAGAATCATTGCCTTATACCTTTCAGATACAATACTCTGGCTAAGGCCTTACCAACACTGAATAGAGTGGTACTATCACCTCTGTTGGCTCGCATATACCATTACTGCAACCCCAAATTGAAACTGCATGAAATTGCTGATTGATGTTGAGTTTCTGATCCACCATAATCCTCAGATCCTTCCCGGCAGCACAACTGACAAACCAGTTATTCCACTATTCCATAATTCTGCATTTTTATTTGCTATGCAGCACTTCATATTTTTTTTTGCTGAATTTCATTTCATTACCTATAACCCAATTAAACTGATCAAGATCCCTTTGAATTTTAATCCTCTCCTCCAAAGTGTTTACAGCTCCCCCCAGTCTTCTGTTGTCTGCAGATTTGATCAGCCTACATTCTGCTCTGCATCAAAGACATTAAAAAATGTAAACAGCACTAGACCCAGAACAGGTGCCTGAGAAACCTCACTGGAGACCTGCCAGTTGGACATTGACCCATTTTTAGTTTTTCTTTGTTTGCATTTTTTCAACAAATTATGATGAAATACTCCTAATGGTAATTCTATCTGGCCCACATTTTTCCAGCCTACTCATGAGAATGGCATGTGGGATTGTATCAAAACCCTTATTAAACTTCATGTGTGTTATGTTCACTGCATTCCTCTCATCCACTGAATCATTTACCCACATTAGTTTGGCATGAGTTGTTCTTAACTAATCCATTTAGTGATCTCTCCTTTCATTCTCCACATAGTTACAAACTTAATGTTTTATAATTTATCTCTAGGAAGTCCCCAGGTGTCAAAGTCAGGTTGGCCAGTTTTTAATTCTATGGGTCCTACCATTAGCCTATTTTTAAGTTGGTAAGTACATTAGATTTTCTCCAGGCCTCTGGAACATCACCTGTCACACATGCATTTGCAAATATTACTGCCAAAGACTCCAAGTTAGTTCCTTTAGCACCCTGGGGTGAATTCTGTCAGGTCCTGCTGGCTTAAATTCAGTCAAATATGTCAAAAGTTTTTTGACTTGTTTTTATCATATAGTACTTTACTCCTCTATACTTTACTTCTGTGCATCCTTTCTCCTTTGGTTATCTTGATTCTACTAGTCACATTTTCCATGGGGGAAAAAAAATCCCAGTTTCTAACCAACTTTACAATCCATGTGTACACAACAAACAACAGATAACGATCTGCTTTTTTAAAATAGTTGTTTGGATCAAAATTAAAAAAAACACCCGTGAAATGATTTCTTAAAATTGTAGTCTTTTGAGATGAAAGATGTGCTATCTCATAGCTAAGGAAAAGGAAAGGAGGCCGCTTGCTCTCAAAAGGGCTTTATTGCAACTGCTAACACACATGCAAAGATGGCTGACAACTTCCTGTTGATATCATCATATCAGACCTCAGGAAGGGAGTTAACACTTATGACTACAAAAGGTACCATGTAAAAATGACATAGTATTAGGGAACTCTATAAATCATGGTGGAAGTACCCCTCTACAGTTGATCCTTTAATTTTTTTTCATTTTGCCACTTGTCATCCCCCCCCCCCCCCCATTGGCTGAGAGGCCCTGCTGAATGGGCCATTTGCTGGTAGTTTCTGGGGAAATGAAAACCACAGTCATAAATATGCCATGATTTTTGCCTCCCCACTGCTCAGCAGCAAGGCCGATCTGCCAATCTACAGTGGGAGAGAATATTCTATGATCCTTGGCTTGTAAATATTAAAGATTAAACGTGTGACTCTTTTTCTAGGGGTTTTAACTACACAGTAAATGCACAGTAAGCATCTGCACAGTACACTGTACAGTAAATTAGGCAAATGCGCAGTGACACATTTCATGTAAAAGTACCCCATCATTACAAAATATATTCTTGTGTAAGCATAGAAATAGAAAATTAGGGTTGGAAGGGCCATCAGGAGGTCATCTAGGTATTAATACCATGTTAATACCTATAAAAGTGTAGGTCTTTACATTCTATTATAAATGGTATTCTGGTTCACACTCCCATAGGGCTAATAGAGTTGGCCAGGTAGTGTTCTTTGAGTGCTCTCTCATTTACAGCAGTTAGCAGCTTTTACAGTAAGAGCTCCCTCTATCCTTTAAGTGGGTGACCAATTATGCAATTGTGCCTTGTACCATTACAATTCTGTTCAGATTAAATTCTTATAATTGGCATAATACATACTGAAAATTTTAATTTGGTACAAAATTTCATTATTCTGATGTTCAATATTCAAGTCTAAAGGTTCTGATTTGATCTCTTCTAGGTGGGTGCAGATGTGCAGTAAATTTATTGATGTGCCTGGAGAGATTGCAGCACATAGCATGCAATAGATATCAAAATTGGGTTTCTACTTGAACTGTAAACACTATACACACACACACACAAACACACACACACACACACACACACACAAAGTACATTTTACAAAATAGAATAGGCTCCAGTGAGATTGCATGAAGAGTAAGTTAAAAGAAAAAATGATCCCAAATAATTTGTTTTCACATATTTGTTTTGAAAATAGAGATGTCCACTTGAGTGAGGCAATTTTCACATTATTAATCCATGTTTCGGTATCTTGTAGTAAAAAGGTTGCAAATTAGAGTTGCTGTGAATTGTATAAACAGCTAGGGCCACTGTATTTCTCCCTCCCCCTCTCCCTTCCTCTTCCCCTTTCTCCCCACCTCATGCCTTATGTGTGTAGCAAAGTCAAGGATTATGTGACAAGGGCTGGGACAGGAGAATGATATTTAAATATTTTGATTTCCTAATAACGAATTAACAAACAACAGATTGTAAAGTCAGCTTTGGCTAACAAGCCCTTCTTCTATCCCTTTGATAGGCTTTCAAATTCCATGTTGTTTGCATGTTAAGCTCAGGAAAGGTAGTCTGAAAGTTGCCAATATTTTATATTCATAATAAGAGATTCAGCTGTTTTAGAAAGTGTAATACCAGTGGGTGGAAAGGGAAAAGAAAGACTTTGGGAGCCAAAACAAATAAATAACATAAGCATAAGAAAGAAATCATACAATACTATTTTCTCTTTAAATTGGATTGAGTGCTGCCAGGTGGACAGTCCTAATTTATTCTACAAACTAAAAAACCACAGGTACTAGCAGCAGCCTAGTACTGCTTTTCTAATATATCTCAGCCCTGAGCTGGAGAGACCACTCAAGAGAGGCCTGTACATGCTGATTCAGTGTTTACTTCCTCTGCTAAAACTGTTGAGAAGAATGTCAATGAGGGCAGCTTTAGAGATTACATTTGTGGAAGATAAATGGGGAGAGCATGTCTATTCAGTCTGGAAGTTTTTTAGTTTAGATCAAGGCAAGTAAAACAAAGATAATGAAGCCTGTAATATCTTCAGCAAAAAAAATGTGAATTGTAAATGAAGACCCCTTGTCTCTGTCCTGTATAGCATTGGCAATGTGTAGGGGGTGCACCTGCGTGCACCCCCTGAAAGAAACACTGCCGATGTTGCCAGTGGCACCTGTAGGTGATTGCTGCTTGCCACGCACCCCGCCCCTTGCTGCCGACACTGCTGGCGGCATCTGCGGGTGGTTACTGACTGCTGGTTGGCACTCACTATCCCCCCGCCTCCCCCTGCCACTGATACCACCATGACTGCCTGTGGGAGCTCCCTGCTCACTGCCTTCATGGCCCCACCACTGCCATCGCTGCCTGTGGGTGGCCGTCATGCCCCCCCCAGCCTCCGAGGGCATGAGTCATTCATGTCATATAGGCACAGAGAAATGTAGTTAGATGTGTTAGTCTGAAGTCAAGTAAAAGGCAGGGTAGATTTCTGCAGTCTGCGGAGATCTTTGAGTTGGAATCCTGGGCTACAGAGAACTGCTGCAAGATACTCTGTATGAACAGCCTTCTTTTTTGGAATTTACTCCCCAAACAACACACCTGACCAGAGCATGCTGTGTCTCTACTCTTATACTTGGGTTCAAGTGTTCTCATTTCTGGGCAGTATAGGGCAATTCTAGGCTTCTGTTTAAATATTTGCTTTCTGCTTAGATGTTTGCTTCTCTGTTGAAGAGAGAAAGTGGGGCTTCTGTTTTTCTTCTTTTATGTCTCTGCACATTTTAATTAAATAAAAAACACCTCAAATCCAGAACAAGTATTAATGTCTCACATGTTAATAATAATATAACTAAATAAAAAATATAGTTTGATCCAGTAGGTAATACCTCTTCCTGTCTTTGTCCACTTACCAACAGACTCATTTTGTTAAGAGATGCTGCTTGACAGACCATCTACAAAGTGAGGTAATATTAAAAATAAGTTCGGTCTGAAGTCATACTAATGAATCAGTGTGAATAAGGTTCTGAAACAGAGTTGAGTGACTAATGCAAGAAGGATTTTAGCAAACAAAAAGGGGGGGAAAAGAACTTGCTAATCATGGGGGAGAAAAAAGTTCTGTTATGAATTAAGAACTAGTTAAGAGACAGGAAATAAAGGATAGTAATAAAGTGATTAATTTCAGAGGACCCCAGGGATAGTAGTAAACTTTCAGTAGTTCAATCTATCTTTGCTTTTTCTGAAGCAGGGGTTAATGATAGGTTAATACATTTTTCAGGCAACATAAAATTATTTATGATCATCAAAACTAGGGAGAGTTATGAAAAACCTTCAGAAAAAATAAGTTAAATGAGCAAGAAAACAATGACAGATAAAATTCAATGCAGACAGTTTCATAGTTTGATGGAAAGGGTGGTTTAATTAGTCACACCTACTAATAGGTCAAGAACTTATTGTGCTGGTACATAACTTATATAGAACAAATCTTGACTTCAGCAGGATTAGAAAGCTTTATTACCCAATTTCCTCTGCAATAACGGATCAGAATCAGATCCTTACACTTGATAGATTGGCATGAATACATTGCTATATTCTGGCATATGAAAGTAACTAACTGTACATATACTACTGTATATGTTCTAACTGTATTGTTCAATAATATCTATCTATCTATCTATCTATCTATCTATCTATCTATCTATCTGTTTGCTATATTTCATTATAGGGCCAACAAACAATAATTTAGAATAAAAGTCTTGACTGCATTTATATTTTGAGCATTCTCCCATGACATTTTACTAATAAAAATATATGAAGTAATAATGACTGAAATATATACTATGCTGCTTTTCAGATAGAAATATCCCAAGGTGAGTCATAACATGTTGGTAAGTACTGAAGGGCTTAACAATATGAGTTTGGATTATTTACATTTAGTCATACACATCATTTTTATTATGCCAGTTATTCCAAATGCATGCCAATGATATTTATACTGCACCAACATTTGCTATATCTATGGGTGTTGACAGACATGCAGCTCCTCCCTGTAACTCATGCTGTGAGTTACAGAGATCCCCCAGACCCAACAGATGTTTGCTGTTAGGTCCCAGAAGGGTTGAGGGAGATGACCTAAAATTTGGAGTGGCTGTGAGCCTATAGCCACTCTCCCCTAGCCCTGCCCCTTCCCCATCCCAGCCTGGGTGCTGTCTTCAGAATGGGAGGTAGGAAAGGGAGTGGAGGGAACTCAGTCTGGGGATTGCCCAGCCTGTGCTGGAGGGTAGATTGGAGCCCCCCCCCCCCCCCCCCCCCCCCCCCCGTGCCTGCAATGACATTAGTTAATGTAGGTTCAGAATTTCTCAGGATCAGACGGTTGTAATGAGGGTTCAGATTGTCTTAGGATTGAGCCCTTTTAAAGCACTCTGCAGTCATGTGCTTCTGTAAGGTCATGGCTGTAGGGTGCTTCAGGGGGCTGATCATGTGACAAAATGTCCCCTGAGTCAGTGCCCTAAGTTACCTTTTTACAAGAATCATGTTCAACATGTTTACAGAACTGTTTTTTCTTTTCTTTTCTTTTCTTTTCTTTTCTTTTCTTTTCTTTTCTTTTCTCTGGTTTCTAAGGAAGATTTTTGCAAGTGTTTAGCATGTTTCATACTAATTCGGTGCATCTACACATGCAATTAGTTCACATGAATAAACTCTGGAGTGTATTACCCTGGAGCTTATTGCTTTTTTGCTCCCAGGTGTGCCATTTGAACATGATCTTGATGAAATTAGCTCCAGAGCAATCAGTTCAGGAGTTTATTCATGCACAGCATGTGCAGCCCAGTCAGAGTAGTCCTGGCTAGCAGGGGGCCCCAGCAGTCAGCCTGCCAACCCGGTGCTGCTCTGAATGGGCTCAGTGTGCTGCAGAGGGGCTGTGGGGTATGATGGTACTTCAGCATGGGGCTAGCCAGCAGGCAGCCCCTGCACTGAAGCACCTTTGTGTCCCAGCCAGCCAAATCAGTGTCTACATGTGTGCTGCTGTGCACAAAACAACTCTGCAGCAGGGTAGTACTTGTATTTACAAGTACAGAGTTGTACTTCAGAATGTCTGCAGAGTTTATTAGTTTCTGGTGTCCTAATAGGGGTGCATGTGTGGATGCTGAGATGTTTACTGCAGAGCTAATTAGTGAGCTCCACAGTAAATGTCTTGCGTAGGCGTGCCCATTAAGTATGAAGCTTGTAATGTGTCTCTTCTTTCAGGGGACTTTTTCAATGCATTCTAGCTTCAGTATGCACACGCACACACACACACACACATTGCCTGTTCTAAGAAAATACACTTGAGAATTAGTTGTATGGGTTACATTTATAATTTGTAGAATGATCAGCATCATCACATATAAACTAAAAACATCTTAACTTCAGAAGTTTCATATTTCTAATCTTTAATATTTACAAGACAAGGATCATAGAATGCTCTCTCATGCTGATGTCTCAATGTAGTAATTGTGGTATGTGATAAAGATTGCTAGATGCTGGTTTTAGATCATTATTCTGTTGAATAGTGGCCTTAATCCCAGTGTTCCATTTAAAATACCAGCATGATTCTCTCAGTTAAAATGACAAAAACCAGACTACCATTATTAGAAATGCATGATGAATGAGATTCATTGCATAATTGCAAGCCACATGCTCTGTGCACAGTTGTTCTATCACAGATATACTATTCATTCACTAGACCAGAAGGAGTCAAGCTTTCTGGCCACAAGTTAGCCCCACATCCTTCCCAAGGGCTACTCCAATCCCCTTCCTCAGTCTGATATTCTGCTCTGCTTTCTGCTTCTTTCCCTGTGCTTCCTGCCCAATCTGCTACTTCATTCTCTGCTCTCTGCTCTATTTGCCACTGTGATCCTTGATCCCTCCCCAGTCTACCATGTGCCACACAACAGAAGTTGCCTGTGTCATTTATGGCACCCGTGCCATATGTTTCCCACTTTTGCACAAGACTATGAGACACAGAGGGCACATCTCCATGTGCACATTTACTGCATGCCCATGTAGATGCCTTACTGTGCAGTAACTCTGTGTGTGTGGACTGTCTTTAGTCCCAAGTCAGTCCACACACAGTGTTAATGCACTTTAATGCCTGCGCATGTAGACACCAGCCCATTCTCACTTACTACGTAGTAATTTACTGCACAGTAAAATTTAAGCCAAAGTAAATGTACACATAGACACACCCAGAGTTTATAAAATACTAAAAGACAGCTTTTTTTTTTTTTTTTTTTTTTTTAAAGAAGAAAAACAGGGACTTTAGGGCAAGTGATCACATCATATTTCTACAGTGTTATCTGAGACCATGGCAAAAATGTTAAATGGAAAAAAGTCTGTTTAGAATAGCCAGTCCCAGCTTTCATGAATACCCTGCCAAATATTCAGGCTTTGTGGCACAACTTGTATACACCCTGTTCCATCATGGGACTTGTCTTTTTTTTTCCTGTAATTGCAAGGCTGATGTCCAAAATAACCAACATTCCATATCAGCATAGCCAAAAAGGAATTTAGAAGATGGGATGTACATTATGTAGTTGAATTAGGCTACAAATTTTTAAAATCATTTAGAACACTACCAGGAAATATGTTTTAAAGTGAGGGCCATTATTCTTTCTTAGATCATTCCAACTTATTTTGAGAAGACTAGTGTCAGTTCTCTCTCTTTCCAACATGGCTGACTCCATTTGTGGGATCCCATTGTCATTTTCTTGTATGAGTCAAGGGGTACTCGTGAAAGCAGATGTCTCACTTATGTTCTAGAAACCCAGTAATTTATTCCCATATACCTTAGAGGATCATCCCTTGAGTCCACTTCTAACTTCATTTATTAGGGAATTGGATCTCTTATTGAATGAATGCCTACTCTAGACATCTGCCATGTGCTAAATTGCAACAGCTTGAACCTAACATTCCTGCTTATGCAATCAAGTCATGATGCTGGAGAGTTGGTCAACTGGTGGTAAGGAAACATGCTGACTAGAGGTAAGGCCATAATAGAGCTTAAAACCTTGTTTGATTGATCCCAACTTTGGGATTGTAACTCTTGTTCAGTTGTTAGGGATGGTCTTGACTGGTAGAGAAGGTCTATCAGTCGATACCATTCCTACCCCTTATATTGTCTTATTTTCTGTCAGCCGGTCTTTCTGCTAGTAGACATGCCCTTCTGGCTTGTCACAACTTTGTGGAAAGACAGGCTTTGTAGGAGCCCCAAACCCTTCTTCTTCCTGCCTTTGAGATAGAACCCACATGTATAAAGTCTGTGGTGAATGCACTGTATGAAAAAAGGTGCATTTTGATGTGCCTGATGGCAAAATGAAATGGCTAATGTAAGAATAACTAATAGCAAGAATAAAAAAGAAGATATTTCAGAGCTAGTGCTTTATTTACATTTTGCTAAGTCTAACATAATAAAAACTCAGAACAACTGCATGCAATTTATAGAGAACTGTGATGGTTGTATGTACTTAATGCAACTTTAACTTCAGAGACATTATGGGATGCACAGTTTATAAGACTTTCCAGTAATCAGTCCACTTAGCATCTCATGCTGGGTTAGAGAGCAAACTGAAGAATGTGGTGTTTCCTGATTAATAATTACCTATCCATTGTGCTATTTTGTCTTAGTTTATATTGCTGTCTGTTTTTTCTGGTCTAATTAAAGTAATTGTATTTTATTTCAAAAGACTGATTGGACTTAAGGAAACATAGCACTGTAGAGCTTCAGCTATGGCACCAAACCCAGGTGCACTCATTACCAGAAGATATTTATTAGAAATATAGATTAATTCTGACATTTCTTTCTAAAAATATTAATGTCCATATCAGGATAGGACTTTTGACTGAATTTCATTAAAACTACCAAACATCTATCACTAGTGAACTGGAGGAAGGAAGATACATTGAAGAAGTAAGGATGTTCTTCAGCAGTCTCATAGGAACTGAGATGAAGGAAGTGAGGTTGAAATGAATGCAGGCAGCTAGCTATATCTGTTGGGAAGTGGCACTAGCATTGAGATGTTCTCTCTTCACAGGTCCAACCATTCATCAAAAAGAAAACACACAAACAAAACCACAACTATTTTAATGGTATCAAAATTAAGTGTCTAATCATTTAGATCATTATTCTAATGATAATTAATTAAACCAATTTCATTTATTAACTGATCATATTAATGTTAGATGTCTCCTTTTTGGCTTTACTTTATTTAGTGTTATATTAGTTGTTTATATAGCGAGGGCAATGTCACAAACCTACAATATTTTGAGGCATTTGTGGAATGTCATGCATGTTTTCTTGAGTTCATTTTATGGGAAGGGCTTATGTAGTCACTAGATATAGGTAGTATCAAGTTGTGTTTGGCCATATCATCCTATCTTTATATGAATTGCAGCATTTGGTATAAGCATATTTCTTATAAATTATAATAGGGCCAGGATTACATAACAGGATAATGATTCTCAGGTGTAACTTCCTAAACAATAAGTTTCACCCCCGGGAGAGGTTCAGAGCCTAATTGGTTAAGAGAAGCAATCACTGAGAATTAGCATCCAACATCAGTATGTATAATGGTCAATCAGATAGGTCCTTGTGGATGTGTTCTGAGGCACATGAGCCAGGCCTTTCCAGATGATGATGAATTTACATTTTAAAGGAAGAGACCCATAAGAATAATACATAAAAACAGGCTATTTGGGGAAGGATGTTTCTCAAAGTGGGGAAATTAAGTGAGAGACAGTATCCTTAGGATATGGGATTAGTAATCTTCATTTATGAAAGGATGTAAATATTTTCCTGGTCATAATTAGATCAGAAAAAAACTTTTAATCTGGTAAATATCCTTGGGGGGAAGGACAGGTTTTAGAGGCATAGTATGGGATGACCAAGATTTCAATGGTTAACACATTTAAATAGCCAAATAAGAAACTAAATTTAAGCTTTGCCAAAAGAACAAATGTTGGACGTTAGTGTTCCTGGGTATAAAGAATTATTTGAGGCCAGCAAGCTGAGTGAAATAGGTTGATAAAAGTATTTGCAGGATGTCCTAACTTGAAGGTCAGGATCAGGGGCTGGTTTCTAACCTGTTGAGCTGAATAGGAGCTTTGTTCTTAGTTTAAATTTCAGGGTAAATTCAGATTATTGTTCTGATATTTTCTTTCATTTGTTTATTCATATATGTCAGTCTGTATCTCAACATATGATCACTGATTTCTTATGTTTGATCTTGTTTTTATAACATTTTCAATGGTAAGTGTGTTTTTAGAGCCCTTGGCCATACAGGCAAGCCTCTTCCAAGAAAGCAAGGATCTATCATTTCTGAGCATGTGACTAGACAAGGCTGTGATTCTTTTAGCTGCCAAAACCCCCTTGCCAGCTCTTAGGAGGCAGGTAAAGATGAGGTGACCTTTGGAGCAGCTCAGTTTGTTCTTAGTATTTAAGCAGCAAATCCAGAGATGGGCTTGGGGTTGAAGGGCAGCTCTGAAGCAATGAAAATACCCTGGGGGTGTGTCTCAAAGGCACACCTGACCACAAACGGGGGCAGCTTATGAAACAGGTAGTAAATAAAAACCTGATATTTTTTGTCTTTGTGCATTTGTTATGAGAATTGTGTTTTAACTATTTGGAAACAGACTTTTAACATGTAAACTCTAGCCAACCATACATTCTGCTTTCTAATATGTCTTTTTTGCAGTTATAGCATTCCTACAGCTTACTTAAGAAATACAAAAATATATAATGAGATAATCTCTCAAAGAATGATTCCTTGAACTATGGAAATCAGGCTTTTTTTTTTTTTCCCTCTTGACAACATAAGAATAAGAACCAGTAATTCATACTACAAACACTTCACAAGAAGGAAACATTTCAAAAGGATGGGAGTCCTGCTGCTATGAGGACTCAGAATCAGTAGTGCCTGGTAGATGAGGGACTTTGGGTCCTGGCAGCCACGGGGTGCAGCTGTGATCTCTCAGCCCCAGAGGTGCACGGTATGCCCCTGCAGCTGGAAGACCATCATAGCTCTGATCTCCCATGCAGCCTATGCGCCTTGATTTCCCAGCTTCATGGATCCCATGGCTGGGACATTTCAGCTGTTATGCTCTTCCAGACGTAGGGAGCATGATGTGCCCCTGTGGCTGGGAGCCTCTTCAGATGAAGGGGCTTTGGATGCAGGAGCTTGCTTCTTGCCGGTGCAGGGAAAGCCCAGTATTAGGCTCCCCCTGTACCAGCAATAAGGGATGATGGGATCTAATGTGCAATCCCATAATCGTGCCTTCTGCCATGAACATGTAGCATAGCAGGAAGTATGACTGTGTGAATTATGCATTAGATCTTATCAAGTTTTTAACCACACATGTAGAGCGGCCCTCAGTGGGTTACTGGAAGACCTCATAATAGCCATTACCCAATGCTGTTGAAAGGTCAGATTGGACCAAAATAGTATAAGATGCATAATCAGTAACAAAGAAGAGGTCATCAATACACTTTGACTAAACTTATTGTGACCCACTGTTAAATGAGACAGGAATATGTCATATAAAAATGCTCAATCTGAAGTGGCCTAAAGCCAAGATACCATTTTTATAACACTGTGATAGAGCTAGAACAACATTATTTGGAAATGATGTATTCAATTTTTTTCTCAACTTTTCAGTAAAGTATGGGTTTTTTGTCTTTTCATGGACAGAAAAAGTGAGGTCACAATAGTAACATAATCTATTGTCACTTAATTATTAGTGGAGGTTTTTGCCCTTGCTCATCTCGCCTGCAACAGTTACTACAGGATAAAAATCTTGGTTTTTTACAAACTTATGAACTTCAGTCTATATTTAACTGATTTCCTAAATTCCTATATCTTAAGAAAATAAATTGTTGTGGGTCATATTTTCCATCACCACTTAGGGCCTGGATACAAGAGAAGCTTACATCATTGTTATCAGTCTTCACCCCAGTATAAAAGAGGAATTGACACATGATGGACAGCTGTATACTGGTAAGATCTATTTGAACTGAGTGTAAAATTACCTCGGAAAAATCAGGGCAAAATTATGCCAATGTAACTACACTGGTCGATATGTTTTATGTCCATATCTTATCTTGAGGAAGCTGTTTCCTTAAGGTAAAAAGACTACCTTGTCTGTGATAGCCACATCCTGGCTGAACGTATCCTGGGATAGCTATCCTAAGATAATAGCTGCTCTGGATCAGTGTGATTGTCACTGATGTGGTAAGTCATGGTGGTGTGAACATATCACAGATACAAGGCCTTTGTAAAAGGTAAATAAGCATTGTATTGTAATATGCAAATCACTTCAGCTTCTACCTACATAGACAAATCATCATCCTAAATTTTTAATATACACATTGACTCTGATTCTCTTAAATATGATATTTTTCACACATTAAGTACCCCAGTTTGCGACTGCTGATTTGTAGATGTCTTAGATTTGGGATATTATTTTCACAAGTTCCTTCAAGATTTAGGCACATAATCTACATTCTCAAACTTAGCTATAGGTCCTCCAAGGTTTGTGGGTGCTTAACTCACATGTGATTTTAATTGGAGTAGTTGACTAAATACCTTTGAGTGTTTGGGCCCTACTGACCTAATTGGCCTTGAAGGTGCCTCTATTTAGGCATTGTCCAAGATTTAGGTATAATTTAGGTACTTTACCTGAGAAGGGTTATTCTAATCAACAAGATTAAGTGCGCAGACTTTCTAGATAGTGAATCTATGTTGGCTAATCATTTAGGGTCATTTAGCCTTCACCGATGCCCGGGTTTGCAAGCGGGAGAAGTACGCCCCACTGGCTGACATCCTGAGGGGCTGTGGCTACAACATGACTGTTGACATGCTCATCGTGGGAACGCTCAGAGCCTGGGACCCGAGCAACGAGAGCATCCTGCATGCCTGCTGCATCTTCTGCTGCTACACCAAGTTGGTGCGCTGCCTCATGGTGTCCGACACCATCCGTTGGTCCCGCGACATCTACTTGGAACACATCATGGGCCATCGCCAGTACTCCGACCGCACCAGACAAACCGCTGCCGGACCAGACCCAAAGGAGACCAGCTGAACCCCCCCCCCCCTGCACCAGTTGGACCTTCACTGCGAGAGGATTCTTCAGCAATGGACAACCCCGCTGCACCTGAAGAGGACCCCCGCAATGAGACTCTATATGGACTGAGACACTTTTCTTCGAACCACTTCTTCCACCATTGAGGACCATTGTAACAGGTTTGTGTGCATCTATCTTCTTTCTCTCTCAGTGTCGCAACCCCCCTCCCTCTCCTTACCTCTTCCCACCTCCCCCGACCCCCGGGCTTAGTTGGCTAACATTGTATCTCCTATAACCTAGTTGCTTTCCTGTCCTCACCCCCATCCCTCTAATGTTAGTCCCTCACTCAGGCGATCTGTATTTCCCTACCAGGTTTGTCATCCTTTGTGGATTCACAGTCCTAAACATCTACTAATAAAAGTCAATCCTATTCTTTCCTGTTGTCTGTTATGGTCATCTAGGCCACCTGTAGATGATCCCAAGACCCAACATACAATCATGCAACTCACTTTAAGTGGGTCTCTTCTGTACCCAAATGATCAAGTCCTGCCTCTTGGGCACTAAGTTGTGGCCCTCCTGGACCTGTCAGTCCCTCAGATCACCAGTTACCTTATGGGCTATTTGTGACCTCCCCTGTAGTTATGCCTTGTCTTGCAGGTGGTATTTGGTCACTTTGAAAGGACCCTCCAGCCCCAATACACTCAGCCCCTCAGGCTTTTGTTGGGGCTTCAGCCTTCCCAGCTTCAGTCCTTTTTCTCTGGCTGTGAGCCCTCAGTTTAAGTCCACTGACTCAGACCTCAGCTTCTGGGCCCCAGCCCCATCTCACTCTTCCCAGACCTATCTCACCCTGCTCAGACTTTGACTTTTTTGGGCTTCTCAGCCCCTGGGGTCACAGTCCCAAGCAAGGCTGCTCACATGCCACTCAGCCTTCTGGGCTCCCTGACCCAGGCCAGGCTGCTCTTGTGTTGCTCAGCCACATTATGGTCCCTGACCCTTACAGGACTCTAGGTGGGGTGCCTCTTACATACCTCCATACTGTCTCCATAGCCATATCCCAGTCCTCTGGTTAAGCTTAATCATGACCTAAATATAAGCAACCTGCTTTACAACTGAAATCTACCCTGCTCTATGTCATTGTCTTACCACTGACCATAGCTTGTTCCTTCAAGCTGTATGAGATAGCTGAAGTATGTAGCAGTCTGTCTCTGGCAGACAACCCCAGATCTCCTTTAATTACAGCATATAAGGCCATCCCACCCACTTGCTCTCAGGCACTGATCTTATGAACCCCAAAACTCCAGCTCTTCCTGTCAGGTGCTCCTCCCCAGCCACATACAGGGGTTTCCACTTTGGCTTGATGGCCAGCCTGCTATCCTTTGCTATAACTTGGTCCAGCTGCTTGCAGTCTTTACTTCTGCCATGCCTGGGGTTTGCCCTTTGGCTGCTTCTTGCAGTGCAGCTAGCTCCCCACAGCAAGTTAAGCCTGCTATGCTTTCTCTTTTAAAGTAACAGGAGCCTCTGGCTTCCTCTTATATAGTCTAAAATTCTTAAACAGTCCTAGAACCAGAGACTTGGACACAAGACTCCATTCCCCTCCGGCAATCCCTCTCACTGGGCTATGGACTTATGTTCCCCTATGTCTTAAGTATCTTTCTGAATCTGGACTTTTATACTATTTTCTAAAACAGACAAAATATACGAGAAAACTCTTTTAATTCTGTTTTTACAGCGATTTGCAAAATGTGTTTCTATCTTATTTGAAAATACATGTCCAGGAATATTTATTTAAAATGAATTTTGATTTGACCATATTTGCGACTTTCAAGATTTCTTTCTGCAAACATCGAGGTGTTGACTTTTCAGCAACCACAAAAATTTAATTTGTTGAAGTTCAAATATGCATCAAAAGTGAAGAGGTATGCCTGATAGTAATACAAAAACTACGCATAATATGGGTGGGTTTCATAAGTTATTCAGTCATCAAATAGAAACAATACAGCATAACATACAGATAGCCAGCAAGCCATAGATTCTGAGCTTTAATATTCTTAATTAAATGCAGGGGGGAAAAACACAAACAAGTTTGTGAATAATTCTCAATAACAAATCCATCTGAGAATTTGACTATCAATTTATGAACATTTAATGAACAGGAAAAGGTGATTTTCAATAAACAAATTATTCACTATGAATGATTAATTCAGCTCTATGAACATGCTTCCAGCTATTGTAGTGTAGTCTTTTTCTGACTTAATCAAGGCTTGCAGAAATGCCTCTTAATTGCTTTCCTACATAACTGATAAATGTATTACTTTCAAAATTGTGAGGTATTATCATGATTTTAGACTCCTATAGTGAATTTGATAGGATTTACCCCAAAACTATTATGTTAAATATCTGTTCTGCATAATATTATATCTCAAATGTGCCGTAAACCCTCAAATGTGCCTGTCATAAGCCCTAAACCTTTTTTTTTAACTCTGGCAAGTACTCAGACGTTATAATCATGGGAGCCATACAAGAATGGAAGTGGGTATGTGCATAGGTAAGTGAAGGA
Organism: Alligator mississippiensis; assembly: GCF_030867095.1. Classification (NCBI taxonomy): domain Eukaryota; kingdom Metazoa; phylum Chordata; order Crocodylia; family Alligatoridae; genus Alligator; species Alligator mississippiensis. Next base: position 250,421,268 of record NC_081825.1, read on the forward strand.
GTGACAGATTCCAAAGATTACTATAAACATTATTAGAAAGCTTTGATGTTCCCTCTATTTATGGCAGGTGGCTGGATGCGGCCCACAGAGGGGCATTGTCTGGCCCACGGTGGGTCCCTTAGTCCTGCCTGGCCCAAGCACCATTCAGCCCATTGAGCATCGTGCCACTCACTGGACACACAGTGGGGCTGGGGTGACTCCTTGGCTTAACTGCCTTTCTGGGCAGTCCAGGCAGTGGCTGCAATTGCTGGCCCCGGACCAGCGGTACCAGGGGGACCAATGTGCACAGCCCCAACCTGGTCCCCCCCATGCCTGCTTCAGACTTGTTCACCCAGGCTGAGCAGCAGCAGCAGCAGCAGCAGCAGCAGCAGTAGCAGCAGTGGCGGCAGAAACTGTTGCTTGGTACAGGGGAAAAGCAGCCCCTCCCACTGGGACAATGGGACAACTGGGTGCCCAGGTTCAGGTCCCTGGGTGCCCCAGGGCAAGAGGTCACCTGATGGCAATTGCACCCAAGGAGTCCACCCCATTGGTGCTGGTCCCCACATCATTACAGGATGTGGGAGCTGACTTGCGGGTGGACCTGAGCTCCTTTGACATATTATCAGGCATGTTTGAGAGCAAGCAACATGGCACACACGAGCAAGGGGGAAGTTACAACACCATGGAAAGTGAGACCCAGGAGCTGGAGCCTGAGCCCATGCCTTCCACCTTGCAGGAGCCCCCATCACACTGGTCCTCAACACCACAGGCTGTGGACGAGCATGCAGGCCCTGGGACACCAATTTCCACACAGCTGCCATGGGTGTTCCACTCCCACTCCTCCGAGACTTCACTACTCCCCATGCAGAAAGCCTCCTTCCCCCCCCGCCCCCTGCCACTACCTGTGTAAAGGCTGCTGCTGTAGCACAACCAGCAGGCTCTATGGCCAGCCTCCTCCAACCCCCCCCCCCCCAACTTCTACTGACTAGTTAGGCACCAATAAAAGACACCATATGGTCTGAGATGGTACCATTCATCCTGCTCCACATAGCTGTGAAAGGGACACAGGTAATGGGGGGGGGGGGGGGAGCCAAAGCCCCTGGGGAGAAGGAGGGAAGATGAGGAAGTGGTGAACCCACATTCACTACAGGCCATCCCCATGGTCATAGCCACTCTCAAAAAATTGAGGCCAAGAAGCCCAAAAGGGACTGTGGGAAGGGGCTGCAGTGCAAGGATGGAGGGGCATTGGGAGATGGTTATTTGCTCCACCCTAACTGCTCAAAAAGCAGGATTCCAGTCCACTAAATGCTTAAGAGGGTTCTGTGTTCCAGCACTGGGAAGATTACACACTCCCCCAACCCCCATCCTGGACTGCAGCTGAGGCCTCAGGCCCCCTGCCCCCGGTCTTGGGCAGTTAGCAGCCCATCCCTCATTCTATGGGAACATAAATCTATCTCATTTACACCTCCCTATCCTATCTTTAGGGCGATGCTCAGCTACTGGGAGAAACAGAGCCTCCTCCCAGATGGCCAGAGTATTGGTACTGAAACAGCTCCCCCTCCTCCCCCCTGCACTCATAGAGAGACACTAAAATAGTTTATTGAGTTCTGCAGACAAAGTGTAAAGAAAAGGTACAAGGGATAGCATTTATTGTCCCACCCCAGTTGGCACTACCATAGGCCTGGGTGGGAGAGAGGACACTAATGTCAAAGGCAGGTGAAAATACACAGCTATCTATGACAACTACCGGAGTTTTAGTATAGCACACATGAAACTCCTTGCCCCCTCCAGTTCCCCCTTGCCAAACAACCCTCTCCCTCCCTTCCTCTCAGTCCAAAAAAGGCACAGATGTGACAGCAGGAGTCCTGCATGGGAACTGTTATTTCAAATGATCCACTTCTACTGCCTGGGTGACTCCCAAGTTGTGCACCTGGAGAGGCTTGCAAGTGGCACTCCAGTCCCTTACCTCTTTCCCTCTGATCCCCTAGCCCCTCTTGGAGCATTCAAAGTAGAAGAACAGTACTGGAAAGTCAATGGCAACACAAAGCAGGACTCCTCTTAGGCAGCTGGAGCCTGGGGAACCTCTCCTGGTCATGGGTTCAGCATTATATCAATAGCAGTAGTGATTGTGAACTCATTCGTGGGTGTTAGCTCATCATAGTGCAGTCACAGCTATCATATGAGGCAGATTCTCACTTTGAATAGTAACCTAGGTTTCCCTGGCATACCATCAAAATAGATAGCCTCCTCTAGCTGTTAAGCACCTCCCAAGAGACCAAGTCTTGCAGCAGGAGCAGGGCTTATTAGCTGGCGTTCCCCTCGGACTAGTGGTAAAGCACATGCTTCCTGGTCTGTGTGATTCTCACCAGGGAAATGTCAGGAATGAAGTACTATTCCTACATGGACACAATGCTGAAATGCCTCTCCTGTAAGGGAAGGATAAGGGAAAAGGGGTGGTGTAAGATCTCAGCCAGCATTCCTAGGAGTAGTCAGTTCCTGCCCTGCTCTGGGGATGGTCTGAGTCCCCACAGGACCCTGAGTCCTTGGACCCACAGAGAGAGCTGAGCAGGTGCCTGCTGCAGTGCCTGGAGAGGGACCCAGCCTTTCCTTCCCTGACTACATGTTTCAGCACCACAACAGGCCTGCCATCCACCAATAACACAATCCAGACCCCAATCTCCTCTGTGCTGGGTGAAGAGCAGCAGTGTGGCTCTCAGCCCCAGGTGGGTAAATAGTCCATGCAGAAGACTTACCATACCTACCTTGCTATCTACACATGAGTTACCAAGGTGACTGCTAGGAGGGTCCCAAATAGGGTAGGGAGGTGTGAATGCTTCAGAATTATATTTAATTTTATCAACAAAAGTTGCAACTTCACACAAAAGCTCTGTTTCCCCTGTCTAACTGCAGAGACATCTCCTGTGTGAGGAAGGACAGCTTGCAGAAGGTGCAGTGCCGGTCCAAGGCCATGGGGTTGCAAAGCTGCAGAGCACATGAGGGATGTGTGTAGGAGGTGTTGAAGAAACAAGGAGAAGATGCTCTAGGCCTTGATCACCACCTCCAAATTCTGGGCATGCACAGATGAATCCTGGTGCTAGGAGCTGTGAGACCGGATTGAGGAGAGGCTCCAGATGTGGAGGAAGAATATGTTCAAGCTGGAGGATACTTATTAGGGCTGTTCCAAACTTCACTGGCTATTTTGTTTTGTCGCTGTTTTGACTCATTTTGAGCTCAAAACAACGAAATTGAAATGAAATGAAGGGCTTCTAAACAGCATTGAAATGAAACCAGGGCAGTGGAAACATTTTGAAAGTTTCAAAACATTTTGAGTTTTGAAGCTAAAGCTGGGCTTGCCTGCAGGTAAACAGAAAGCAAGAAGAGGGAGGGAGAAGAGGGGGGAAGGACTGCTTTGATACTGACTGTGACTGTTTGGCTGCCTGAGGTGCTGCTGATGCTACTGTGCTGCTTACTAAGTTATTACCTGTTGTCATTTAAAGTGGTGGATCAGCCTGAGGCTGTAAGTGAGGAGGAGACCTCATTGGGGCACACTACCATGTCATGTAGAGGCCCCAGTGCCAGTGAGGGTGCGCCTTAGCGAGCGCGTGTGCGCACACACACACACACACACACACACACACACACACACACACAGGCACGTCACAAGTTTTGCTTGTCAGCAGCCTGAGGTGTAGTTTCCCAGAAACCCCTGCACCAATCTACTTGAATCTTGGCAGACTTCATGGCCACAGCAGGGGCTACCATGCCTGCTGTTTTCACCACCCTGTGCCTTAACATTTACAAGTTACACGAGTGTTGCTTTCAAGTCTTTGAGATGCAGTTTCCCAGAAACCCCTAAATCTATCTCCTTGAAACTTGGCAGACTTCATGCCCTCAGAAGGGGCTACCATTCTGGCTATTTTCACCTAAATCTACCAAAAAATGACAAACTTATAGGCAGTTTCATGCTTCCTTATTATAGTCTATGGATGAAATGTCAAAACAGTGTTGAAATAGTGAAACCGTTTCGACAAAATGAAACAAAACTCAAAACAAAACACTGTCCCATTGAAGCAGTGAAACAGAAGTTGAAATGAAATGGTGCTGTTTCACACACCCCTAATATCTATACCCATGCTACCAAGGTGCAGGAATAACGGCTTGAGTGGCTACCTGCTGTTTCAAGGAGGCAACCCATGCCTTTGCAGTGCTGGCAAAGTAACAGCACCAGAAAAGGCAATTTTTGGAAACGGTCCAGGACTGCTTTGCATCCACCCATGACTCCCCTGAGTGGCACCAGTGATGCCTCCTAAGGAGAGCCTGTATTCCTCCCAGCTGTGAGTGGCAAGAGAGGCTGTGACACCACCTTCCATGGCATGACGTGCCTGACTCCAAAGACTCTTCCTAGGGGTGACAGGAAGGGGTCCTATGGAAAAGATCCCTGGATGCGGACTCAGAGGGTAAGGTCCCTACTGCACCCTCACCAATAACTACTGGAGTGGGAGGGGGACCTGGGATAGGAGGAGTGGCATGAGGAAGCTGGTTACCCAAGTTCTGGGAAAGCAGAAAGTCCCAGCAGGCACCAGTGAGTGAGGGGAGCAGAACCGGGATGTCTAGGCCCTGATGCCAGGGCTGTTAGGGACACTGTTCCTTCTCCAGAGCCAATCCACTCCTCCCCAGCCCTGGCAGTTGCCCTGTGTACTCAGGCCTCCCAAGTAGTTCCATAAAAATCCCAAAGGGGCTCAGAAGCATTCAGAACTAGGGGTGGGGTAGAGTACAGCCCACCAGACCACTGGGCCAGGATATCGCTGGGACTGCAGCTAGCAGCAGAGGCTGCCAGCCCCAGATTATCCACCTGACAGGCAGGAGGCCCATGAGGCTTTTCTACTCCCTGTGACCCCTTCCTGGCCTGGGTCTAACTGCAGAAGAGTGGAGCAGCCTTTGCACATCTAGCCTGCCAAGATGTGGATGAAGCAGCCCTGGTGATCGATGATACCCTGCTGAATGATAGAGAAGTAACTCTTCTGGTTGATGAATATGCTTTTGGGCAGGCAGAGGATGGGGATGTGGGTGCCGTCCACAGCCCCCATGCAGTTGGGGAAACCCATGCAGTGGAAACCAGTGATGGCTTCCTGTAGGTTGATGAGGAAGATGAAGTGGTCGGACAGGACATTCTAGATGACCAAGCACACCTCCCTGTTGGCTTCTGCAGCCATGGATTTCCCCAAACTGAATGGGTTGGTGACATCACAGACTGTGGGGGATGGCCAGCTTCATGACAGTAATGGCCACCAACTTCTCTGAAATTAGTGGTGGCCATATGGTGACACCCTGCCACACCATGTTGGGGATCAACCAGGCAATGATGTCCAGGAAGGCTGCCCAACACATGTGGAAAGACTGGACCCACTTTTTGTCATCCCATGTGCTCAGAATGATCCACTCTCACCAGTTGCTGCTGGTGGTGTGGGCTCAGAACCAGCAGTTGGGAGGTAGTGCCAGAGCACCCCAGCATCCATAGCATGCTAGGTGGCCTCATCCTCAGCAGCTATGTGAAAGTCAGTAGCCTAGTCTAGGATGTTTGGCAAGTGCAGTGTGAGGTAGGTGGCCCTGCATGGGACATACAGCTATTGGGCTGGGAGCATGAAACCACATCCCATAGTGACCAACTGTCCCATCATATCTGGGTGGTCATGTGTGATGTTCCACAGACTCCAGTGAGAGCCACACAAGGTGACAAGCAGGATACACTACAGCTCCTGAGTGTCTGTGTTTATGCCATGGAAGAGTGTAGGCAGGCTGGGACACGGAGGTATGTAAATTTCACAGTGGAGGGCACTCTCTCTGAGGTTTTTCTGGAAGCCTAGGGCTGGACATGGGGCAGGGTCCACAGTGACAGAGTAGGGGTTTGGAGGCATGCTTGCCCATGCCCAGCAGCCAGTGCTTAGGTGACCCAGGTGCTTGGCTGTGCTTGGCAGTCTCTGGCAGACTAGGGAGCCAGTGGGGCATCCTGGAAGCCATGCAGGTCTTGAACAGTGCAGACAGCTTACATCCTCTCCCCACTCTCCAAAGGCAAATGTGTATACTGTTTGATCCCAACCTAAACTAGGCTGCTTGAAGAAAACCATGTAAATTAGATCAATTCCTCCTCAGACTTTTTGAATGTCTGTATGTAGCCTAAAGGACTGCAGAGCTTGCCCATTATTCTTTCACCATTCTGCAGTGTCAGTGAGTAGCAATTACTTTAACTCTGTTCACTCTATAGTTTCTTATAATCTGCTGTAATAGATTGAAGGCCTGGGTACAATACTTCTTTACATTTTTATATTGCTCTTTTCTGCTGGAAAGTATTTATAGTTAATACTTTATAAATCTGCAAAGAGGGGGAGAGAGATTGTATGAGCAAAAGCTTGCTTTTTTATTCAATCTGAACATTCAGCCAAAAGGCCAGTTGTGCAGGAGGCATTATGCATAATTTTGTAATGCCACTGAATAGCAGCCAAATAATCACATTTGAGTTTCATAGAATATGGCCTTATCTAAATAGTTTTCTCTTTCACTTTTGAACATATCCTTATCAAGCTTCCAGGGACTTTATTAATGTCTGCACTTTTTCTACCATATACTCTTGGCCTTTAAATGATAAATCTATGAAATTCAATAACAGTTTCTTAGAGTCAATCTATACAGTACATACTATTTTTCTAAATAAGCTGTTTAAAGATTTGTTTTTTCAATGAAATATCAAACACAACTACATAGCCACATCTTATCTAAATGTCTTTAGGAACAATGAAGAGTTGCAAAAAGCTGTTTAATTTTCTGACAGGGCTAATGGTATATGTTTCTTGATTGTACAGCTAAACAACTAAATATACTTCCTCACTTAGGGAAAGCATAGTCTGGTCCAGAAAATAGCTCGTTACTTGCTGTAAACATAGTATTTTTCCCAATTTGATATAGAACACACTTTTTTCCTAAACATGATCTCTGTTGGGAACAGGAAAGGGGGAAGGAATAGATTAAGGAACAAGAGAGAACTGTCTTCTTGACAGGGGTGTGTGAAGCAGGTCCTATTCAATTCAGATTCAGCCAGAATCTGGGACAGTGATTCAATTAGGTGGTTTGGATCACTGTCCCTGATTTGATTTGGCCGAAGATTCGGAGATTTCAGTAATCTGAAATCTGAAGATTTGATGTTGATTCGGAGAATCAGCAATTCAGACAGACACAGCTTTAAAAGTTTTTTCTACATACCTTGAGGTAGCAGGCATGGCTCGTGATCATTGTGATGCTGGGGTGCTTGGAGCATCCCACAGGAGTGTGTGTGTGTGTGGGGGGGGGGGGGCTCCACGTGCTCGGCGGCAAACCCAGAAGTGGACCACATGTACTTCTGGTCCACTTCTGGGTCAGACGGAGAGTGTGCTGCTCCCCACACCCCATGCCTCCCCAGCTTGGCAATCAGCTGCAGGGGGACCCCGGGTGTCCCCCCCCCAGACTCAGTAGGCAACAGTTGCTGAGCTGGGGGTGCATGGGGGGGGGGGCAGAACAGTCCCTGGTAGACCCAGAAGTGGACTGGAAGTGCTTCTGGTCCACTTCCAGGTCTGCTGCTGAGCATACTGGGGAGCACCCTCACTCCTGTGGGATGCTCCATGTGCCCCAGCATCGCAGCACTCACAAGCCCCTGCTACCTAGAGGTATATAGAAAAAAACATTTTAAACTGTCTCTATGTCTGAATCTCTGAATCTTTGCGAATCTCTCCAAATTGATTTGGAGGGTTCTGATTTGATTCAGAGGGATTAGAGGGTCCTCTGATTCGATATGGATTTGGAGATTTGGCCACCGAATAGGGCTGAAACTCTGCCGAATCAAATCAGCAACCAAAGCTTCACACAGCCCCAGTTCTTGATTCCCAGGATCATTCCTGGCTAGACAGAATGGGTAATCCTTCCAGGAAGTTCTAATTGGGTGTATGAAGTATGGTTTCATTTGGAATGTAGGCACAGTTGAGTAGAACTTTGCTGGACCCTCTCCCTCCTGCCATTCTCATATCACAACCCTTTTCTAAAAAAATGAAAAGAAATGAAGGCCCTAAATTGCCCTTACAACACACCACTGCAACATTTTTGCAGGTGACTCACAGCCTTTTTGCTTCTTCAGTGGTACAAAAGGGGCAGGTTTGAATTATAGAACCTAAGCCTAATTACCCAAATCCCAAAGTAGTTCATGGAATCCAAAAGAGCAAAAACATTCTAATATTAAATAATAAAAAACCTGGAAAAAAGCAGTGTTTGTGAAGATAATTCTCATTATTGTCCCAGAAATTAGTTTAATATTTTACTATGAAATTGTTATTTAGACTAATTAATATCTAATTTAAAAAATCTATTTAAGAAGGAAATCCATTCATTCTTTACAATGGGATTAATGTTTATAGAGGAAAGAGCATTTAATATCCCTTTGACTGTGATTTTTCAAAATCAATTAATTGTCTTAATTCTAATTTCAGTTCTTCTAGTCCATTGATATTTCCTCATTACAGGAAACTCTTTCAGAAAAAAAAGAAAAGGAAACAAAAACAAAAACAAGTGACCTACAACAATTTTTTTTTCCTCTTTTCCTAGATTGGATTTCTAAATCATCATATGACAAAAATGAATGTTATTCTTCACTTTGATTTCCTCAGCTGTTCTTCCTAATTTTGCCCTTATAGAACAGCTAAAGTTACATGGGACATTTTAAAATGAAGGATCCTGTTCTAATAAAAATCTCCAAGTAAATATAAAACAATAAAATGAGAGATAATGGGCATAAGGAAAATACATAATTGCCATTAAATAGAAGTTAGTTCACTACTCAAAATTCTTTAATGTTTATTACATGCTTGAAATGCTTATTTTCTGTTTCCTTCAGAAAAATGTCACTGGTTTGACATCAGGAAATTCATAACACAGACATAGTCTCTAGGAACATTAATTGGTCTGGGAACCTTCAGAGGGAAAACTTAGCCATAATAGTAGTGAGAAATTATACAGAATATAGCATATAGAACAGAGACAGGCAATTATTTTGGCTGGAGGGCTCCTTAACAAGTTTTGGTGAGCTGTTGAGGGCTGCATGGGTAGCCCTGCCCCTTGACAGTTGCCCTCCCCTCTGGTCACCATATTGGGACCAGAAGTCCCACTCCATAACCCCTGATCTTTGCCACTGGAAGTTCCTCCCTTTACCCCCCAGAAATACTCCTTTTGGGAGGTGAGGGTTGCCATCTTGGAACCAGAAAAAAAAAGCATACACTAAAAGTCAAATACCTGCTATAACATTATTTCAAAAAATATTTGTCATGTTTTGTGTTTGTATACTGTATATAGAGGGGATTCCATAATAACTCAAAAATAAAGTCTTACTCTTGTATATTGTGTATGGGGTGTGGGGGGATGTGTGTGTATGGTGAGGTGTGGGGACTGTGTATGGTGGAGTGTGGGGGAGCATGTGGGTGTGTATGGTGGGGTGTGGGGGTGTGTGTGTGGAGGGGTCGTGAGGGGGTGTGGCTGTGTGTGGGGGGTCATAGGGTAGGTTGGCAGTATATATGTGGGGGCTTGTGAAGGCAGGGTATGGGTGTGTGAAGTTTGTGGGGTTTGAGGGAAGGTGGGGGGTATGGGGACCCCCCAGACACTCCCCCACATGGTGCACAGCCCCCACTGCCAGCAGCAGCAGCAGGCATGGATGCTCAGGGTGCTTATGCCCAATGCGGATGCTGGTAGCACATGACACGTGACTCAAGCCAGCACTGAATGTGGAGGTGAGGAGTGCAGCCTGCTCAGCCTGCCTCTATTGCAGCGGCTCCATGTGGCAGCACTGGGGGAAGCCCCATGCTGGAGCCAGGTGTCTTCCCTGTCCCCTGCCATGCAGGTCCTAGGACTCCTCCAGGAGTGGAGAAAGCCCTGCCCCCTGATTCCCCACAGAGTCCCAGGACCTGCATGCCAGGGTGCAGAGAAGGCAGTTGGATCCAGATCAGAGCTCACGTGCCATGCTCACGTGCCATGCAGAACCTCCTCAATAGAGGCGGGCCAGGCAGACTGTGCTCTCACCCCCATGTGCTGCACTGGCTGGAGCTATGCACCACTGGGTGCCAATGCCTACACAAGGCACAAGTGCCCCAAGTGCCCCTCCCTGCTGCTGATACTGACAGCAGGGGCTGTGTGACATGTGGGAGTGCGTGGGGTACCCCCCACCCTCCCTTACAACTACACTCTGCCCACCCTTGGCATGGGTTCCACGCTGCTGCTCCCACCCCATGCTCCCTGCCCCAACCCAGTTGCCACTTCCTTGTCCCTGCCTCCACCCCTGCTGCTTCCCTACCTGCTGCCCAGAGTGAGCAGGATGCCAGGGAAGCCAAGCAGGTCTCCTCGGGGTGGCTGAAGCAGCAGCAGCCCCACCCAGAAGTTGCTGCTGGCTGGTCCAGGCCCTTCTCCCCATGAGGGTGGGAGTGAAGTACAATCGGGCATATTTGGTGGGGGGTGTATATGTTGGCAACTTGCTCCCACTCTCATGGGAGGAAGGACCGGGCAGGGTACAATTTGTTGGTGAGTGCCTGCAGGCCATGTGAAAGTGCCTGGTGAGCTGGATTCAGCCCATAGGCCATATTTTGCCCATCCCTGATATCGAATGATTGCCAGAATGGAAGTATGGGTAGCCAAAAGTGACTGAAGAATCCAAATTTGCATTAAAAAATTAAAGGGCATTTTAAAAGAAAATTCTCCCCCCTTTGCATCTCGTATAGACATTACATTGGTTCAAAGGTCACTGTAATTCTTTCTGCCTTACACTTTTCAGCAAATCACTTCCCTGCAAACAGATGTTTAGTCCATCACTATGGGTGCTTGTACATGTGATGCCATTAACATGTACACATGACAAAAACATCACGTGGTGTGGCTTAATAGCATCACACTGTACATGTTCAAGAGTTTTGGGGGTTTTAAATGACTTTGCATCATTGCAAACTAAACTACATCCAGATGTAGTTTAGTTTGCAATGATGTGTTGCAGCTATCAGCTTACCCTCTGGCCACTGGAGAGATTTGCAGGCTCCACAGAAAAAAAGGATTGGACCCCTCACCACTTATGCCTTCAGCAGGCACCTTTTTTTTTTTTTTTTTGAAGCCTGGAAGCCTGTTCTGTAGCCAGGGGGTGAGCTGCTGGTGGGCTGAGCAGTCTCTGAGCTGCAGGGGTCCCAACCCTTCCCTCCATGGCTGTGGCACACAGGGCCTTCCAGGTGAGCTGCTAGCAGGCTGGGTGCTGCCCCAGTTCAGAGCCCGATTCAACTCTTCCCTGACCTCAAAGAAAAAGGATCAGGCCCCTCATTGTAAAATGACAAAAAGTTGAAATGGTGGGGTTTCAATTAAAACCCCACCATTACAATTTAGGAGGCATAGAATGCAGCCTTAGGGATTAAATCCCCGTCATGTGTACAAGCGATTTATTTGAGCAGTGAAATGGATCTGATTTACCCCACTTCTATATTAGTTTAAAGCTTGTTGTAACATTAAAAAATGAAATTTACATGAATATAATGATGTAATAGAATGGAGAATTAGACCAACTGTATTTGCAAATGGAGAGGTGAGGAGTGTGGTGAATAGAATGGAGAATTAGACCAACTGTATTTGCAAAATATGTCACAGTAATCTCAGGGCAATATTGGCTCTATCAAAGCTAAAGTTCAGAGTAGTTTTTTTAGCTGTTTCAATATAAGAAGAAACAGCATGTTTTCTGGTATATCACATATGCCCAAATAAGACACACACATTGTTTTGGGGATGGCAGTATGAATACAATATTTTTTTTCCCAAAGCTATGGCTGCAAAAAGCCTAATCTTCAGCTCATGCACCTTCCCTTTCCTCCTCAGGCAAAAGCTATGGTTTTAACACTTACATAGCTGAACAGTCACCAACTCAGCTCCTTTTCCCAAAGCTGAAACTGTAGCTGCTGATGTAGATTGAACTCCCTGGGTGGACCTAGAATTTTGAACAGAATGAAAAATAGTCTGCAGGGCTGTGAAATAGGAGAAGCAAGTCCAGAAGTAGCTAATAGAAAGGCTAACATGATTAGTGGAATATCAAAACCACTAAAAAGAAGAGAGGGTCTTTAATACCTATGAAGTGAAGAGAGATTCGCAGAAATCAAGTAGATTATAATAAAGCATTAAATCAATTGATAACCTCAGAACTATATCACAGCTTCTTCCAGGCAAAGATTTAAAATTGGGTGGTTTAAAAATTTGGGTGGAGTAAGACTCAAAGGAGAGGCAGGATTACCCCAATGCATCCTCTCTAGATCTCTCCGTTCTTTGATATGGCAGCTGGAGGGAAGAGAATGAAAAGAAGTAGCAGCCATTTTACAGTGTCTCTGTTCTTTTATTCTGGGCAGAAAAATCAACTTCCCTACTTAAGGCATGGGCCCCAATTTTGGAAGGCTGATTTTTTTGGTGGAAAGTGTGTGTGTTATGAAAGTAAATATGGTATATGATTTTATATATTAATTAGCAAGCAACATTCAAAGAGAATATTAAGGGAAACATTTTGGTTATGAGTCTTAGCCTCAGCACCTTTCTTCTGTTCCACTGCTTTATGATGCCTAAAACAGCTTTTTAACAAGAGAGTATTAGACTGAAATTATGTATTATTTTCCTAATTAAATGAATCAGAGGTCAATTTTATGTATTATTAATATTATTGACACTATTATGTGTTTGTTGTTAATAAAATTCTGGAAAAATTGCAAAACCTCTTTTTTCTCACCTCCAAAACTGTTTTTGTATTTGGCTACAAAGACATAGCATGGATGGATAATATGCAAGGACATTTTCAGCTGCAGTTCTGTATTTTGTATTTTTAGTCTATCCACTCTAATTGTAAAAACCTGTGGGACCCTTTGATTTTAATGAGATTGCTAAAGGAATAGATGAGATTTTCAATGCTCGTAAACTCTAGTTTTGTCAGAGACCATTCCCAAAGCCGATAGACACTGCTAACATTTCCAAATAGGATTTGGACATACCTGTTATGACACTATTTAACCAAATAGATTTCCCAAAACTCTTCATTGTACTTTCATAACAGGATCCATCACAACCTCTTACTGAGAATGGCAACATTTTAATTCTTGGGATATGAAGGAAAACAATTACACTGTGTGCTATAATTCATATGAACAACTACATCCCAAATCCTTTCATCACCAATTTGAAAGCTGAGAACATAACATTTATGATACTGCATTATGTTTTCATATAAATGTAAACTGCTTATTATATAACAACATAAAAACTGCAGGAAAGAAATTTGAGTATACAGCCAAGAATCCAGTCTTACTGTTTCCAATGTGCCTAAGCTTTGTGGCACAGATTATTACAGAGTAGAAGCAAAGTTTTCAATAGGACATAATAGTAAGCAAGCAACAATTACACTCTCAAAAATTATTTGTGTACCATATTATTGAAAGAATTAACTATCTTTAAGATTAATGCAACATTTTGCAAAATTAACAAAGAACATTTCCAAAGATAAACTAAAACAAAATCAGTATTACACTGTAAAACATTTTCTTCATTCCTGAAACCACTTTCTTTGGCCACAAAGATACAAGTAAGGCCAGAATGCTTTTTGTGAATGAGGAATCATTCCTAAGTTAAACCAGTGTTTTTTGCTGGGGGGTGGGGTGATTTATCTCTCCTTTGATGGATCTTGTGCCATTCTCAAAGGTTTCCTAGACTCCTGACTTTAAGAGGGAGGCTACAGAGGTAACTAATAATAATAATAAACTGCAAGCCTCCCACCCCCTTCAATGGTACACTATGGTATCACTCATTCCCTGTTTTATAAATTTGCATCCAGAAGGCCTCACATTTCCTTCCTTGCTATGTGCATTCAAGTAATTTCTTTCCTAAGATTGACATTAAGGGATTTAATAATAATTCACGTATACGGCTTTTTATTTATAGTGTAGCAGATTTACCTTTTGAGCTCCGGATGAGTCCTGGGCTCGAGATTCTGGAATTCCAATTGGTGGCACCCATCCAACAATCAGAAGCAATCCAGGGTAAGCAAGGCCATGCTCTTTCCCTGAAGGGCAGGGGCAAGGAGCAGTCTGGACCTGGTTCGAGACTGCACTCTACCAGGGCCAGAGAACTCTGGGGGTGGAGCCCCTGATGCATATAAAAGGAGAGGGTGCTTGGTACGTTGGATGGGATCAACACAATGAGAGATGGCAAGGAGAGAGGATCTGCAGAGACGATCATCCTTGGGACCTCACCTGAGCCTCAACAGAGTGTGGATCGGCACACGGTGCTCAGGCTCTAGGAGCCACTTGAGGCAACTTAAGCATGCAAACCCAGCAAGCGGCTGGGTAGACAGTGCATGGATTGGCTCGCAGAGAGCCAGCCTTGGGAGCAGCTTGAGGGTGCTCAGGCCCCACACGATGTGCAGGTCAGTGCATGGAGAGCTGGCCCTGGGAGCAGCTCGAGGCTGCTCAAGTTAGCCCTGGCTCTAGGCTGAGCAACCAGAGCCCTGCAGTGTGGCTCCATGTTAAACTAAAAGAGTCCTGGTGCCCAGAGCAGGTCCTGAGAAAGGGAAGGACCACCAGAGCAAGGCCAAGGAACCAGAGCCAGTAAGGGGTCAACTCCTGTGGGAACACCTGGGGTGCCCAGTGCAGGGCCCCAGGCCATTAACAGGAGCCAGAGGTGCTGCTGGAGAGAGTCCTTCAAAGGACTGGCCACCAGGGGATGAACCTTGGCTGCTTCAGAGCGGGAGCAGGAGTTGCTGGGGAAGTGGGTCCCACAGGGGAGGCGGGCTTGGGAGAGGAGGGTCTGCAGCCTCCACCCTCCTCCATTGTGGGAGGGGGCATGTCCACATCCTCGGGTCCTAAAGAGGAGGGTCTCCAGGGAACACCCTGTGAGGTGCTGAGTATACGCCCTTATTTTGTGACTGTTGTTGTTTCATGCAGTAGAGGTTAATATAGGTACTCCTTAAGGGAGTTTATATGGGTTTATCTGTCTTTTTGCCTATATGTGTTTATTGCCTATTATTGGAACATACCTGTATTGTTGCCTGTGTATGTCTATGTTATTACTACCTCAACTTACCTGGGTTATCTAAATTGATGCTCATATGTGTTTACTGTGTTGATGCCTTGACTCACCTGTTCCGAAGTATTAATGCTTATTCTGTGCAGGGGGGGTTATTTATTGCATATGCTGTGAATCACGGTTTATGTTTTTGCAGTCTCTCGAAGTGGTACAATATGTTGATTGCAGGTTATTGTATAAGGTGTCACAGGCTAATTTTACTGTAAACACTTTATTTTTTTTATTCATATGTATTTATTGTAGCAATAAATTTGTATATAGTTAAGCACTTGGTCTCAGCCTGACTCTGTAGAGAGGAAAGGGAACTACTCCCACGTGGCAGGCCCCTCTCACAGCACTCTTGCCTGACCACCATCCCTTCCACTGTCAGACAGGGCACACCCCTGGGTGTACCTGGGCTACAATAGTCATCTCTTTCCAGAGAAAAGAAATATAATGAAACTGAAAATCCTAGTCAGGTACTAGGTAAAGAAAACTGGTAGTAAAAGGACAAAATGCTCAGTGGAAAATACAAACTTTGAACAATTGAAAAATGCCATCCAAAAAACTTATGAAACCTAAATGGGTAGCCATAAATGGCCTGGTAGGATTTCACACCTCCCACAATTCCATTTCCTAAAGGAGGTAAAAGAAGTGTACTGATGATAATTCTCTAGTCATAAAATGAAAATCTCTTCTAGTGTGTAGTTTACTGTGTGTAAAACCTATTAAGGAGTGTGTAGACGAAACAAGAGGCATGTGTGCATGACACTGTAAAGCGGGTTAAATGCTTTTACACTGCTTTAAAGACATTGGTGTTTGCAAGCATTGGTGGCATATTATGTATTAATTCCAGCCACTGTAGCACAATCCCAAAGTCATTTAAGGTGTAATGCACCTTAAATGACTTTGGGATGCAGCAAAGTAAAACAGCTCTAAGGAGTTCTAGTTTGCTGCCTTACAACCATAGAGTGAAGCACCAGACTCCGTGCAGCTCAGGGACTCTGCAGGCAGCCAGTGCAGGCAGCCTAGCAGCAGCCCAGGAAGGCAGGCTCCACTGAAGAAGAAAAAAACAAGTGGTGAGCCTGATCTCCCCACCACCCCTCCTGGAGACTGCTTGCTTGCATGAGCTCCGTGGGGACCCAGTTCCTTCCCCCAGGTGCCCCCCAGGACTGCCCTAGCTGGGTGCCTGCAGGCAGGTACCACCTGGTGGGGGTCTGCCGCTGCCATGGAGGGAAGCACCAGCCCCTCTCTCTCCCCGCAACCCAGGGATTGCTCTGCCCACCAGCAGCTCACCCTCCCATCACCACTGCCGGAGAAGCAGGTAAGACATGGGTGTACATGACACAGGGGTTTACTTTGCCCTAAATTGAAGCGGTGTTTTTAAAAACCCACTGGCTCAATTTAGTGTGAAGTAAACCCCCATTTCATCTACATACACCCTTAGAGCTCAAAACAGTATGGATATTTAAAGAAGGAATGGATATTTGATAAACCAACGACTTCTGAAACTACCTCATAGATCAGTTTGAGGCTTATTACACTGATACCTTCATTCTGTTTGAACTTTTGACCCTGTACTTACTCAGGCAATAGAAAGATCTTCCTGTTTCTGTATGTTGCTTAACAGGTTTCATACCTAAAAAGAAAATGAGACATAAGCTATAAAGTACAGGTTTCAGCTCAGATTTTCCCAGAGTTCAGGGCTGTTCAAATTTAGGAGCTTGTTATTTGCATTGATTTCTATTAGAAAACCAAACCAATGAGGATCACTTTATCAACATATCTGGAATCTGAATATTACAACTAAAGGAAGTGGTGATATGAAATCTGATTCAGATTTAAATCTACATACCTGTAAGTTATATTGACCTGTAGGAATTAATGTAAGATATACAAAAACTATTTCAATGCTTTTAGCAGTTTAGAATGATTCAGTTGGTACCTAATGAATTCTTGGTTCATTCAAGTATTATTAGAGAAAATGAAGCAAAGACATTGCAAAATTTATGTTGAGAGACACTTAATTTCAATTAATTCAGTGCACCAATGAAGCAGAAAACAGTCAGCTCCACATGTAATAGTAATAACCCTTGATTTCATGACACCATATACATTACATTTGACTTCTGCTACATTGCACACTATAATGGAAACTGAATACTGTAGAAGTAAAAGCAGGATATCATCCATCGTATTCACTGTATGTATCATTTTTTGCTAGGGAAATATCTAAAATACAGGGCCAGCTCCTCAGTTGGTGTAAATAGGCAGAGTTCCATGATAAGGTATATAGTTAAACATTTCCTACTGTATTTGCATTATATACTTTAAAGTTTCTATTAAAAAAAATAAAAACAACAGATGGTTTCTTTTTCAAAACACATTTGAATGGAAAGGATTTCCACATGGCAAAATAATTTCTAGTTCTATTATCCAATATAATTCCAACCTTTGTGTGAACACAATATCAGGTTGATATTTAATAGTTCACACAATTACTTGAGGAAAACTGTAGCTATTAGTTTGAACTACTTAAGTAATATATTAATTAGAAATGGCTGAATTGATTATTTACACAAAGATTTGTACCAAATCTTTGAAGATGTCTCCTTTTTTTAAAAAAAGAGAAGATTGGCTAACAAGTCCTTCAGTCTTTTGCTCTTTCTGCTGTACTGAAAGACCTAGCTCATCACAAAATTTCCTTTAATAACCGTGAAGCGATCTGGTCTACCCAAAAAAGCACTTAAGGAATCATTGATAATAGTCTCACTTCTTTCATCTCAAAATCACTAACTCAGGTTGGTAAAAACAGTTAACTGAATTGTGGAATAGGCCAAATCATATTTTTCTAGGTATATATTCTATTTAGAGGTGTATCAACACAGCTGGGTGCTTGGAGTAGTCATGACACATGGATGCAGCAGTGATTTGTAGCTGCTGTCATGCCACTGGCACAATCATGTAGCTGCAATGGCAACTTTTCATTTTCACCTCCTCCACCCCCAAGTTGGTGCCCAGGGTAGCCATTCTCGTTGCTCCATCCTAGTTTTGCCACATTTCACCTAGTAATAGCATACAAGGCATACATCACCTCTAAGGAGGTGACTAAAACAAATAGGACTTAAAATAATTTTGGAGGTTATGCTGGGGTACATAAACTATGGCTATTATAAAATAAACTATTATAAACTAAGCTATTATAAACTAAACTATTATAAACTAATTATAAATTAGTTTAATTTATAATTAATTATGGCTTTTATATTATTATAAGAGCAATTAATTATGGCTATTATAAACTAAACTATTATAAACTAAGTTATTATAAACTAAACTTTTGGCTATTATAGCCAAAATGGGGTTAATGGACAGATCTGCTATTTCTCTAGCTACAGCCAAGTAACTGACTACCAATAGCTGGAAAAAAGAGTCAAAACTTTACTGGGGTGGGGTGATTGCTAGATAGGTTAAGATTTCTATTGAAGAAGCCTTTTACTGAGCAGGAGTCTGACAACAATCTGCCTAGGAAATAAATCCAGAGATCTCCCCTAGGACTTGGGTAAACTGATTTGGAAACAGCTAGAGGTATCCTTTGTATCCTATCCCATAAGGCAGGAGAAAGTCAGACTTTTTAGGTCTCATGTTGCTAGGCTTTTTGAAAAATTATAGAACTGGGATTCAGGAGATGGTAGGCCAAAGGACTAGCAGTTCTATGGTCCTCAAGGGCTGAGGTAGAAATATCTCATTCAGTAGGAAGGAGCAAACTCTCTCAGAGGTGCTACTATAAAAAGAACATTGATGGTAGCACAGACCTGCTAGAAATCCAGATGGTATTCCTAACATGGATGAAATTATGTAACTTCTAGCCCAGTAATAAACCATGGCTGAGAGTACTGTAGTAATACATGACAATTCTGATACCAAAAATGCTTTGGGCCAAGCAGCAGTAGAATAAGGGGCAGGTCACAATAAACTCTTATCAATGTGAAGTGCAAAGAGCAGCTTTTCATCAGTATCAACAGATGTTAGACATGATTGTAATGTAAGCAAAGGCAGCTAAAGACCACAAAAGTAGATTGTGGTAATAGACAGACCTTTGGTTTGTATGCTGTTGGGGGTAAGGCATGAGTCTGGGGAAGGGGCCTGGGGGCTTACAGTCAGATTTTGTGGGAACTTCAGAAAAGAGGGGTACAGTCAATGCCCCAAGTAAAAGAACTAGAGACTCAGTGAGCCATGCCAACAATATTGCTGAGCTGTACCTTAAAAAGGAAACAGAAAGAAAAGAAAAAACCTTTTGTCAGAGCCTCCCAGACCAGAACATTGTGAACTATATTTTTTGTTTGTTTGTTTTACTTCTTGGGAAGTGTCATAGCTCTATATGTAACATCCACAGAAAAGTTAAGACACAGAGCAGCTACTTCCCTACCCTCTGCTAAGTAACCAATTCACAACTTCCAAGATACAAGTCCAAAACCTTGGAACATTTTATGGCTGTCAGGGAAGCTAGGGGGGATATGTCAAAGAGATTCTTTGTCAGTATCCTGGCAAGCAAATAGGAAATAGAGCCAGAAACCTCCATAAGCAGAAGGTAGACTAGAAAACAACTATCCTATCTTACACAGTAGTAATAAGAATATGGCCTAACTTAATAAGGCCCACATTTTAGGCCTTTGAAAAGATTAAAGAATAAGGATTTAATAATATATAATAGTGAGAAGATCAGGAGACTAGGCTCTAAAGAGGTGGAATACCTTTACTATTTCCTCCAGTAAAGGATGAATGAATGAATCCCCTGACACTGGTTTTTGCCATATGGACCTCATATAGTCTGAAGAATTCTATGTATCTGTTATGACAACTTGACTGAAGAAAAAGAATTATATTTTTCACATAATCAGAAGTGTGAATTTTCAGGCAGAGATAAATCAAGAAGATGTAAAATGAAGCCCTGGGGATCAGGCCATTATTCTAAAGTTGGCGTTGTTTGCCATTTTAAGTCCTCATTACAGAAAGTCCTAAAAATATGATATACTGTATGTTTCCTTCCTGGAGTTCAACATATCATATTTAAAAACCAAATCAGTGAGGGATATGGTACTTTTACCTATTAGAATGATTTAGAACCAGTCATATTAAAAATCTAATTTCACTTCCCCCAAAAGCTTACTTAGATCCTGATGCGACAAATCACTTAAGCTTCTAAACAGTTTCATCTTTATGCAAGACATTGCTTAAGCTTGCAATTAAGTGCTAAGTGCTGGCCTTAATAAGGACAGACCTTAATATGGTCATTAATCCTTACTGTATCAAGGCCACGCACTCAAATACTTTGCTGAATAGATGCCAACATTTGCATGCAGCTCATATTTCTATCTTCCTCTCTGTTTCATCCATGTGAAATACTGGTATTTATTTTGCTGTTTGTATAAGCAATGTACCATTTTCCTTCTGGCTCTTTCACAGTTGTCAAATGTTGGTTGCCTCCTTCAATTCACTACTAGAAAACAGTTTTTAAATTATTAACATTGGCTTTGAGTAGTAATTATGTTAGGTCATGTGGGTGGAAAGGGTTCCTAATTTGGGGTGCTAGCAGACAGGCAGGAAATAAATCTTGACCAGTGTTACATCCTAAAGTCCTGAGAATACATCCTGATGTTTGAAAGGTAGAATTCTGGACCTGCATTCCAGAGTCCTCTGGTACAGCAGAAAATGAAATCTTGCTTGGAGCTTGACCTTCTCTATAGCACACAGGCATGCCATTTACTTCACAGGAGCATTAGGGATGGTACCACATGGCTTAATATACCTGGGTGTGTCTACACTTGATATTAATGTGCTGTAAGCTTGTTGTGCAGTAAAATACTGCACTTTCCCTGGGAACATATCTACACATGTATCCATCAGGAGCAAATTTGCTCCCAATGGGAGCAATTCAGAGCTGGGCTACTTGTGCCTTGCTCTGCCTCACTATGGCATCCAGGGGGAGCTTTAGGATGCCCCAGGTTGGCAGGGGGCACCGGGGTCAGGCCTGGTGGGGCAGCTGTTTCCTAGCCCCATGCGCTGGGGCTAGGAAAGTGTCCCTTCCTTTGCAAGTGTTTCCCAGTCCTCTTCCCTGACTGGCTGGTGGGGCAGCCAGAAGTGAACCTTCATCTAGGTGAGGAATCCAAGGGTTAGCTGGGAGCTGTCCTGCTACTGGCTTGCTGCCAGCTGCCCCACCAGTGGGACAGCTCCTGCCAAACCCCTGGCTGAGTGGGAAAGCAAAAGGTCCCCAGCCCTGGTACTGCTCAGCTTCCTGTTCCTCTGGGGAGCTGGGAGTGCCACAGTACCAAGTCCTGATCAGCATCTACACAAGCCTTACTGCACAGTAAGTACTGCACAGCTAATTTTGTACCTGTAACTGGTACTAGCTAACTGTGCAGTAGACTAATTTACTGTGCAGTAGCTGCTGTGCATGGTTATGTGGTGACACTTTACTGCAAAGTAAAGTCTACTGTGCAGTAAAGTGTCTTGTAGACAAATCCACTATTTACTAGGTAAATAACAATGTGAGCTAACATTCAAAGCCACTTGTGGTGCTCATGACAGTAATGATAACGCCAATGAAATTTAATCACATACATGTACTGATCTACACTGCTAAACTACTTTAAGGAGTTACAATACAATGTGAAATCATTGGGCCTGGTTTCTTTCATGCTGATGTTGATACAAATAAGAAGCAACTCAGTTCAAGTCTATTAGTAAAAGTAACAGAAGAAAACAAGTAGTATAAAAATATGGAGAGGTATTTCAAAATGTCATCAGAGTAAAATTAACCTTATAAAATCCTGTTCATTCAGGAGCTTAAGGTGTGTAATTATTTTTTGCTGGGAAAGTACCTTTTTCATAATTATTATCATGGTAAAAAGTGGTTGAGTAGTTTTTGTGCCTAGGCTATTATATTTTCAGAACAATTATTTAGAGTTGGATAATATGATCTTTGTCTACATTTTTTAACTGAAGGATTTGCAATCACTCTTGACCTCATGAAAAGTCTGTTGAATGTGGTTTTTAGCTTGGACAGTGTTACTTAACTACTGTCTCTCATGTGTAATGTTGATAATAATAAAACACAGAGGCTAGTTGGTACAGACTTTTACCAGTATAAGTGATTGGAAACCAGTTTATACCCATAACAGAACTTTGGCAGACAAAACCAGTCTATACCTGTAATAGAACAGAAGTTTGGCACACAAAGACTGGTTAAAAAATGGCAAAACCCAGTGTAAGATTTGCACTTCCCCCCACCAAAAGGCAAATATGTGTTCTGTTCACTACCAATATAAATTATGCTACTTACAGAAAACTGCTTAACTTAGATCAACTCCTCCTCAGGCTTTTTGAATGCCTGTACCTAGCCTGAAATGCTATATAATGAATGGTAGAAAAGGACCCTTAAACTTTACAGCTACTTAAGTCTACATTTTGTAACTTGGAAGGGTAGAAAAGGCAAGATACTATGGGATACTTAAATCATACTCTGAATATTAGTCACAAAGGGCTTTTGTATACATGATGCCATTACCATGTACGTGTGACAAAAGTTTCACTTTGTGTGGCTTAATGGCATCAGACTGTACACGTGTAACAGTTCTGGGGGTTTAAATGAGTTTTCATTGATGCAAACTAAACTACATCCCAAAGTATTTTAGCTTGCAACATTGCAAATTGCAATGATGCAGCTGTCAGCTCACCACCCCCAGCCTTGGGAGAGGTGGGCAGGCTCCACTGGGGAAAAAAAAAAAAAAAGATTGGGCCCCTCTCTGCTTCTGCCTTCAGTAGGTTGCTGCAGCTGGCAGGATACCTGGGGCCACCTAGGAGTGGGCTGGCTTGCCCCTGAGGCAGTGTGGGAAGGTGGCAGGGGGGCAGCTGGGTTTGGGTACTTCCCCAGCTTGGAGGCACCTGAACTAAAACTTCCCTGAGCCTGCACAGGTTTCCAGCATCCTGTGGACCATCCTTGCTGCCTTCTCTGGCCGCTAGCACACCCAGCTGCCCTCCTGCCGCCTCCCTGAACTGCCCCAGGAGCAAGCTGGGTGTGCTGGTGGCTGGAAAAAGTTGGTACGGATGGTGCATGGGGCACTGGATGCCTGGGTGGGCTTAGGGAAGCATTGGATTGGTAACCTCTGAGCTTGGGCAGCACCTGGCCAGCTAGCAGCCCTCCTAGGCAACCCTATGCCCCGTGCACCATCCTCACCACTTTCTCTAGCTGCCAAAAAACCCAGCCACCTTCCTACTGCATTCCTGTGCTGCCCCAGGGGCAAACCAGCTCATTCCTGGGTGGCCTCAGGCATCCTTCCAGCCACAGGAGCCTGCTGAACGCAGAAGCAGTGAGGGTCCTGATCCTTTTTATTTTTTTGGTAGAACCTGTCCAACTTCCCCATGGTCGGGGGGTGAGCTGCCAGTGGGCTAAGCAGCCCCTCACCTGTGGGAGTCCCTGGTCCTATCTTCCACAATGGCAGTGCCTCCTGGGGCCAACTGGGTGGGCTGTTAGTGGGCCCTGTCAGGGGCCCTGCCCCTGAGCTGAGGCAGTACCTGGCAAGCTAGCAGCCCCCCGGGCAACTCTGGGGGCACCATCACTGCAAAGGAAAGGACTGGAGGCCCCCCACAGCTCAGGGGCTGATCACACTGCTGGCAGCTCGCCCCCTGGCCATGGCCAGGCTCCAGCTCTGACAAAAACCAAAGAAACAAACAGAAAAGGATAGGGCACCTTGCTGTAACAGGACACAAAAAATGAAATGGTGAATTTCAATTAAAACCCACCATTTCAATTTAGTGGGCATAGAATAAACCCCTAAGGTCTAAACCCCTGCCACGTGTAAAAATGTCCAAAGCGCACTATAAAAGTGCTCACTCAAGAAGATGAGAAGCAACATGTCATTATTAATTCATCCCAAAATTTGTAGTGGCTTGTATTTCTTTGTATTAGGGGGTATGAGAATGATGATTATGCAATTATATTGCTGGGATCACTGTATAAAAATATTTTTATTTTAAATTACTTTTTTTCAGTCTTTCTGTGCTTGTTTCAAATTGCCTACCAAGAGAACAGGCATTCTCAGTCATTTTGAGGGCAGCCAAGTGAACCAAAAGGTCAATCTAATTAAAAAGGAAAAAGAACTTGAATCCACAAGGGAATATGCCCAGCAAAATGCCAAAGGAATTTATATTATAGAATGTATGAAGTAAACAGTCCAAAACAATGAAACAAATTCACATAGGTGTCAAAAATGTAAAGAGTAGGAAAACAAGAGACTATATAACCTTTTCCTACATTAAAAAGAAATGGTCTTCTCTTTATGTTAGGGTAACATTATTTATTAAATATAGGAAATACAATTAGTTTGTATCTTTTATCTTCCTTTTTTGTCCACAGGCCAAGAAACATTTTATTTTAATAAACAACTTGGGGGGGGGGGGAGGGGGAGGAGAGGAGGGAGTTTAAAAGGAAACCAGTTTTCAAGTCAGGTTTCCCCTAAGGACACACTTAATGAATTTAATATCAATATGAACCATCCATCACTCAGGAAGTCTCAAAGAAAAGATAGAATTTATAATGTGTTGTTTCAGTTCAGTTAAAACTCACAAAGAGGAAGAGATTTAAAACTGTATAACATTTATAGCTTACTGAGTCAAACAGGAATATATTAATGAAAATCAAAATTCTTACCCTGCATTCTTTGGAAGCTGGATTATTGATTGCAAAATAATAAGATGATAGCAAACTTTGGGTTCTCTTAAATCTGCTTTAAATAAATACAGTAATGAATGCCAAAAAAGCACCTAATAAACTCACCAGCTTCACCCCAATAATTTAAACATTTTTTCTACCACTAAAACTGTTGGCAAAACTCCTAAGGACTTCAATAATTCTGTATCAGTGTGCAATTTTTCACAGAAAAGGAGGTTACATTCCATGCTTATTTGCCCTAAAATAAGGAATAGATAGTCATTACACAATTTAGATCTAATAGGACTGACCCAATGACCTTTGAAGACAACAGGAATCCTTCTATTGGCATCCATAGGCAATAGATTGGCTCCAAAGTCATAATATATTAATGAGATGTTACATTATAAAACAACATTGAAGCCTGATCTTCAAACAGACATGTTTTTAGAATTAGAACTTCCAAGACGTTACACAAAGAAAAGAATTCCCCAACTGTTGGGGGAATATTTTTTTCCCTCTAAAAAGCAGCTGTGCATATGGATTATAAACTCATATATTAATGTTCCAGTGCCTTCAGAAAAATATGCTCATAGAATAATGGAACTTGAATAGGGACATTCATGTATAAAGATAAATATAAAAATAAAAGGATGCTTGTTTAAAACATATCCTGGCCCCATAAAATTATCAATTTCCTTCTAATTTGTCATTAATATTAAGCATTACACAAGATATGGTCAGTCCCCATTTACATCTATTGAACCCATTATTTTCAATGGAACTAAACTGGTATAAGCCAGTAGAGAATTTGATCCTTCATGTAGCATTTAAGTATATTAAAAATCTGTTGACTTTTTAGCTATATTTTAAAAAGTCAGAATATTATTTAAAAATCCCAGTTTGTTTTTGAGGTTCATATCCCTGTGAAGTGAACAGAATAGTGAAACCAGACTAAGTTCAGGCAACATGGAGATGTGCACAAAACACAAATTATGTGCACAATCACTCACTTCAATCTTGGGATCAAATTCTGTGCTTGGGCAAGTAGCTCCTAGTGTATGGCATGGATTTTTGGGAATAGATTGTCCCTACATATTTTATATTGAATTAAAATATAATTTGAAAGATAAATATAAGTTAATGTATTTTTAAAGACTATAGTATAAAATAAACTAAGGGGTCAGATTTTATTTATTTTTTTAAGTTTCAAACGTTTGCATGGCTTAGATTCAGTTTCATCTTGGAGGAATCTACATTTGGGAACTGCAATACTTAAAAATCTAGAAGTGTTGCCCTAGAATTCAATTTCAACTTATGCACTGGTCAATGATCCCTGTATACTCAATAAGGAAGTTCGGGTGCCTCCAATGAGCTCCAATGACCTATCCAATCTTACTTAATTTATGTGCTTGCTCCCTTTATATAGAAATTTTAGGGAAAGCTGAAATTCTCCATAAGGTCATCTAGAAAGGTGGGGGTGCTCAGCGGTAGCCATTAGGAGAGATGAAGGACAAAATACTGAAACTTTTACCCCTTTCTAAAGTTTAGGTCAGTACTATTTTTTAATACCTAAGCACTTACCCATTGGTATCCCACTTGGGATACAGAATGCATAAGTCCCACTTCTGAGGTTTGCAAAGAGCCACTAAACTTAGTCAGCAGGCAGTCATCAACAATCTGTGACATGGTTCGTGTTTTGCCACAGCTACAGTCTGGGTTTTTGCAAAGACCCCAACAATGGTGGTTGGCTGTGCAATGGTTGGCAATGGAGCAGCATTCATGTTGTGCCAACAATTAGTACCTGGTCCACACCAGGGAAACTAATGATCCTCCTAGAGAACTGAATTTTGTGAAATGTTCAAGGAATCCCAGTTGCCACCGACCACCCAGACATCATGCTAGCCTATGGCTTTCATGCCATTGGGCCTGCACTCTGAATCTTGGAACTCAGAAGTTAGGGTACTCAACTGGGTTAGGAAGACAGGGAGAGAGTAACCTGGATATTAGCAGAAGAAAGGATAGTTTTTCACCTTGTAGACCACCCAAAGAGTGTGTACTACCCAAAGTGTATGTGTGTGTGTATGATATATAAATATATCAGCCTTTTGGCTAAGATGAAGCTTATATATGCTACATACATACATATATATATATATATATATATATATATATATATATATATATATATATATATATGTATGTAGCATACACACATTCATATACTTCAGGTAGTCTATAAGGTGCTCAAGAAAGGGTTTAGACTAGATGGCCTTATGAGGTCCCTTCCAGACCTGCTTTACTATGTTCCTATAAACTCAGGACTTTCCATTCCTATTGATTACCTTAGCCATTAGGCCACAGAGGTATACTCTTTCTTGCTTTATAAATTTTGGAATATGCAAAGTGGACCTGGTCTAACTGCAGAACATCTGAGACTCACCTCATTCTATAAGCCAGTATTTTTTTTTTTTAATGTGGAAGGAAAGAGACTGGGGTCCAAGGCCCTTTTTCAGAGCAGCCAGTTGAATGCTGGTCTCTAAATCCATGTCTGTATAACCTTCTGCTAACCCTGGGACTACCATTGAGGAAATAAGAGATTTCCATTCGCTGTCATTTACTATCTATAGGCAACACATATGGCTTAGAGACATTCTGAAACTGTGCCCCAGAATAAAAAAAATTGGGTCCCACTGGTGAGATAGACATTCTCCTCCCTCCTTTGAAAATTCCCTTTTGGACTTGAAAAGACATCAGTAGCTTTCTATGTGCCCACCTGCAGGAATGTAGACTATTTACACACCTACAGAGGCAACTGAAGGGGATTTTGAGGATCTCAGGAACATCTAATCAGTAGACTTGGGCTCTTACAAAGGCAGATAGACATCTATGTATTTTTAATAAATTGAATCTAGTCTTTAATTTTCCATCAGCAAAAAATGTATTGAAGAAAACTTACACTTTAATGCATTATTTTTAAATTAGGACAAAAACTTTCCATTCAAATTATTTTTGGGATCACACCCCCAGTTCAAAGCTTCCAAGACCATAACAGCTTATCTGGACTCCTAAACTGCAAGGACAAATTTTCTTCAGGGAGAAAATTCTCCTTTTGAGATCTCTGCATAAAGGGGGTCAAGATGGTGATTCCTACTTATGCTTTCTTCATGATGGCCATTTACAGTAGTGTAACTAGGGGTGGACAAAAAGGGTATCTACCCTAGATGCCAAGTTAGGAGGGGAGCTGGTATTGCTCCCCACCCCCTCAAAGTCTGTGCCTTGGCATCATGAGCAGCCACATTACTTATCTATGCCTGCAACTCCAAAACAGTCCCTGGCTGCTGCTGCTATTGCTGTTGCTGCTGCTTTAAGAGCAACAGCTGGGGTGGGCAGAGCATGTGGTAATGTTCAATCAGGAGCTGTTTAGGAGTTCCTGGCATGGGTAAGACTGCTGTTGGAACTGTATTCCCCCCACCCCACTCTTGGAAATATGCACCACCCCACTCCCCTGCTCTCCTGCAAGGTTAACCCAGGATGCCAGCTCTGCTTGTTACATCTCTGGCCATTCATGCCTAGTAATCAGCCACTGATATCACTGTAAACACTCTTTCCTTTTTCCTGCAAGGGGGCTGAGGTGAGGAAAAATCTGTGCTTTGTTTCCAGATAGATGAGAGTGATTGCACTGGAGAAACCCATTTTATGTGATTTTATTTTTCTTCATATCCCTCTTATAATTTATTCGTCCCTACTGCACAGGAGGATAATTATACTGTAAATGTAAAAGGTTACATTCATACATTGAACACTGAGTCAAGACCTTCTTTTCAGCAATCGCAGTATCTTTATTTGCTTTCAAATATTTTGTGAATATTTAGAATATAGCAGTGCAGTCTCATTTCTTAAGTCATGAATGCCAGCTCTATTGATTGGCACAGAAGAATGAAATCATTGTCATCTTGTTTCTGTTCAAAGTGCTTTCTTCTGAATTACCACTCTTACTTCCTATCTGCTATAGCATTTGGTAGAAGAAGAATGATTATCTATCAGACCTTCTCTCATTTCTTGAAATGCCATATGCACTGGTCTATGCATGTAATATTACAAGTCCATTCCAGATTTAATCCTCAGAACACGAGAGTATTATAACAAGAGAAAAAGTTCTTGTTCTTGCATTGGTATTAACTTTGTATAATTTAATCAACCTATCCCAATTCCCAGATTTACAAGAACTGATAAAGTGACCCGAGCTGAGAAAGGAGGTTAAAAAAGTTGTATTGAACTAAAGTTTTGTGATCTTTAGAAAATCAGTCTCAGATTAGCCAAAGACTTTTTTGACACTTCAACTTCATGGTCATACATTATTTTATGCAATTTTTGTATTTGTTTGATCTTTTATTATTTACCATTTTTCTTTGGCATTGTTATTGTTCAGAGCCCAAACAAATACAAAGCATTTGTCTTTTATTTTACATGTTATTAATTAATTACTATTATGAGATTCCTTAATAACAAGAAACCATATAAGGACATTTCTAGCAAAATCTTCTTCCCCGGAGGGGACTATATAGCTGTGCTATGCATCTTTAAAACTGTTTGTCTGAGCTTTGGATAAGACATCGAAACAAAGCCCTGAGTCTCTGAGCCGCTCTAATTACAGTGCCCTCCCCCCACCATCTTTGTGTACAGATGCCTTATATATCCAGTTCTTTTGTTTTACTATCACACCTCTTGCCTGATACTTTTCTTACTTGTCAGATATCTTACTACATGCTTCATTCTCAAAAAAAAAAAAAAAAAAAAAAAATTGTGATAATCAGTCCTTTATACTAATGCCATATATTGAACCTAATTTATACAACAAGGTCCCTAGTCATATGTAACAGAGCTGTGATGGATTATATGACAATATTCATTATAACATTATTCAATAATCATCAGTTTTATTTAGACATTTCTTAAACTGTCACAATGTGAAACTGAGACTGGTGGATGTTATCTCATTTTAGTGATACAAAATCTCTTGGGGACAGATCTCAAATGACATCTGCCAGTTAGGCTCTTTTGACACTTAAAATTTAGCAACTTGCCTGAAAACAGTGATCCAAAATGACAAGTTAGGTCCCTCTATTTCCAACACAATAAATGAGACCCACCTGTCTTCCAAGGATGATTTAGATCATTTAGTCACTGAGTAGGAATGTTCCTACAGCTAACCAATAGGAAAGACAGGCACATTCTGAGTTACTCTCCTCAAAATTTAGGCTTCTGAATCAGGACAGCAAGGGAGATGCTTCCATCATGTTAGGAACCAGGCTGCTTGGAAGGCAGATACCTGCCTGAACCAGAATTTCCTGACAATGGTATTCAGTACTGAGTTCAGAATGGTCAAAAAGCCCACTTTTTCCTACTGGCCTCATGGTGAGATCACTTGTGTAGGTAACCAGAGACCTGCCTTTTCAGCCCCCTTTATACTTAGAGGAGTCAAACCTACATCTCCTACCTCCAAGTAAAGTGCTGAAATTAATAAATTATGAGATATCATTCTAGGGGTGTTATAAATGTCCTCCTGATCAAACTGGCTGACTGGACAAGATGAAAGGGTCACATTCGCTAGGCCAGAAGGGAAGTAAAACAAAAAAAGAATACAACTCTAAGATCCCCCTCAGAGGGGGGAATCCTTGCTTTTAGCAACTACTGTAAAGACAGTTACTCCTTTTATCCCATCCTTGTCTAATATAAAATGCATTAAGAATCCAGGGAGACAGAAAGAGGGAGTGAGATTCTATGGTACAGTGAGTGGGACACCCTGCAAGCAGAGAAGATATCTTCACTACCAGTCCCTGCTGCCATGGAACAAAGTGAATCATTCCTTTCTTCACAAATAGTCCCATTTTTTGATTCAATGAGGCAAGTCATATAGCTATTTCTTAATTTGTGTGATCACATAATTCATGTGCAAACAGTTTTTCTATCTTCTCTGTGTTAAGGCTTTCCCAAAGTATTATATTTGTGACAACATTGTGTGATATTTGCAGATGTTTGATCAACTCCTCTAAGTCATAGACATGTAGAATTAGAAGGGGTTCTTAGAGGTCATTTAGCTTCCTCCCACATACACCCAAAGGGAGGATTAAGTATACCTAAATCCTCTCTGACAGAAGCTTCTTGAACCTGTACTTGAAAACCTCCATTGAAGGTGTTTCTACATGAACCTAACCACATTTCATTATATTTTCCTTATAAAGAATCATAGAAAGTTAGGGTTGAAAGGGACCTCAGGAGGTCATCTAGTTCAACCCCTTTAGAACCATCCCTAACTAGATCATCCCAGCCAAGGCTTTGTCAAGCCAGATCTTAAAACCCTCCAAGGATGAAGAGTCCACAACTTCTCTAGGTAACCTGTTTGAGTGTTTTACTACCCTCCTAGCGTGAAAATTCTTCCTAATATCTAACCTAAACTTCCCTTGCTGCAACTTGAGACCATTGCTCCTTGCTCTGTCATTTGCCACCACTGAGAACAGTCTACCTCCATCCTCTTTGGAACCACCCTTCAGGTAATGCAAGGTCATTATTAAATCCTCTCAGTCCTCCCTTTTCCAGACTAAATAACCCCAGTTCCCACAGCCTTTCCCCATAAATCATGTACCCCAGCTTTCCAACTTTCATTGCCCTCCCCTGGACTCTCCCCAATTTTCCACATCCTTTCTGTATTGGAGTGCCCAAAACTGGACACAGTACTCCAGATGTTTCCTCACCAGTGCCAAATAG
Source organism: Alligator mississippiensis (assembly GCF_030867095.1). Classification (NCBI taxonomy): domain Eukaryota; kingdom Metazoa; phylum Chordata; order Crocodylia; family Alligatoridae; genus Alligator; species Alligator mississippiensis. Next base: position 250,452,847 of record NC_081825.1, read on the forward strand.
AGGAGAAGGGGTGTAGGTTGTAGCCGTGTTGTTCTAAGGACATAGGCAGACAAGTTTCTTTTGGTGAATCTGATATCTTTTATTAGACCAACTTAAATAGTTGGAAAACAATTATTAAGAAAGCTTTCGGGTTAAAAAACCCTTTGTCAGGCTAAGGAAGTTTCAGCAGTTGGTGTGTGCTCTTCCTGGATGGAATGGAAAATAAAGAAGCCAGTGGCTGGGCTGGTATGCATACAAGACAGGTAGTCAGTGAAAATGTAGATTGAGGAATCAGTGGGTGAGAGACAGGCTGGGGAGGATGGGGAAGAGAGAGAAGGGGGATGAATAATGGAGAGATACCTGGGGAGTCAGATGTCAGGCAGGTTATAATGTGTCATAAATCCAATGTCTATATTTAGTCCATGATTTTTAGTATCCAGGAGGTTGATGAAGTGGAGTTCATAGGCTCGTCTCTGGGAAGTGTTGTGTAAGATTTCTTTGAGGATCAGGACTGAGAGATTGGAGAGAGTGGTTTTCTTGTGAGAAATGTGCCCCCACAGGTAACTGGGTATTTCTGTCTTTGATAGATTTCTGGTGTACGCTCATTCTGGTGAGCAGTTGTTGTTTGGTCTCTCCTACGTATTTTCCATCAGGGCATTTGGTGCATTGGATGAGATATATAACATTTCTGGAGGTGCAGCCGTAAGATCCGGGAATGCTGATGGCTCTGTTGTGGGGTGTAGTAATTGTGGGGGTGGTGGAGATGTGTTGGCAGGTTTTGCATTTCTTGTCATGGCATGGTCTGGATCCTTTTGGTGTGTTCTGGACTTGAGGAAGTTTGCTTCTGGTGATGAGATTAGTGAGGTTCGGTGCTTGTTTGAAGGCTAGGATGGGTGGCTCTGGGAAGATCTTTTTAAGAATCGGGTCTCTTTCTAGTATGGGTTGCAATTGTTTGAGGATGTTCTGTACAGGTTCAAGGGAGGGGTGATATGTCATAACCAGCGGTGTGCGATTTGTGGGGGTTTTCCTTCTGTACTGCAGCAGTTCTTCACATGGTATCTGGGTGGCTCTTTCAAACGTGCGATCTCTCTCTCAGGAGGAGTGTCCTTGTTGGGTGAAAGCCTTTTTAAGATTGGTGAGGTGGCAATCCCAGGTGTTTTCTTCAGTACAAATGCGGTGGTATCTGAGGGCTTGGCTGTATATCACAGCTTTTTTGGTGTGTTTAGAGTGATTGCTGGTTCTGTGCAGATATGTATGTTGGTCTGTGGGTTTCTTGTATAATGTGGTCTGTATTTTATCATTCTAGATACTGATCATGATGTCTAAAAAGGCGATGTTGGTGCGGAGTATTCTAGAGAAAGCTGGATGGAGGGATGGTGATTGTTGAATTTCTGATGGAACTCAATCCGAGATTGTAGATTTTCAGTCCAAATGATGAAGATGTCATTGATATATCTTAAGTATAGCAAGGGTTTGATGGTGCAGTTCTTGAGGAAGTCTTCTTCCAGGTGGCTCATAAAAAGGTTGGCATACCATGGGGCCATTTTGGTGCCCGTAGCTATATCCATCATCTGGAGGAAGTGTTGATGATTAAAAATGAAATTGTTGTGTGAGAGGATGAAGTGTATAAGGTCAGTAATATCTTTGGGTCTGTATTCTGAGTTGTAATCTTGTTCCTGTAGATATGTAAGGCAGGCTTGGATGCCATCCGGGTGTGGGATGTTGGTATATAGGCTGGTAACATCCATGGTGACTAGGAGGGTGTTGCTGGGAAGGTGGTCTATGTTTTTAAGTTTCCATAGAAAGTCTGTTGTGTCTTGTATAAAACGTGCTCTGTGGGTGATGAGCGGTTTTAGGATTGATTCAATGAAACCTGATATTTCCTCAGTTAGGGTCCCATGGTTGGATATGATAGGTCTGCCAGGGTTCCCTTGTTTGTGGATTTTAGGGAGCATGTAAAAAGTCCCTGGGTTAGGTAGTGGGGGGGATCAAGGTCTGTAGTTTTTCTTGTAGTCTTGATGGAAATAGAGAAGAATAATCATGAACGACGCATGCCCCTGGAGGCTGGGGCAGCACAGTGACTGCCTGCAGGTGGCAGCAGTGGTATCAGTGGCAGAGGCATGGTAGCAGCAAGCAGGGAGCTCCTGCAGGCAGCTGCAACAGTGTCAGCGGAGGGGGTGGGGAGGTGGGAAGAAGTGCTGACTGGCATTCAGTGACCTCCCACAGACACTGCCAGCAGCAGCAGTGGTGGCCAGCAGCAATCAGGGACCACCCGCAGATGCTGCTGGTGGCGTCAGAAGAGATGGGGGGGGGGGCAGGTGAGTGGCGACTGCCTACAGGCGCCTCCAGCAGTGTCCACAGTGCTTTTTGCAGGGGGTGCACTGCCAATCTCAGGGAGTGCACATTCAATGAGAATAATCACTTCCCTTGATCTGTTGGCAATGCTCCTGCTAATGTAGCTCAGTTTTCATTAGCCTTCTTCACAACAAGGGCACACTGTTGGCTCATATTTTGTTTATTGTGCACTAGAATCCCAGGTCCTTTTCTGTAGAGCTGCTACTTAGCCAGCTGGTCCACAGCCTGTACTGACGCATGGGATTACTCTGTCCTAAGTGCAGGACATTGTACTTGTCTTCGTTTAACCTCATGAGATTTCTTTTGCCCAATCCTCCAATTTGTTTAGGCCTCTCTGAATCCTAGCCCTACCCTCCAGTGAATCTACTACTCACCCCAGCCTGCTTTCTGTAAACTTGCTGAGGATGCACTCCATCTCATCTTCCAGGTCTCTGATGAAGATATTAAACAAAACCAGCCCTGGGACTGACCTCTGGGGCACTCCACTTGATACCGGGTGCTGACTAGACATTGATTACTACACTTTGAGCCCAATGATCTAGTCAGTTTTCTATCTACCTTATAGTTCATTCACCCAACCCATACTTATCTTAGCTTGCTTGCAAAAATGTTGTGGAAGACAGTATCAAAAGCCTTGCTAAAGTCAAGGTATATAACATCCACTGCTTTTCTCACATCCACAGAACCAGTCATCTCATCACATAAGACAATCAGATTGGTCAGGCATGACTTGCTGTTGGCGAATTCATGCTCACTCTTCCTAATCGCCTTCTTCTCCTTAGAAATGGATTCCTTGAGGACCAGAATCATGATTTTTTTTTTCTGGGGACTGAGGTGAGGCTGACCCATCTGTAGTTCCCTGGATCTTCCTTCTTCCCTTTTTGAAAAATGGGCACCATGTTTACCATTTTCCAATCATCTGGTACCTGCCCTGTTAGACACTTATCTAAACTAAGTTTTCTCTACTGCTATGTCATTCAGGACTACCACTATGAACATAAACAGAAATAGAATATTGCTCTCCTGCTTCTTTACCAAGTGTCCTAATTGTAGGGTGACTTTACATCCCAGTTTGGCTGGGACAGCCCCAGATTTCATAGGCTGACTTGACATCCTGGCCTGTTGGTGAAAATTGAAACAAAAGACCTGGAACTGGCTACTGCAGGCAGAGGTAGGCAGTCAGGGGTGCAGGATTCAGTCTGGCAGGGATGTGGAGCAGTATGTTGTGCTAGGCAGGCAGGCACTACTCTTGTCTCCTGAGCAGCAGCTGGAGGTAGGAGTGGGCTGTGCTAGACACTGCTTCAGTCCATCCACCATGCTCCTGCACAGCAGCAGCAGCAGCAGCAGCAGCAGCAGTGGGGTTGGTCTGTCTGCCTGGTACACCAGGCCATTCTATCTCCCTGCTGGATGACACCCTGTGCCTCTGCTGGCCTGTCTGCAGCAGTGCCAATCACTGAGAGGGAGGGGGTGAACAGGATGGACAGTGTCCCAGACTTCCTTAGAAATAATATTGTCACCTACCTAATCATAAGATTATTGTGTCCAAATATGGAAGGTCATCCTTTTCCAGTATCTAGTACCTGTGTGTTGTTTTTCTTCCAGGTAAAATATTTCCTTTTCTAGGGACTTTTCTAGCCTTATACATGTACTTGGGTGATTCTATTTCCCCTGAACATTTTTTTGGCTGATGTACAGTCCTACCAAGCATGCCCTTTAGGCCAGTTCTGGTAATGCTGAATTGCAAACTGTACATAAGTATGTACACGTCACTTAAGAGAATTAAATGTAAGTAGGATTTGGCCTTTTGACTCTTTTGGTGCATCTACATGTCACCCTACATTGCTGTAGCAATGTGCTATGTCTCTGTATGATGTGCTATGCTGACCTAGCAATCACATAAGTCTACATGTGACCGGCAACTACTTCGTTGTAGCAGCACACTTTCCCCTTTTAACACGTCACTATGGGGAATTAGCTGCTAACACTAGCTGTGTGCTGTGCTCATGGTGCAGTGGGCACAGTTACTGCACAGTGTTTTAGTACTTCCAAAAGGAACTCCTAGAATACAGTGCCGTGATAACATTGCCATAGGGTGACATGTACATATGCCCTTGGAGTCAGAATTTACATCAGTAGAGTACCCATTTCATTCAGACCAAATTTTCAGTTTGCTTCTGAAAATGGCATGTGGGATGGTGTTAAAATCCTAGGTGAACTTAAAATATATCACATCTATTCTCTCTCATCCAGTACACTAATTTCTTTGTCAAGGAAGGACATAGTTTGACATAATCTTGTTCTCTGGCTGTTTTTATCACCTTATTATACTCTGGGTTCTTATAAACTGATTATGAAGAACTCATTGATTTGCGAACCTTCATGGATAACAAAAGTTTAGCTGGCTGTCCTGTAAGTCATCAAATGCTTCTTTATCTTTTTTAAAGGTTGATACTATCTTTGCTCTTCTCCTGTCCTCTGAAACCTTCCCTTGTCCTTCTGAAGTTCTCTAAGCTAATCAGCAATAGGTCTTTCATTGTTGTTGCTAGTTAACAACTACCCCAAAGTGAATCTCATCTGATCCTACTGAACTGAACACATCTAACTTATCTAAATATTCTTTAACGTGTTCAGTACCTATTATGTCCTTCACTCTTATCACTTGTTAAATGTAATGCACACATACACACAAACACTACACACTTGTTCTAGACCAGTCTGTGTGTATAAAGTAGGAAGAAGTATACTACAGTCCTGAATATTATGATAGGCTTTATTCTGACCATTCACAGACACACAGAGGAATGTATGTACTCAGTACTTCCACTGTCTGAAAGTAAGAGTTTAATCAGAAGAGTCCACAAAATATGCTATAATAATCACTTTTCAGTGAATGATCACCGGTAATTAAGAACACGCTAACTGCAAATTATTATTTACCAGTTGGTAGAATAAGCTGAAGAAAATCCAGAGGTCAGGTGTTCTTGGAAGAAAACTTGCTGTTCAGCTCTTTTAAAACTGTGCCCTCTTAACTGATCCATGAAATACTGCAACTGTAAATCTGAATAGTGCTGTTCTCCCAAAATCCCAGTTACACAGTATAGTACTAAAATGCTAAAATGTTACCAACTCTAAAAGAAAGACTGAAAGTCTATTACATTTTGGTTATAGATCTAAGAAATCTCAATTCAGATCCACACTAGTTTTTTCACCATGTTAATTATCATGAAAAAAGATTCTATTAGTTGTTTTAGGAGCCTAACAATGAGGGTGTAAGCATACAAAACCAGAAATGAAACTGATAAAATTGAGAAAAAAGAATTTTGACCAACTGAAATTTAAAAATGAGCATAATGTCTGACATTGAAAGGACTGTAAAATATGTATAACAATTTAAGTCTGAGAACATTAGCTTATTCTTAATTATGCCTGCTTTCAATAGCTTGGAAAAGCTGATACAGTGGTATCAGAGCAATGACATTTTATATATTATGACAGACTAAACAACCAGTAGGATGCTCAGCAAAATATTATAGAACCAGTTTTGCTTCTGGACAATTACAGAAGCTATAAAAATAACTTCTTTTAAAAAGCCTAATTCCAAACTAAGGTCTGTGTTTAGTCTCTGCAGCAAAAAGATATTTTCCATAAGTTGATCCTATGTGGCTCATGCCTCATCTGGTGTAATGAGACTATCTGGGTTGTTCAATGAAATGCACCATTGCTTCCACATTTTCACTTCCACAAAATATAGTGGCCACAGATACTTGCAAAACCCTGTCTAAATGTGTATGTACTGTCACTAGGTCACAGAAATAAATATATTTTGGATTAGCTATTAAAGCCCTTAGTTCTGTAATATTTCTGTTCATGGTAGCTCATGGACCTTGTCCTCACCATCTTACTTCATGTATTTAGTAGGTTGGCATGGGCCCTTCTGAAAAGGATCAGACCTTTATCTATCCAGCTTAAATTGCCTCATTTAATGATAACAAAGCTATTTAAACCTTTGAAAGCATGCAATGTGCTATGACATTTTCTTCTAATCTAGAAACAGCAGAACCAGTTCTTTTAATTTTATTTCATTTTATAGTAGGAAGTAATGCCTCTTAATCTCTCCAAGAAGGATTCCAATAGAAATCATAAAATGAGTTTCTTATTACTTTCAGAAGGGCGTGGGAGAAGCCATGTGAATAATCCTTCCTGATCAAGCTCTGAGGACTAGAACATCAATATTTAAATATTATCATTGATGCATTCTCAACAGAAAGGAATGATAAATGAAATCATATGCTACAGGGACTTAGAAAACATTCTGTACATGAAGAAAAGTCCATGATCTCTGAAATGAGCCGGGTGCTGATATGAACCAATATAGGTTAGTGATGCAAAATCATTAAATTGTAAAAAAAATAATCCTTGGGGGTTTATTTTTTATTATTAATACTATTTTCAGAGTTATCAGTGCTTTTATATTTTCTAATCTTGGGTTATCTGAGAAGTTGGCTTGTCTGACTATATTTTTAAAAATACCTAAGACTAAGAGATCTCATCAGTTTCTGTCTTTTATTGCTAAATCTTATGTGCCAGGGAATGAACAACAGGAATAGGAGTTGGATCTTTGTTTTAATGTGCTGAAAATTGAAAGTATTTGAATAAAGCTAATTTCTTCTGCAGAGGAGCAAAGAAAGCCCATAAACTAATAGTTTTGCAGTAAATTTATCTTTGCTTCTTTCCTTTTATCAGCAAGTGGCCTTTATTGTACTGTTCTTGGCATCTTTTCTGTCATGAATAACCCTACACTCATTTCTATCCTATTTAATTATCCACTCGGGCTTAAAACATAATCAGTATTAAACCAGCTGTGCAACCTTGAAAGAACACCATTTCAATAATACATTGATAAAAAAGAGCAAGCAGGCTATTAATTTTAATAGAAGCCCTCCCTTCTGACTGTAGTCTGGACACAATTTTAGAAGCTGTATCCATTTACTGCTAAGCAGTAGCATCCCTAGTGCACTCATTATAGCAATAGATTCCATTCATGGTCTGACACTGACTAGCTAGACAGCTATCCTGGGCCAATAAGGTCACCTTTGAGGTTCAGGCTTTCCTGCTAATATGATAGGATGAGTCATAGAAAAACTGGTCAGTGGTGGAAGGAAACATATGTGGAAAATAATGAAAAACTTACACTCATTTGTAATATGCAAAACAGTTTATTGAAAATCTGGAGCAAGAAAATTAGCATCTGTAATATAGAGGTGTCGATTATTCCAGCCTATGAATTGTGAGGTTAGACTAGCTCTGGAGAATAACATTAACTACTAAAACAGTCAGAACATTTACAACAACACATAACCACTGATCCCAAAAGCTGCCTGGGGACAAAGCAAAAGACTACAATGAAGTAACTGGATCTGAATTTCCATTCGTAAGCTCAGCTTTCATCTTTTGTGGCACTACAGAGTCTGCCTGTAGCTTTTCATATACATTTGGCCAAGCTCATCTGTGCCCAGCTATGCTGAAGTCAGTACAATTACAACAATAACGAAATTTGTCTGTTGGCTTAACATTAATGTATAGTTTATTTGGGCTGAAACATTTATTGAGCTCAGAAATTATTTCTATGAAGGGAGAGTGGTCTACTTGTGAACTATAATAAAAGGGCTGCTTATATAAATGAACCAGCTCTCTCTCCAGCCAGCCACTAGTATATCTTTGTGAATGGTCTGTGCCATGTTATTTTCCTTTTTGCACTGTATGTTGTTACGTTATAGTAGCAGAACAAGAAATCTTTTGGAATGATTAATTTTCTAAGTACATTTTTTAGCACATTTTTATTATAACTCTTGAAATAGCACCTGATTAGTCTGAGATACTTTTAGGAGAAAAAGAAAATATTTTGCAATAATATCTTTCCATTTCTTTGACACTTGTGTACCTAGTTGGTTCTATCGATAGAATATGTTCATTTATTAGACCTCATTTTCAATTTATACCAGGGAATTAACTCCAGTTATATTAACTGAGGATATGGCCCAACAGCTATAATTTAATCTTATATTATAATTCTATAATACCATTTAAAACTGTTAAACATCTTCTAGCTCCATATTTGCATAAGCCATGTGTTTTGATGGATATCTGGATTCCTTGGGTTGCTGGAGACATATAGCCCTACAGTATTTTTCATTATACTCCAAAAACATACTGATTTCCATAGCAACATGTGGCTTGCTTGCCATGTCCTTTTGCTTAAATACATCTACATATATTAAAGCAAGAAAAATAATTAGTACTCTAAGTCTAATTTTATTTCTTTACTGTACATACTTGCATTTTGTAAGCCTTTGTAATAAACTACAAATAGGCAAAATCCATGTATTTCTTTAAATCCAATGGAACCAGGTGGTTTGGAAATTTCACTAACAGCTGAGAGGTAGGTTAGTTTTTCACTTCCTTTTCCACTTGAATAAAGGAACATGGATGGGGAAAAAATATAATGAAAGACACCATTAATTTGCCATGTATAAAGCACCCACTCTGCTGGTCTAGTTTATGTTGTAGGTTTTACTTTTTAATAAATACAATGACTGTGCAAAATTTCACCAGCTGTTTCATTTCAACACTGTTTTGATTGGTTTTGAGCTTGAAACAGTGAAATAGAAATGAAATGAAGGGCTTCAAAACAGCCTTGAAATGAAATGAGGGCAGTCGAAACATTATGAAAGTTTCAAAATGTTTTGAGTTTCGAAGCTGAAGCTGGGCTTGCCTGCAGGGAAACAGAAAGTAAGGACAGGGAGGGGAAAGAGGGAGGAAGGAGGGGAAGGAATGCTTCATATTGACTGTGTTGCTGGCCAGTGACTGTCATCCTTCTCTGAGGTCCCTTCTAATCCCAGTGCATTGTGGGAGGGATGGAAAAATAGCATAAAAAGCAGCATTGTTTGAACTGGCCTGCTTTCTGCCTTGAGGTCAGTTACTGGGCAGTTTTCCAGCAGCTCAGGAGTGTCAGACAAGAAGGGCTACCCTTCATTTCCTACTTGCTAGCTTAGCAAGAGGGACTTACTTCAGAATATATTTTTCTTTCTTCCACATGCTTTTATTTTATTATTATATTCATTGATTTATTCTTTTCAATTTTATAATTATATTGGATAGAAAATTACTATAGAATTTAATTTATATATGAAGGGAAATACATTTATATTTTATTTATATACATTTAAAACTTGCAGCATACATACATTATAGAATTTATATAAGAAGAAAGATATATTTGTATTTTTATATACATTTATACTTTGCACCACACTCACTCACCTCGTTGAATTTATCTAGGAGGAAAGACATTCATTCATTCATTCATATATTGTTTTTATACATTTCTACTTTGCGCCACACTGACTCACATTATTGAATTTATATAGGAACACAAATAAATTTATATATTTGTATAAAAGCAAGGCATTATGAAACACACCATGAAGCATGATGGAAAGGCAGGTGGTGGCAAGCCTTCAGGGAGGGGCGGAAGAGGGGGTAGAGGGAGAGGTGTAAGTTCTTCCCCCCAAATTGAAACGCAGACTCTTTCATCCAGCTAGAAGGTATGAGGATTCCACAAGCAGCAAGGAGAGGGGAGCAGTGCTAGTGCCACTGCCTGTGCCTGAGACTGCACCCCCTCCAAGACCACCAGCCATAGCCACCATCCCCCCACCACCATGACAACAATAAGCAGTAGCACCAGCACCAGCATGGCAGCTTACACCACCTCCATTTCATTTCTCATGCTGAGCCTTCTAGTGCCAGAGGTAAAGCAAGAACTGGATCTGGATCTGAGTGCCCTAGCAAGGGAAATTTTGGGGAAGGAAGGGGAAATCATCTGATTTTGTGCTCCACACTTCTCAAGTTTCCCCTAGAGCCAGGTCTCCTTCCCCAGACAGCACTTCAGAGGATGTTGAGGTAGAGGTGGAGGCAAGTGACTTGGCTGAGTCTGCCCCTCCTGTTGCTGTGCCTCTGCCTGCTGAGGAGGGGAAAGGTGCAGCATCATCCACACATGCACCCACACCCAGGGAGTGAATGGGTAGTGTTGGCTGGGATAATTTTGAGCTGGCAGATAATCAAATGTACACTATTTGCCTGCACTGCCACGTCAAAATCAGCTGGGGTAAGGGAACAAAACACAGAAGCACCACGGGGATGCTGATGCATCTCTGTAGGCACCACCCCCTTGACCTTGCTCCTCCTCAGCCTAGCACCAGTGGTAGCATGCCCAAAGAGAAGTCCCCCTCTTGCTCCAAAGCCCCCATCCTCCCCAAAGCAAAGGCAGGCCACCCTGGAACAGTGGGGAAAAGGTGAACAGAAAGTGGGGTGCGTTGCAAGAGCAAGCAAAATCACCCAGAGCATTGGGGACATGCTTGCTGTGGATGGCCAGCCTTTCTCCTTAGCTGAGCAGTCAGGGTTCAGGTGGCTCATGGCACTCATGGCTCCATCATACCAAGTGCCCACATGCACCACCTTCAGCAGGATGGTGTTGCCCACCCTGTATGAGGCATGCAGGGAGTACTTGAGGGAGAAGCTGTACACAACAGGTCTACAGGTGGCCTTACACTTCACCTCAGAAATCTGGAGCAGCTGGAGTGGAGATCATACCTACCTCTCCCTCACAGGGCACTGGTGCAACCAGTCAGGCCATCGGTGGGCACTCCTTCAAGCCGAGGTGATGGATGAGTCCCACACAGCAACCAAGATCATGGGAGTCATGAACCACTTGATGCAGAGGTGGCTCATTGGCCAGGGCAAGCTCACCCACAGGTTTATGGGCACTGACAATGGGGCCAAATATGGTCAAGGTGGTCTGTGATGCCAACTTTGTTGGCATCCAGTGTGTGGCACACAAGTTTCACCTCACTGTCAGGGTCACCTTGGAGGGGGACAGGGCTGCCAGTGATGACACCAGCACCACCAGCAAGCTTATTTACAAATGCAGGAAGATGGCATCAAGAGGGGCAAGATGCTGTGGGAGGGCATCAAGGGGGGCAAGATGCTGCAGGACAAACAAGTAGACCTGAGCATCCCACAGGACAAAATCATGCAGGATGTGGAGACTCAGTGGAATTCCACATACCTGATGCTTGAGAGGATGGTGGAGCAACAGAAGACCATCTGTGAGATGGCCTTGCTCAGGGAGATTGGGATCAGCGGCCCCTTGAACAGAGCTGAGTGGGATATCATCTCCCAAATCTTGGTGGTCCTCAAGCCCTTCCTTGAGGCCACTGAAACCCTCAGTGCTGGTGATGCGCTCCTTAGCCAGGGGATCCCCATAGTAAGGGAACTTCAGAGCCAAATGGAGAGCTTCCAGGGGATCAATGTTCCTAGCTGGAGCAAGCCACTGTCACCAGATATGCAGGCACTGGTGAGGCGGCTGAAGGAGAGAATCAGGAAACACCTTGATCCCTTGTGGTTCAGTATGGTTCACGTGCTGGTGGCCATGTGTGACCCAAGGGTGAAAGGCAGCATATATAGCAGCCAAAGCCAGAATTAGTGGACAGAGGTGCTGGTGAAGAGAGTCAGGGAGGCAGAATGGCAGAGGGGCGGATGGTAATGTGGAAGGGAAGGATCCACTGTCCTGTGCCAGCACACCTGTGCTGGTCCTGGATGGAAGGAATAGTAAAGAATCCAGAGACTGGCCTGGCATGCAATGCAGGCAAGAAAGCCAGTCAGTGAAAATTAAAATGGAGACATTAGGGATGAGGGACAAACTGGGATGGGGCGGGGGGAAAGAGATGTAGCAGCACAGGTAAAATTGCAGAAGGGCAGGCAACCTGGTAGTCATGGGTTTCTGGTCGGCTACATTTTCATGACTTCAGAATGTTCAGAACGGGCACGTATACAAAACTGCATACATGCCTGGCCAGTAGGCCTGTGCAAAGCAGCAAGTATTTGCTTTGGATTCAGATTTGTCCAATTCAGATACAGAGATTCAGCACTGATTCAGAGATTCAGCCATAGATTATACAGGCAGTAGTCCTCAATGGCACTGGGCACAGCTGCCTCCAGCTGGTAAGTCTGTTGTGGTGGGTGTAGAGGGGAGGGAAGAAAAGGGAAGAGGCGTGGGGGGTGGGGGCAGATCAATGCAGATTGGGGCTGGAGCTGGGGCTGGGACAATCTGCCCAGCCCATGTGGGGAGCTGTATGCTGCTGGTCCAGGAGCTGCTGTTCTGGTGGTTCCTCTGGTGCCTCTCACTGCTGATTCTGGAGGACATGGGAGCAGGCATATGGCCCCAGATCTGCACTGGATGGACTGGGCCAGGCTCTGCTATGGACAGGTGATAGACAGTGCTGGGAGTGGAGGCTACGCCCTCCCACTGCTCACCCATCTAGGGCAGAGAGGTATGGGATGGTGCCACTTCACTGCCTTGGACAAGTGGCGTGCAGCAGTGGAAGCTACTTCAGACTCCCTGCACCTCCTGGACAAACTGCAGCTTTGTCCCACCCCTCCCTGGCTGGGAGAGTAGTGGCAAGGCATGGGGGTGGGCGCATGCACCCAGATTGGGCCTGGCCCAGTGGCTGGGGTATGGGGAATTTTAGGGTGGCTGCAGCCCCGCCTGCATAGCCCTGCTCCACTGCGCTTTGTGAGGTGGGCAGAGCCAGGGCTGTGCTCTTAGGTTGCAGCTGGGGCTAACCACCTGGAGCACAGCCCTGGCTCCTCCCACTCAGTGTAGTGCAGGTCAGAGGTGGCCGACTTGGTCTAGCATCCCAGAGCACAGCCCTGGCTCTGCCCACCCTGCAGAGTGCAGCCTGGCAGCAGGGGCTAGCTGCCCAGAGCACAACCCTGGCTCTGCCCATCCTGTGGAGTGCCACTCAGTGGTGGGTGCCTGGGGCTAGCTTCCCAGAGTGCAGCCTGGCCCAGTCCTCCCCACACAGATCCAGGGGCACACATCTGCTCCCCCGCCCTCCCGGGCTGGCAGCAAGAGCCACTGGAGGAGCCACCAGAAGAGCAGCTTCCATATTGGTGGCACATGGCAGAGCGCAGTGGTGGAAGCCACCTTTCCTGAGTCCCAAGTCCCCCCACCCCAGCTGAGAAGCTTTTCCAAGCCCCAGCCCCAGCCCCTCCCTCACTATAGGGGTGTTGATCTACGCCCCCCCACTCCCCCTCCCTCTCCCCTTCGCTCACCACAACAGACTTACCAGCTGGAGGCAGATATGTCCAGTGTCACTGAGGACTGCTGCCTGCATAGTCTGTGGCCCAATCTCCAAATCTCTCTGAATCTCTCCAAATCGATTCAGAGGCTTCTGATTAAATTCAGACCTTTTAAAGGGTCTTCCAATCCGATTTGGATTTGCAAATTTGACCACCGAATTGGGTTGAATCTCCTCTGAATTGAATCAGCTACCGAAGTTTCACCCAGACATACTGGCTAGTATGTAGCCTTCCATGCATACTCAGTCTGCAAATGCATGCTTATACACTCCAGTGCAGGAGTACTAAAATTCCAACCTGCACATAAGTGCCAAAAATGCCACTGATGTAGCTGGAAAGTGCTATAAAGGCACAAAAAGGCAAACAGAAGTCTGCCAGTACTCTTTTACATTCCTGCGGGGGAGGAAGGGCAGAGGAGTAAATACTTGTTTTTAAATTATAGGGAATATATTAACTACAGATGCAAATCCCTATACATACAAATCCCCAAAGCTATAATATCATAAAACGATTTATGCTTATTCTGAATATCATACAACCATATTAGATCCTTGCAGTTAATGCTGGAGTTTATTTGGGTTAGTAAAATGTTTTCTTCCTGTTAGGTACACTTAATTATTGCTCTGTTTTTTTAGCACTGGAAGTAAAAGCTTGTTTTCAGGCCTTGAAAATAAAGTGTGAACTAAATAAAGTTAAAAGCTGCAGGGCACTATTAAAAAATAAATGCTGAAAAATGTAGGATGTTGATTAAAGATCAAAGAATAGTAGGAAAACTAATTATCCATGAGCTGTGAAATCACTGTAAACTTCATCCATAAAAAAACTAACCAAAGAATATTCTAAAACTAATTTTTAATTAATTTAGTTACAAAATTTTAATAAACATGGACAAAAAAGGGAGGAATGAGTCTTTTGAACAGAAGTTTTATATTTGTCAGTTATAAACTATTTAAAAAAGATGTTAAGTTTAAACTGATTTAACCTTTACAGAATTAGAGGAATCTCAATTTACCTTGAATAAAGCCTAGAACACTTGTAAAGGAGCCGTACATATTAAATAGATTTTCAGTGTCAGGACCCATGGCAGCCAGCCAGCAGCTCTCCCTGACTCCCACCTGGGCAGTGGTCGGCAGAGGGTCAGTCTGGGGGCCTTAGAAGGCCGTTAGGCCTTGTGACACTTGGAGTGGAATTAATTAGGCGGACGATTATCGGTTGCAAAGCAAGATTATTTACTCACGCCGTCAAGGTGGTGAAAAACGGAGGTCAGAGATACTTGGTTAGTTACAGCTTAGAGTCCATGAGGTCGGTCTGCAAAGTAGGTCTGTTCGCAAAAGTGGTTGGGCAAAAGGTCGGGCCGGCAGTTGTCGATTACGTCTGAGATAAGGTTGAAGACGGGGGGTGAACTGGCAAGTGATTAAATTGCCAGTTTACTCTAACACCTATGTTAGAGGTCTCCAGGTGTATACGGAGTCGCTCTCTCCGACTTCACGGAAATGCAGCGGGGTTTTGTTTGTGTACTAGCCAATTGCTTTTCACCACGTCATAAATTTAATTAGAATTGCCAATTATCTAGCGGTCTTCACTAGGGTATTATCACAGGGTTACTCCTTGTCTTCTTTGACCAATTATAATGATTTATGTACAGCACAGAAGGCTAAGTTCTATTTCATGTTGGTGTCGCAGTTATAAATTTCTTTTTGACATGTGCAGCAAAAAAAAAAGTTGTTATTATCATTTGTTAACCCTTAGTTAACCTAGTGCAGAAAAAAAACTGTTTTGAATGGTTTTAATTGCTTGTGACATGGGCACTACTTAATTTGGTTGTGACTTTCAGTACAGTAAATAATATTAGAAGATATAATGCTGATTTAAGAAGACAAAGGTAAAAATAGTTATCAAACACTACATTCAACATTAATGTGCTGACTAAAATAATAATATAATGCAAAATAAACCAATGGACATAGAAGAAAAAATATTGAGACTTAAAATAATATTTACAAAGGAATAGTAATTGCTGCTGCTATAAACACAACCAGATGTTAGGAGCTATGAAAATTTATTTTTAATTCTATTATTTCAATCCATATTTTTTTGAAATATAGTTTTCTAAAAATGTCTAGATTTTTGTTCCATGTTAATTCAGCAATATTTAATGCAATGCATTTCAAAATGCCTTAATATTGTTGAATCTCATCCTCAGTAGTTTATATCATTTTATGCTACATAGAGTTCATCTCTTCAGGAGACTGAATAAACTAATCCAAGTAACTAACTGATCTAATCCATCACTGAATGAAATAAGAATGAATTTTAGAGATGGTCTTAACCCTGTTTTAGTGGGATTTAGATTAGATTTTTACCCCTTTGGACAGGATCCAAGTCAGAGAGGGGCACATAATTGTGTAGGAAAAGATGATCTAATAACATTTTTTAAATTTTGGGAAAAATCCCAAAATCTCACCTTTATCAAGTCTAAGCTAGAGACAGATCTGTTTTGGTGTTAAACGGAAACTCTAGACATTGGCTACTCTGTCCATCTATAATTTCTGAGAAGTTAGTATAGACTTTTCCTTAGCAGCCTATCAATCAGACATTCTCTCTCTGCATAAAGAATAAAGTCAGTGTTGATCAATGAATTACAATCATGAGAAAAATCACTTAGTTCTATTCTCTCTGTCACCTAGGAGAGGGGGCATTGATACGTGTTATTATTAGCAACAGTACTGATTTTATTATTATATATAATAATTTATAAATATTAGCCAGTATTAGCAAATATACTTTACTTCTTTATTAGGAATTATTGATTAGTGACAAAATTCACTGGTAATGATGGCTACTGGTTCACCAGCGTGAGGCCTGCTCCAATATGCTGTAATTGCTAGAACGTGGTAATTACTGCACTCCAGCAGCCTCCAGCATTTTGTATATCAGTGTTCCCATGCTTCAAAATGGTGGTGGCAGTGCTTAAACTAAAACTCGTCAAATGAGCTTTAGTTCAAGTGCCCCTGCCACCATTTTGATGTGAAGGGACACTGCTTTCTGAGACACTGTGGTGGTTTAATTAGAGCAGCTATTAAAGCCACTTTACTTAAAATGCTGCCCTGCCACCCCGCCCCTACCCCCACCCCCAGAACATGTATAAAAGTGATAATAGTAATAATACGCATGTATATACTAGCTGATTAGGTCAAAGTCCTTTACAACTACCAGTACTAACAAGTGGCAGGGGACCAGCCTGGTTCCCCAGCCTCTTCCCCCTTCTCCATGGCCTGCAATTATGGCCCCTCCCTTTCCCCTTATCGACTGCTTGCTTTCTTTGGTTACACCTGTCCAAGCAGCCCCTTTCCTGTTCCCTTAGCTCCATCTCCAGCACATACATGTGATGATTGTGTCAGGTCTTTGGCAACACCTCCCACCTCTCAGTCTGGCCCTGCAGGGCTTGGCATAGTACAGTGACCTGGGGAAGAGGAGAGTAAAGCCCATCGGAGACCTCAGACCTCAGACCCCATCTGGGGTTTGTCTGGGGAGGAGGGTAGTCCCTCTCAGTCTGTTGCCTACCCCTACCCCATGCCCTGCTCCAGCAGAGAGCAAGGGGTGTGGGCAGCACACTGATCTTGGGATGGGGGGTTTAAAGCCCCAAGCAGACCCCAGATAGGGTTTGTCTGGGGGAGGGCAGTCCTTTTCAGGCTGTTGCCCACCTGCGCCCCATGCATGAGCAGAGAGCAGGGGGCCTGGGCAGCACGTTAGAGTGGCTCCAAGAGCCATCCTAATTAAAAACACCTGGAGCATCACATGTATCAACATCCCCATGCCAGAAAATGGTGGCATTGAATGAGTTTTAGTTAAAGCACTGCTGCAACCAGTTTTCAGTGCAACGATGCTGATACACATGATGCTGGAGTCTGTTGGAGCTCGGTAATTACCACAATCCAGCAGACTTGATTAATTGGGTCTGCTCCAGTGTATTGTAATTACAGCATATTGGAGCAGCCTTAATGTACATGTATAGCAGGGACAGGCAAAATATGGCCCGTGGACCAGATCCAGCCCACCAAGCCATTCTATCTGGCCCGCAGGGCCTCTAAAAATTAGTAAATTAATATTAATTTGCTCCTGGCCACCTGCCAAACATGACAGGAGCAAGGGGCGGTAGGACACAGGGGAGCTGGCAGCAGGAGGCAGGAGCCCAGTCCCACCCACCCCTAGCCATTTCCGTGCTGCCTACCCTCACCCTGCTCCAGCACCATGTGACTCTCGGCTGCATCATGGGACGAGGAGCACAGGTCCATGCAGGTATGGGGAGGGAGTGGGTGTAGGCAGGGGCAGAGTGTTTGTGTGCAGCCAGGGGCAGAGTGTGTGTGTGTGTAGGCAGGGGCAGTGTATGTGTGTGCAGCCAGGGGCAGTGTGTGTGTGTGTGTAGGCAGGGGAAGAGTGTATGTGTGTGTATGTGTGCATGCACAGGCAAGGGCAGTGTGTGTGTGTGTGTGTGTGTGTGTGTGTGTGTGTGCAGGCAGAAGCAGTGTGTGTGTGTCCATAGGGCAAGTCCCACATATACACCCCACCATACACATGCACCCACACCTCCCTCACACTGCCATACATACAGACCTCCACACCCCCTCACATGCCCCAGCCACCCTCTCCCCAAACACAGTCCCCCATAAACCCCATACCCACCCACAACCCACATATCCATACACATACCCACATGCTCCCTCACCCCACGTGCCCAGACACCCACAGCCCCCACAAACCTATACCCACCCCCTCACAATATACAAGAGTAAAACTTTGGTTTAAGCTATTGTGAAATCACCTCTATGTGCACTGCACAAACACATGTAAATCAGGACAAAAATATTTGTTGATATCAAATTAATCAATGTTTTAGATGTTCGTTTTTTAGAATATAATTTGGTATTTTTCTAGTTCCGAGATGGCAAAATCTCTTGCTGAAAGGAGTATTTCTGAGGGTAGGGGGAGGGACTTCTGATGGCAAAGGTCAGGAGTTAAGGGGCAGGACTTATGGTCACAAGATGATGACCAGTGGGTGGGGCATCTGTCAAGGGGTGGGACTGCCCATGCAGACCTCGACAGCTTGCCAAAACTCAGTAAGCAGCCCTCTGCCCAAAATAATTGCCTAATGTATAGGCACCTTAAATTACTCATGTAGAAAGCCTTAAGACTCAAACTCCAATTGTTTCTCTAGATTATATATTTAAAAATTTAGGCCAGAGGGACCATAATGATATCTTGCTAGATCTAGCATAGGCCATAGAATTTTATCCAGTCACGGGGGCAGTGAACACAATACTTAGGTAACATTCTCTTGCTGATCTTATATATTAAATATTCAGTAAGCTTAGGAATAGAAATATTATGATGGGTGATATCTTGATGTTACTAATCCCATGGCAACAGTCCAGTGTATTTCATTGGAAACAGGAGGTAGGCCCATATGATATAAGTGATGAGTCACATAACATCAAAATTCAGTTCCATTTCTGAATCTCAGGTATCTACTACTTACAGTATTCTGAACAGTAATAAATAAATTAAAAAAAATAAAACTTAATTTGAATCTGTAGAAATCAATATCACAGGTATTCCAAACCAGAAATGAAGGTCCTAAGTATAGGGCTTTGCAATTATACTTTCTGTACTCCATCTCATTGATAATAAGCATTATGAAGTTATTGAAGCAGCATTGATTTGTACCAGCTGAAGATGTAGCATTGAATATATTGTTTAACATAAAGATCTATTCATGGTAACAATAGAGCAAAGTAATCTGGGGACAAGAGGCCTTTAAGTTTCAACTTTTATCTTTAAAAAATAATGGATATATTTGGATATTTTTTTTTTATATATCCAGTAAAAGTGAAAAAATGTTTACATTATGCAAAAGCATGCCATTTATTTTGAAATATATTTTTGATGTATAAAATACAAGAAATTGTTTATTAATATTGATGAATTATGCTAAATTACACTATATTTGATGTTAAACTTAAGAGATTGCTATCTACAGTTTCAATGATTATGGCTATAAAAAACTAATACTATATAACTGAATATTAAATCAGAAGGAAAATTAACTTCAAATACTACTTCACATTTTTAAATATATATGAATAATGGTTCTGCATAAATAAACTAATTTGTAAGAAGCACAAGAGTGTTTCTTCCGTCCTTTAGAGTTGTAACATTTTGAGTGATTTACAGGCTTAAAATATATTTAAAGTTCTGCACCTAAACTGCAACCTTCAATAGAATCATCAGCTCTGCCTACATATATCCAAATTAAGAAATATGAGCTACTGAAAAAATGAAGACATAAGGCAGCAAAAGGCATGCACTGAGGTTGAGAAAAATGTTTAAATGTGTCTGAATTATCATCTTACAATATGTTCAAATTTCAGGATGAATATCTGACATTATTAACATATATGAGATTTTTGCCATTGGTTTCAATGGAGTTAGGATTTAATGATTTAACATTTAAATAACCAAATAACATTCTATAGATTTCCAATAAAATTTGTATAATAGATATAGGTCTGTCAGACTTTGTATTGTTATTTTTTAGTAGTTTTATGTTGAATTCCGCTTAATAAAGCTACATTATTAGTAGAAGTTCACACCTCATTGTTTGAACCTCATTGCTAGGTTAAAGACAGACCTAAGTTATTCAAATTCACTGCAGAGTGAATTCCTCAATATCGTATACTGGGTTTTTCAAGTCCTGGCTCATGGTCCAAATCTGGCCCACTGAACCATGGGGATCTGGCTCTCAGGGCTCCCTTTGGGTCAGAAAATTTGGTAGTAGTGGAGCAGTGGCAATTAACACTACACCTCTCCCCTGCTGCCAAATTTCTAAGCCCCACACAGCTGAATAGAGCCCGAGCTGGGCTGTGGCTGTGCAGTTGGATTGGGTCTGGGCCATTGTTGTGCCACTGGATTGGGAGCAAGCTGACCTAAGTCATTGCCACACAGCTGAATGAGGTTGATGTTGTTGTATGGCTGGATCAGAACCCTGCTGCACCTGTCCCAAATGCTAGCCTAGGTCCACAGTCTGGATCCACCTCATGGATGGACCTAGCATTGCCCATCCAATCATGGGACCACTGGTTGGGCACCACTGTCATATATCATTCTATGAACCTTATCAATTTATTGTTGTTACTTGATAGGGTTATACTAATTTTAGTGTTCAATATCTACATGAGTAATTAAGATACTAATTTAGATATTGGAAGAATTGGGCTCTTCATTTTTCAAGAAAAGGCTTTTGCTAGCAAAAAGGAGATTCAGCTAATGGTTACAGTACAGGACTAGAATTCAGGACTTTTGAATTCACTTCAACTGATATATTTTTCTGAGGGGAATGTGCTGAATGACTGATTGATAGTGTCCACATATTAAATTGTTCCATGATTTGGGGGATAAAAAATACTCCCTAACTTATTTATTTTCAACCATTAGCCTTGCAAAACAGTGGGAAAAATTTCAAAATAAAGTTTTTAGTGGTTATGAAAGATTTTGACCTAATCAGCTAGTATATAACTGCAGATTTTTACTATTATCACTTTTACAAATTCTCTGGGGGTGAGGGGGACTTTAAGTAAAGCAACTATGAGTTCTACTCTAATTAATTATCAGTATCCCCACACTGCAAAATGGTGGTGGAGGTGCTTGAACTAAAGCTCATTTGACAAGCTTCAGTTCAAGCACCCCTCCACCATTTTGAAGCATGGGTATGCTGATACATGAGACACAGGAGGCTGCTGGAGCTCAGTAATTACCACACACCAGCAGACTTGATTAAGAGTCTAGGGAACTGGGCTGGTCCTCTGCCATCTACGCCATGCGTAGATCCTGAGGTGGTGCAGAGTCACTTGGAAGAACTGGATGCCTTTAAGTTGGCAGGCCCGGATGGGCTCCATCCGAGGGTGCTGAAGGCACTGGCCGACGTCATTGCAGAGCCACTGGCGGGAATATTTGAATGCTTGTGGCACACGGGCCAAGTCCCGGAGGACTGGAAAAGGGCTAACGTGGTCCCCATTTTCAAAAAGGGGAGGAAGGAGGACCCGGGCAACTATAGGCCGGTCAGTCTCACCTCCATCCTTGGTAAAGTATTTGAAAAAATTATCAAGGCTCACATTTGTGAGAGCCCGGCAGGACAAATTATGCTGAGGGGAAACCAGCATGGGTTTGTGGCGGGCAGATCGTGCCTGACCAATCTAGTCTCTTTCTATGACCAGGTTACGAAACGCCTGGACACAGGAGGAGGGGTGGATGTCGTATACCTGGACTTCAGGAAGGCCTTCGATACGGTATCCCACCCCTTACTGGTGAACAAATTAAGAGGCTGTGATGTGGATGACTGCACAGTCCGGTGGGTGGCGAATTGGCTAGAGGGTCGCACCCAAAGAGTCGTGGTAGATGGGTCGGTCTTGACCTGGAAGGGTGTGGGCAGTGGGGTCCCGCAGGGTTCGGTCCTTGGACCGATACTCTTTAATGTCTTCATCAGCGACTTGGACGTGGGAGTGAAATGTACTCTGTCCAAGTTTGCAGATGACACAAAGCTATGGGGAGAAGTGGACACGCCGGAGGGCAGGGAACAGCTGCAGGCAGACCTGGATAGGCTGGACAAGTGGGCAGAAAACAACAGGATGCAGTTCAACAAGGAGAAATGCAAAGTGCTGCACCTAGGGAGGAAAAATGTCCAGCACACCTACAGCCTAGGGAATGACCTGCTGGGTGGCACAGAGGTGGAAAGGGATCTTGGAGTCCTAGTGGACTCCAAGTTGAACATGAGCCGGCAGTGTGACGAAGCCATCAGAAAAGCCAATGGCACTTTATCGTGCATCAGCAGATGCATGACAAATAGGTCCAGGGAGGTGATACTTCCCCTCTATAGGGCGTTGATCAGACCGCAGTTGGAGTACTGCGTGCAATTCTGGGCGCCACACTTCAAGAAGGATGCGGATAACCTGGAGAGGGTCCAGAGAAGGGCAACTCGTATGGTCAAGGGCCTGCAGACCAAGCCCTACGAGGAGAGACTAGAGAAACTGGACCTTTTCAGCCTCCGCAAGAGAAGGTTGAGAGGCGACCTTGTGGCTGCCTATAAGTTCATCACGGGGGCACAGAAGGGAATTGGTGAGGATTTATTCACCAAGGCGCCCCCGGGGGTTACAAGAAACAATGGCCACAAGCTAGCAGAGAGCAGATTTAGACTGGACATTAGGAAGAACTTCTTCACAGTTCGAGTGGCCAAGGTCTGGAACGGGCTCCCAAGGGAGGTGGTGCTCTCCCCTACCCTGGGGGTCTTCAAGAGGAGGTTAGACGAGTATTTAGCTGGGGTCATTTAGACCCAGCACTCTTTCCTGCTTATGCAGGGGGTTGGACTTGATGATCTATTGAGGTCCCTTCCGACCCTAACATCTATGAATCTATGAATCTATGAATCTGTGAGCATAGAGCCAAGCCCTGCAGGACCAGAATAAGAGGTGGGAGGTGTTGGCAAAGACCTGGCACAATCATCACATATATGTGCTGCAGATGGAGAAACAGGAAAGGGTCACAGACAGCTTGAGGTAGTGTGACTAAATAAAGCAGAGAACTAAATTTACATTATAAAGCAGAAACTGTAAAAGGTGGGAGACTGGAATATGTAAGCAAGGACTTTCTGAATACCTGGCTGTAAGGAGACACTCTGCCCTCAGGATTATGTAAGACTTATGCAAGGCGTTATCTTGTCTTACTGGTTCATTATATTCTATTTTAAGTTAGACTATGCTGTGTGTGCTTTCACTATGCTTTATTGGGCTGTATCTTAGCTTAGGCGGACGTTTTGGTTGCTCTGTCATGTGCTTGAAGTTGCAAAGTACTGTGCTCAATACATGCTTAAACCCCCATCTTCCAATGTGCTAGTCCCAGGCTGGCAGTCCCCCCCCCCCCGCCCCCTTTTCTGGCTTGAACCACTGCAGGCATTTGACTACATTTTCTGAATCAGAAGTGAATGTCTGTTCATTTGCTAATTGTTTCAATCTGCACAGCTTAGATGAACCTGGAAAGACTGAATTGATTCAGCCTCAGGATGTTTGACTGTCTGTACTTAGCCATACAGATGAACGAGTGCCAAACTTGCAGGACTACAGAAGAACCTGGGGGTTACAGTGGACTATAAATTGATTGTGATTCAACAGTGTGTTGTTGTTACAAAATAAGACAACAGCATACTGGGTTGCATTAAGAGGCATATTACTTGCAAATCAAGGGGAATGATTCTTCCACTCTATTCAGCACTGATAAGGCCTCACCTGGGCTAACTGAAGATAGTAAAAAATTCCAAGGCAGAATCAATTCAATCTATGCGG
The DNA here is from genome assembly GCF_030867095.1 of Alligator mississippiensis. Lineage (NCBI taxonomy): Eukaryota > Metazoa > Chordata > Crocodylia > Alligatoridae > Alligator > Alligator mississippiensis. The sequence continues at coordinate 250,476,768 of NC_081825.1, forward strand.
CTTTCTTCTGATGGAGGGGTGATGATTGTTGAATTTCTGATGGAAACCAATCAGAGATTGCTAGGTTTTCAACCTAAATGATTAAGATGTCATTGATATATGATAAATATACCAAGGGTTTTATGGTACAGTCCTTGAGGAATTCTTCTTCTAGGTGGTTCATAGAAAGGTAGGCATACTGTAGGGCATTTTGGTCTCCATAGCTGGGCCTGTGGTCTGGAGAAAGTGTTGGCTATTGAGTGAAGTTGTTGTGTGTTAGGATGATGTATATAAGTTCAGTAATATCTTTGGGTCTGTACTCTGAGTTGCAGTCCTAAATTATAGATATGTAAGGAAGGATTGGATACCATGCTGGTGTGGGATGTTGGTATATAAGCTGGTCATGTCCATGGTAGCCAGGAGGCTGTTGCTGGGAAGGTGGTTTATGTTTTTAAATTTTTGTAGAAAATCTGTTGTGGCTTGGACAAAACTCACTCTTTAGGTCACAAGAGGCTTTAGGATTGATTCAATGAAACCTGATATTTTCTCACTTAGGGTCCCATGGTTGTATATGATAGGTCTGCCAGGGTTCCCTTGTTTGTGGATTTTAGGGAACATCTAAAAAGTCAACAATTCAACAATCATCACCCCTTCATCACACTCTCTCTTGAATACTCCAGCACCAACATTTCCTTTTTAGACATGATGATCACTATCCAGAATGGTAAAATACAGACCACGTTATACAAGAAACCCACAGACCAACACACATAACTATACAGAACCATCAATCACTCTAAACACACTAAGAAAGATGTAATATACAGCCAAGCCCTCTGGATACCACTGAATGAATGTAGACCATGCCATAACAGGAAATGTAAAATCTGCAAACACATCTCCCCTCCCTTCACAATTACAACAGAACCATCAACATCCCTGGATCTTACCTGCTCCTCCAGAAATGTCATATATCTCATCCAGTGCACCAAATGCCCCGATGGAAAATATGTAGGAGAAACCAAACAACAAATGCATACCAGAATGAACATACACCGAAAATCTATCAAACCCCAAAATACCCAATTACCTGTGGGGGCACATGTCTCACAAGAAAATCAGTCTTTTTCCAGTCTCTCAGCTTTAATTCTCAAAGGGAATTTACAAAACATCTTTCACAGGTGAACCTATGAACTCATTAACCTCCTGGATACAAAAAAATACGGACTAAATATAGACATTAGATTTATGATACATTATAGCATTATACATTCCCTCCTGCCCAGGCAGGGGGTCGGACTTGAAGATCTACAAAGTCCCTTCCGACCCTACTTCTATGATTCTATGATAACCTGCCTAACATCTGAGTCTCCAGGTAACCTCTCTACTATTTAACAGCTATATTCCTTCCCCTTCTTTCCCTCTCTCCTCCCCCACCCCCTTACCTGTCTATCACTCATTGACTAACTTAATATAAATGTTCACTGACTGGCTTTCTTGCATGCATACTGGCCTCTAGCTTCTTTACTGTTCCATCCAGGAAAAGCACAGACCAACTGCCAGTGCTTCCTCAGTCTGATGAAGGGTGTTTGTTCCCAAAAGCTTGGAAATAATTTTTCTAACTATTTGAGTTTATCTAATAAAATATATCAGATTTACTGAAAGAACTTTGACTGCCTATGTCCACGGACCACCCCGGCTACAACCTATACCTTAGATACAATGTGCTATTTATTTCATTAGGAAAATGATTGTTATAGGAATCATAGGAAAATAGTGCTGAAAGGGACCTAATGAGGTCATCTAGTCCATCCTCCTGATAAAGATAGGATTATTCAGGTAGGACTAAAGGTGGGACTAAAATATGCCAGCCAGGTGTCTGTTTAACCTGCTCCTGAACACTTCCAAGGATGGAGATTCCACAATTTCTCTATGTAGCCTGTTCCACTGCTTGACCACCCTTATAGTCAAAAAGTTCTTCCTAATCTCCAAACTAAATTTCCCTTGCTGTGGTTTGAGGCCATTGCTCCTAGTCTTGTCCCATATGGCTACAGAGAAAAAAGCTATTTTCATCCTCTTTATTATCATCTTTAAGATATTTGAAGACTGCTATCTAATCTCCCATCAATCTTCTCTTCAGATGGAAAAACTCTAGTTCTTTCAGCCCTTCCTCATAAATCTTTTCTCTTAGGTCCCTAATCATTTGTGTTAGTCTGTGCTAGACTCTTTCCAACATGTCCACATCCTTCTTGAAGTGTTGGGCCCAAAACTGAACACAGAACTCCAGGTGAGGCATCATCAGTGCTCAGTAGAATGGAAGAATCACTTCCCTTGATTTGCAAGTGATACTCCTGTTAATACAACCCAGGAAACTATTGGCCCATTAGTCTTACCTTGGTGCTGGGGAAACTTTTTGAGAAAATTATCCAGGGACACATCTGCAAGGGACCAGCAGGGTAGATTATACTTAGGGGCAATCAATATGATTTCATTAGAGGCAGGTCCTGTCAGACCAACCTGGTTGCCTTCTATGACCAGGTCACAAAACCCTTGGATGCAGGTGTAGTGGTGGACGTAGTCTTTCTGGACTTTAAGAAGGCTTTCAACACTGTCTCTCATCCCATCCTCATTAAAAAAATTAGGCGACGGTGTTGGCCACGCCTACACAGTCCGATGGGTTGCAAATTGGCTGGAGGGCCGCACCCAGAAAGTGGTGGGTCATTTTTGACCTGGAGGGATGTGGGCAGTGGGGTTCCCCAGGGCTCCGTCCTCAGGCCCGCACTGTTTACTATCTTCATCAGCAACTTGGATGAGGGGGTGAAAAGCACCTTGTTCAAGTTCGCAAATGACACTAAGATGGGGAGAGAAGTGAGCATGCTAGAAGAGAGTGACAGGTTACAACTAGATCTGGACAGATTACAGAGGTGGGCAGATGAGAATAGGATGGGTTTCAATACTGTCAAGTGCAAAGCGTTGCACCTGGGGAGGAAGAACCAGCAGCATACCTACAGGCTGGGGAACTCCCTTCTTGTCAGCACAGAGGCAGAAAAGGATCTTGGAGTCACTATTGATTCCTAGATGAACATGGGCCACCAATTTCGGGACGCGGTCAGGAAGGCTAGCCACACCTTGTCATGCATCTATAGATGCATCATGAGCAGGTCCAAGGAGGTGATCCTCCTGCTCTGTGCAACATTGGTCAGGCTGCAGTTGGAGTACTGCGTCCAGTTCTGGGCACTGCACTTCACGAGGGATGTGGATAGCATCGAGAGGGTCCAGAGGAGGGCCACTCACATGATCAGGGGGCAGCAGGGTAGGCCCTACGAGGAGAGGCTACGGGACCTGAACCTGTTCAGCCTCCACAAAAGGCGGTTGAGAGGGGATCTGGTGGCCACCTATAAATTTGCCAAGGGGGACCAGCAGGCAATGGAAGAGTCCCTGTTCCCCCGAGCACTACCGGGAGTAATGAGGAACAATGGTCATAAGTTTACTGAGAGTAGATTCAGGCTAGACATCAGGAGGCATTACTTCACAGTCAGGGTGGCTAGGAGCTGGAACCAACTTCCAAGGGAAGTGGTGCTCGCCCCTACCCTGGGGGTCTTCAAAAGGAGACTAGACAATCACCTAGCTGGGGTCGTTTGACCCCAGCATCCTTTCCCGCCCATGACAGGGGGTCAGACTTGATAATCTGCTTAGGTCCCTTCCAACCCTACCAACTATGAAACTATGATGCTGTTGGCTTTTTATTTTTTTATGACAAAAGCACACTGTTGGCCCATATTAAGCTTATGGTCTATTGCAACTCCCAGCTGAGCCAGTCATTCTCCAATCTGTATTTTTGCACACAATCATTCTGTCCCAAGTGCAGAACTTTGTATTTGTCCCTGTTGATGAATCTCATCTAGCTGATTCCCAAACATTTCTCCAGTCTATCCAGGTCATTCTGGATCCTAGACCTACTTTCCAGAGTATCTGCAATTTCACCCAACTTGGTGTCACCCACAAACTTGCTAAGCATGCACTCAAATGCATCATCCAAATCATTAATGAATATTTTAAACAATACCGGACCTGGAATATAAGCATGGGGATATTTGATACCTCCTCCCAACTGGACATTGAGCCACTAATGACTACTCATTGACTATGATGATACTAGCAGGTATGTATCCACCTTATGGTGCTTTCTTCTAGTCTGTTTTTCTTTAGCTTGTTAATGATAATACCATGAGAGATAGTATTGCAATAGTTATTTACAAGGGAAAAATGACATTGTTTAATTTAAGTTTAAATTGTTTTAATTTTATTAAAATTACATTTCTTGACTGGTCTGATAAAATATGGGACACAATATTCATTGTATAATGGTTACGTTAAAATCTCATATATATCCACGAATATATTAAATGTTTTCTAGGAGTTTATTTTTTACCATTCATAGCATCTCATAGCTATAAGATTATTATGAATGTGTTTTTGGCTTCTAATTTTCCAGTTGTTATCTGGAATCACTACCATAATGTTTCTGCTTATTCTCCATTCTGTAAAATGAATGTAATGATATCCTTTGAGTTCAACCGGAGTTACATCAGATATTTAATACTTCACATTATTATTTTCATGCTTTAGTGGAAAGCAATATTTGTTAATACTAACTCCATCATATATAATTTATATATTTTTAAGCAATGTACTTACACATTTAACCTTCCAATTAAAAATAATAGAAAAAAGGAAAGCCATTCAGCAAGAGATTTAAAATACACTGAATGTTTTCTATTATTATTTAGAACATTGTTTTCATTTGTCTGGAGGATAGATAAATATTTTTTATTAAAAGTATGAGCAACTTTAGTATTATTCAGGGTTTGGCAAATCTCTCTATGTTTGAATGAAGGGCTTGAATGAATTGAGGAACTCATCACTGGTACTTAAACCATCTGATGTATGTTTCTCCTAGAATATTTTCAAAATTGACTTGATTGCATGTGTAATGCCTATGTAAATAAGCTATTTGCACCATCCTGGACACCTTTCCCTTTCTCTCACCCCGGAAAGATTATTGAAGTCCAGCTTTTTTAGAGGTATTTAGGCATCTAACTCCCTGATTGTAGTGTAATTTAGGCACCTAAATGCCCACAACAATCTGGCACTTAGGGTGACAGGTAATACTTCCCCCAGTGCTGTGTCCCAGGTCTCACTTGAGATGTAAAAACAGGAGGAGCAAGAGCACAATAGTGGGTAGGTGTCATGTTATTCAAAGTGCACATATGCCACAAGCCTCCATATCTCCTTGGTGATTTCCCTGCTTGTCTCCCTTTATTTGCCTTCTGCCCTCCATGTTAATCCTATGATTATATAATATGATTATTAATCATATTATGTTGATCCTATGATTATATAATGATTATATCCTATAATCCTATAATCTTTGCTCCTGTATTCCCCAAAAGTTCCCTAATTTCCTGCTTCCCATAACCATCCAAAAGGAAAAGAAATTGCATACAAATTAAGGCCAAGCTCAGGTTTCCAATGTATCAGTATTTTGGTTGAAAAGTCTCTCTCATAAGTTGTAGCACAGAATGTAACATCTACTGGGTTTGCTTATTTTTCCCCCAGGAGATAGCAAAAGTTGTTTTCAATAAGACATTAATTTAAATACTTCAGAGTTTTTTTTTAATTACCATGACACTTTTGTTCCTTAATATGCCACAAAATCAACTTTGTATCAGGCTACAACTAAAGTTATATTTTACATAATAAGCTATTTTATTTTTTTTAAATATGTATGTTAATAATTGCCTTCAAACCCATGTACTATTGAACCCGATGAAACTTATGCAGCATAAACAGAGAATGCAACTGTGGCCCCATTGAATCAATGGGATTTTTGCCATTGATTTCAGGCTAGCTTTTTATTTGACGTTGTGGGGGCCGAGGGGGATCTGGGAAAGGGTCGGCTGGGTTGTGGCCACAAACCCCGCACTTACAGATGGGTACTTTTGACCGCTGGAGTAGAATTAGGCACAAACGCGTACCGGTTCAAATAAAGATGGCTTTACTTACACTGTCGAGATGTAGAGCGTCAGAAGACAGTTAACTTCAAACTTCAAACTTCAGTTACAGTTTAACCGAGGAGCTCTTATTTGATGAGATATCTTTAATACGAGCATACAGGACACGGGGGTACGTCGGGGTTGGTTGGCGACGGGGAGTCGTCAGCGGTTGATCAGTCCACCACGTTCACTCCGAGATGGATGCGGAGTTCTACAACTTGGGCGGAAACTGCTCTAACCTTTTATACGGCTAGCAAGCCAATTGCTAGTCGCCACGTAGGAATAATTTAGAACCGGCCAATAGTAATGAGTGAATTTGCATATGAGTGGCGGGAACCTTTCCACGCCGGGGTTCTCTACCATGCTGAGAAATTCCCTCGTACAAAATCTCGCCGTGCCTTGTTCTAGAAAGTTCCACTGTGCCGAAGCACTCAACCACTAAGCTCTGCCCTGACAGACATGTGTGGCCCTGCATGCCAAGTTTCAGGTTAATGAAAATTAAAATAGCACACTTACAAAGCCAGTATTTCTAATAAACGTTGCAATTGACTTTACGTACTGGATAATGCTCTGAACATGACACTGTAATGGCATTGTAATGCTGTCAGTCCTGCAACATGATAAAACAGTTAGCACAGAAAAGGATAAAGCTAAATACTCTATGTATTTATCATCAGAAACAAGGGAAATTAAAATGATTCTGATCTTATCCCTTGCTGTGTCATTGTTATTCCTGTGGTTTTATAGCCAGCGCCATATTCTTAATCATGTAATATTGGATATACAGTGCCTTATTTTAAATCACTGTTACATGCATTTAAGATATGTCATTGGTATTTTCAAGGAGATTCATGTGTACATTAGCTGTTTTGTTTTAAGTGAAGTAAAAGGCCAAGCTCAAATTCACTTCTAATGAGCCATGTGTTAATGTCAGGGTTTCTGCTGTCCACTCAAATGCCATAAAACACAACTGACTTTATAATGAGCCAAACAGTTGTCTCTTCATAATCTCTGTTAGCCTTCTGTTAGAGATCTGTTTCCAAATTTTACAACATTCAGTGGAGGTTGTATGCCTTTGTGGCTAAATTCCAGTCAAAGATGTACTTGTTCTAAAATCTCTCACATTTTGTTAAAATTATTGGCAAGTATTTGCCTTCATATCCTTCTCAGTGAAAACATTTGACCTTACAGTCTCCAGATGGCTCATTGCCCAGTTTTGATCCACTTTGTACAGTAATGGAGAAGAGATCAAAACCAGATGACAGACATCAAGGCAATCGGCCAGTGGCAGGATGGTTGGAGCTTAGGCAGAAAACTGAAGTAAACCTGCCAAGTCATCTTTATCTCAAGGGGAAAACTACCTCAAACTGACTAGATTTTTTCTTTTCATTCCTAAATGAATACTGAAAACAATTAGACACCATTAGTTTTCAGCCTTGGTAATCTGAGACTTCTTTTTCTTCTTCTAAAATGTTTTCATGTATTGCCTTTAGAAATGAATGTAATGTAGGTCCACCACAATTTGATTGTTGCTCTTAAATAGAGACAGATTTTGTAAAAATAGAATAAGTAGTACAGAGATCCCTGTAATATAAATAGTTGGATTTCCCTTATTATTTTTAGGGCAAGAACAACTGTAAAAACCTGTTTCATGGCCCTTTAATTAAATAGGTTGGATTCTTTGCTGGATTATTCTCTCTGATATAACTTAAGGCAATGTAGTTCAACTTCAGAAACAGAAAAAAAAGGAAAGAATTAAAAGCAAATTTAATAAAGCTTTTTTTTCTTAATGAAAACAAAATAATTTGGAGTACGTTTATGCATTTATGATTGTTTATCACCTCTCCTGGAAAAATCTAATTTATAGTCAGAACAACTACTTATATAAAATTAGTAGTTTACTAGAATATATTACTGCTATAATTTAAAGTCAAAATTCAGCTTTCATAAATTGCATTTTCTCCTTTTACATGATAGCTGACGTGTTGTCTCTAAAAACTATTTTGCTTTTTCTTGCTGTTAGATTCTGTAACTAGAGAATGACAGATGATAGTTTGAAATGTCTTACTTTTTTTTACTGCTAAAAAACTAACAAATATAGAAGAAAACACATTGAAACCTAAATATAATATATTTGAACTTAAATTTTGAGTGTTAATTCTTAGCTGCTGTATACAAGTAATAAAGACAACATAACTGTGTGGAAACAGTAACCTTTTTGTTTTCCTTGAATATCTAACAATACACAGAAATTCTAATCTCTAATAGAGCTCCTGGTATTCCATGTAAGTGAATACAACATATTTAATTACATTTAAAACATTGTTATGGGATTTCATATTAGTCTTTTGTATGAGTTATTGGTAATGTGGATTTCATACTATCATTAAAACATGATGATACTGTAATATAATAATTTTATACTTTAAATACTGAGGTAATCTGTTAACAAATATTTTCCTAGTAATAAATATGAGGTGCAGTAAATATTAACTGTTGCATTGTCTTTCCTTTGGTATCCTTTAATTTACATCTCTCTGGACCTTCAAATATACAGAATGGGTGTAACTACATATTGCCCTATATATTGCAGAATGGGGGAGTGTGCCACTATGGTGAAGTAGCTGCTGGTCCTATGTAGACACCTGTGGATCCTGCATCACTGTAGTTTGTCGCTATGGCAATGTAGCGTCAATACCAGTTAACCTTTTTACACATACACAACTAGGCTGACTACCCATTATTCCAAGCACATGTAAGACTTCCAACATTTATATATTCTTTATCTTTCTTTTATTTTATTTGTTTCCCACACTCTTTTATCTGAATTTCCTTAGTGGTCCATGTAGAGTTAGGTTATGCCATTAGACAGCAACCTGCATAGGTAGAAGGACGCCTGCAGGAGCTCCCCACTCACTGCCACCATGCATCTGATGCTGCCGCTTGCAGGTGGTTGTCGTGCCTCCCCCAGCCTCCAGGGGCACGCATCATTCATGCTTCTTCATGAAAAACACCAAGAAAGAAGTATAATACAGACATGTCTCCCTCTTAGGAACAGTTATCCAAAATTCCCTTTTCACTAGTGGTGGAGAATTTTGAAAACATAAAACTTGTATATTTCATTCTACTGGTGGAGCCATGGCTACAGCTTTTGGCCAAAGTGTCCCTGAAAATGCAGATTTAAGTCAACCAAAACAATTAATGAACTTGTGTCATTTTTGCTGAATTGCTTGGGGAAAAAAACATAAAAGAATTATGAAAAATCAGTGCTTTGTTTTGACATTTTTGATCAAGCATTTCTAGTCTTTTAGTCATAATGATGTTTTATTTTATGATTTAATTAAACACTTAAATAATAAAAATGTTTAAAAGGCCCTTCAAAATAAAATGAAACATTTTGCTTTAGGTTGAACATGATGTTTCTTTTGATTCAAAGTAATGTTCATTTTCCTTCTGGTTAATGGAAATTTTATAATCATTTCAAGTTGATCCCAAATGACTTTTATTTATTTATTCCCAAGCAAATGAAAGCAGCTATCTGCATAGCTCTCTGTTTGTGGCTGGTTATGTCTCTCTTCTTCCTCATGATTTCAAAGTCTTACTTAAATGACGAGTTGCAGCTTCTGGCTTTCACTGAAGTTATGTCAATACTTTTGCCACTGAAGTTTTGGTAACAGTGTGTGTGTCTACATGAGATGCTAAGTGTGCAGTAGTTTAATAACACTGTGCAGTAGCATGCCAGGCAAAACCTGTACTAATACACTACTGTACAGTAGTATTAGGTTACTGCAGTTAGCATCACTAAAAAGCTGTGCACTGGTGCTACTGTCCAATAATGCCAGTTACTGCACATTGATTTAGTACTTGGTTATGGAAGTACTAAACTTAATGTGCAGTATTACAGGGCATTAAAGAATGTGTAGATGCACCAGGTGGGCATGTCTACATGTGCAAATAATGCCATTTGGGTTTACTGCACAGTAATTTATTGCATAGTAAACCAGCCCTGGGCAGAAGTATACATCTGCAAGCTTTAGGGAACAGATTTGTTGCTTATGGGAGTAGCCTGCTCCAGGCCTGTCCTGCTCCACCCTCTGCTGCAGCCACAGAGAACTGGAGGTTCCAGGCACAGCTGCCTGGGTGCCAAGGGCACTCTTTAAAAGGCAGCCCCACCTGGTGCTCCCTGACTGCCTGCTTTTCTGGCCCAGAGCAGTATGCAGCATGCTGACATAACCCTCTACAACACTGTCTGCAGAGTCTGTGCTCAGTGTGCAATGGCTGCTCCAAACCCAGGTTCCAGCAGCAATGACCCATACCATGGGCTTGCCATGTTTCACTGCTGCAGTGACTGCTTCCAGGCCCAGTTTAGTGTCTACCCTCTCTGCCCCCACATCTTGTGTGGCCATGTGGCTAGGCTCAGAGCTTTGTCTGAGGACCCCTGACCTTGAGCTGATGCTGACCAGCCCCTGGGCCACTGCCTGGACTCTGGCAGGAACACCAATTATGTGGACATGGACATCATTATAGGTGGTATCCATGAGCTTCTGGGGTTCCAGCCCTGCCAACTGTGGGCCCACACTGCTAGCCAGGACTGGTGGCTCCGTGTTGTCTAGCACACCTGGGATGATGAGTAGTGCCTGGACTCCTTTTGGATGACTTGGGCCACATTCCAGGAACTCCTCGGCCACATGCACCTGCACCTGGACTGGCAGCTCACCACAGTGTGGCCGCCCTTCCCCACAGAGACCTGGCTGGCCACACCCACCAGCCTACACTAGGTCAGCTACCTCTTCAAGGCAACCACCAAGGAGGCTGTCCTGGAGGTCTGTGGCATCATTCAGGAAGAGCTGGGGCACACCATACTCTGGGTCCATGGCCTCTTTGAGGTGGTGGAGGGGTTCCAGTCCCTGGGCTTCCTACAGTATATCGGGGCCTTGGACAGGATCCACATCCCTGTCACTTGTCCACCCTGGGCTGACTACCTGTACTACAGCCAGTGGTGATTCAGGCTGTTGTGGACCACTGGGGTGTGTTCACTAACATCAGTCCTGGCTGGGCTGGCCAACATGGGAACCCATGATGCCTGCATCTTTTGCAACTGTGTTCTGCCAGCCCTGGTAGAGAGTGGGAACTTCACACCAGTTCCCAGACCTCCAAGCGGGTGAGGTGACTGTCCTACCCCTCCTCATTGGGGACACTATGTACCCAGTCCTGCCCTGGCTCATGTGGCCCTACACTTGTCAGCTTAACTCCTGCCAGGCACATTTCAACAGGTGCCTGGGCTGGACCCACACACTAGTGGAGTCCACCTTCAGCTGCTTGAAGAGACACTGGTGCACCCTCACTACTTGCTTGGAAGTCACTGAGGTCAACATCCCGTGGGTCATCATTGCAGCCTGTGTGCTGCATAACATCTGTGAGTCCTGGGGGGAGCTTTTCTATGAGGTGTGGGCAGAGGAGGTGCAGCATGCTGAGCATGCCTGGTAGAGGGAGCATCAGCTGTGGCAACAGTGACAGCAATGGCCCCCACAAATGAGGCCCCAGGCAAGCCACACACCTGGCAGTGGGGGGCCAGGACACCGTATGAGAGAGGCGCTGGCAGATCACCTCCTCCTCCACCCCACAGTGTAGGCCACATGGGGTAAGCACCTGCACGTGTAGATGGTGATGCTTTACTAGGCACATCTACACAAGATGATGATTGCGCAGTAGCTGCAAAATGCTGTTCAGTAGCATGTCACAGCACGGACAATGCTAATACACCACTACTCAGTATTATTAGGCTACTGCACATAGCATCATTTAAAAAACATTTGCTGGCACTAATGTGCAGTAACTCTGGTTACTGCACATTTATTTAGTACTTGCTAAAACAAGTACTAAATTAATGTTCAGTAATGACTGTATGGTAGTGTCTCATGCAGATGCCACCATTGGGCAGTAAATTTGTCTAGTGCACAGTAAAGTAATTTGTGTAAACACACCCAGTTACTATCTCTGCTTTCTATAACTGATGGATCTTTCAAAAATCAGCTCTGTAACAAAGTTTTATGTCATTCCAAGCGAGATGCACAATCATATTCTTTCTGTCACAATGATTTTAACTTTCTGTTAAAAGAACAAAACAAGGAAAATAGAAGTAAAATCTCCATAGGAAAGCCATGCAAGTTGGAAGCATCCTCTTAATATACAAAATGTCAATTTATTTTTCAGTAACATGAGTGCTGTTTTATTAATGACAGATGCAATGCATACAACCGAACACCAGTTTGGAGACAGGAGGGACATTAGCTTACTAGGTAAGAGAGAGGTAGTTAACCATTGTAGTCTGAAGTTAGGCAGAAGGTAAGGTGGCGTGCCACCTTACAGACTAACTCATTCAGAGAGGCATGAACTTTCATGGGCAAAAGCCTACTTCATCAGATGCTATGAAATTAACTTGCAGAAAGCATGGCTACTAAAAAGAAAAGAATAAAAATAATTTAAATAGAAAGGATAGGGATAGGAGAAGGAAAGGGGGAGGCACATCTGAGAATTGAAGGTGTGTTGAAAAGACCAAAAGGAATAAATAAAGCAGTTAACACATTGAGGGATATTGGAGTTATAAAGGATAATCAAGATAAGGAGATAAAAATCAAGAGTCTCTGTTGAGCCCATACTAAAAACAATGCAGCCTATGGATTATTTTTCCCCCCTGAAATTTCACATTCCAGTTGTTTTTTAAAATGCTTTTGTTTAAAAACAGCTATTCTAAGGTTTGTGATGGATAAAGTGAGGGAGGGAGGGTAAAGTATTCTGCCACAAACTTTTGAATTTTTTGGGAACTCATGTCAGATTGGTGTCCATTCATGTTGGGATCAACCTGTCTGGCCAATTCAGACAGCAGAGAGGCACTATAGGTAGGTGATGGCATAATTGACATAGGCAGAGGAGTAAACGAATTAGGTATTGGGAAAATTCAATAGTGTAAGACACATCACTTCCTATACATCTTATCAAGGAATGTTTCTAGAATTTCAGCATTTCCTGCAATTCTAACATCACAATTTTATAATCTCTACTGCCTCTTTTGATTCTCATAGACATGACTGTTTTTTATGTTTGGTATGTTGGCATAATTTCAAGTTAAACATTTTGTTCCTCTTCTGCTAAGTAGAGGTGGATGAACTAAAGGATATGTTAGACTAATAGGGTAATGTCACAAAGTCATAACTGATTACCGATTCTTTTACAAGGACCTGAATTATATAAGAAGGAAATACATGTCACCAGTTATCAAATAGAGCTCTGGGATCTTAAAACTGTCCTCATCTATAGGACAGAAATGTAGCAATCTTTTTTCTTTTTTTGAAAAAAAAAACAAAAAAACTTTTTTTCAGTATTTGTTGATGGGTGCCACTGACCATTAAAAAAAACGGTTTTATTGGTACACAGAAGTGCTACATTTAGAACAACCTAACCAAGGCTAGGTCAATTTAAATGCTCAGGTATGCAGGTATTTGTAGGACTTAAGTTACCCAGAGAATGGTATGACTGATCTTAGTTGAACTAACTCTAAATCAAGAAGGTGTTAAACCTATCTGTGAAGGCTTATTCCAATCAGACAGACACCTGTACACATTCACAGCACAGCCCTGGGGTTGGGAAAGCCCAGTCACTCATCCAAACCCCAGGGATAGGCACTTCCTACCCCCCTCACCCTGACTAGGTTATGTTTAGCCCCTCCACTATCCTCTCCCAGACAAGGCAACCCTGCCTCCCAGCCCTCTATGGACCTGCCAACCCTCCTTAGATCCAGAAGCCCTCTCCGTGGACCCACCAGTTCCCACTCCCAAATCCTGGGAGCCCCTCCTCCACACCAAGTTGCTTATCTCAGGCTGCACATGTCAATTCCAACAGAACCAAACTCTCAGTTAGGTGGGGAGTTTGCATCGCTCCTGGGGAGTTTTCACTGCACCTGGGTTAGGTTTAGGCAGCTTAAGGCACCTAACCTAAACCAAGCGTGGTGAACACTTGTACATATCCATAGGCTACGTTAAGCTATTTTTAAGACTATATGTGGGAGGGGTTGTAAAGGGAAACCCTGTTGACTGGGGCACATTACATGCTACAAAAAAAAATAAAAATAAAAATTAGCAAATAGGACTTGTTATACCCATATTTTCATCTTTGTAATAAGGAATTGAAGGTTTCTGAAGATAAAACAAGACTGACAAATTAATATATCTTTTCATGACTAAGAATATTACACATTCAATATATGTAGAACATCAGAATAAAAATATCAAGTGTTAGTTGTAGGACTGTGAATACACCAGAAAGATATTTCCAAATGACTGTGCAAATCAATTAAAATAGCACATAGACACAGAAGGCTCATTATAAAATAATTCTATTACAGTTTACATAATGTTCTAGTAATTACATATGAACTTTGGCATACACATAATGTTTATTAAAATTCTTGAATTACAACAATGATCATGAAATACCAGGACTAGTTTATTAAACCAAAAAATAAAAGTCATTATTGCTATCACCGGAAATGTTTCAATCGAGTTTTAATTTTTTTTCCCTAAAATATATATATGATCTGATTCAAACAAGAGGCAATTCAGAGAAGTCCAACAGCTTATGGGTGCCCATAAGATGTGTGAGATGCCTGCTCTGACACGCTGTAATTGCAGTGCATCAGAGAAGACTTAATTAATTGTGTCTGCCAGAGCATGCTAATTAGCACACTCCAGCAGCCTTGCCATGTTATGTATTCAGCGTCCCCATGCTTCAAAATGGCAGCTGAGGCGCTTTAACTAAAGCTGATTGAGCAAGCTTTAATTAAAGCACCCCTGCTGCCATTTTGAAGTGCAGGATGCTGAATACATGAGATGCTGTGGGCACTTTTATTAGAGTGGCTTCCAAGAGCCACTCTAATTAAAGCACCCCCCCCACCCCCAGAGTACATGTAAAGATGCCAAAGTTATTTAGTCAGTTCATAGTAGCCACTTCTACTTTTGAAATTAGTTTAAAAAAAGATAGATGTGTGACCAGAGAGGCTAGATGGACTGAGTTATATCCTTCAGTTCTTTCAAAAAACAATTTAGAGGGGTCAGTGTGAGTACCTTTTGCTGTAAACCCCTCCCCACTTTCTAGGAGGTGAGTAAAGCAGGTATCTGAAGTGGAGGTGCTACACATAGCCAACAAAGCTAGTAAAACAGAAGGTCCAGGGCCTCAAAGCCAGAGGCTTGCCCGTCTAGAAACATGCCAAGGCTGGCTTCAGGGCATCTTTCAGGAGGAAGACTGGACAAGGCCTCTTTTAGGGGAGGCAGAACTTCCCCTGAAAGGGGCTGATCTATACCAATAAGAGCTTTTAGAACACATATTGTAGGGAAATCTAATTCCAGTGTTCCAAATTCCTCATATATATTCCCTTTTCTAAACTATAATGTCTATCTACAATACATGCTGTAATGTGGTAAAGTACAATCTCTGGGATTTCTAATTGCTGATGCTGTATCAATAAACCTCATTAAGTGAGGCCTATCATTTAAAGATAACTTCCTGACCATCCTCCATCTTCTTTAATGAACTGAAATCTACTTTCCACATTTCTCATCAGGTTGTCAAAAGTGTTCTCATTTATATGCTGTAAGCTATTATATTTGTGAACATTCTCTAACACAGAAAAATGGTATATATATATATATATATATATATATATATATATATATATATATATATATATATTAATATGCTTTAATAACTATTTTCCTACAGTTTCTTAGAGCTGAGATATCTGTTCATTTTTGCAGCATCTCTCTTCCTGAACACTGACTATCACCGTTTTTTAATTTGTATTTTGGTTGTTCTCCTACTGGCCTTATACAGCAAGGCACATCATCCTGAACCAAGTCAGTATAACTTAACATAGGCTAAATACAGACATTCAGAAAGCCTGAGGTGGAATTGATCTAAATCAGGGTTTCCCAAACTGTGGTACGTGTACCCCTGGGAGTACACAAGACAACTCTGGGGAGTATGCAGGAGAAATTGTGTAATGGCATATTTAATTTTCATTATAAGAATATGTGGCATTTAAGGGGTTAAAATATAGAATGTATGTTGGTAGGGGTACAGAATAAGAAGAAGTTTGGTAACCTCTGATCTAAGTTATGCAGTTTACCCTTAGCACCCCAGGTTATATCACGTGCAAACAAAACACATGTTTGTCCTTTGGGAGCATGGGGGGGGGGGGGCAGGCTGCCTGTACTGGCTCAGGCCAGCAAGTTGGAGTGTTTCTGCCTGCCTCCCAGTGGTCTCCCCAGGCTGTTGGACACTACTAAGCACAGCAGAGTGGCTGGGCTACCTGTGACTGGCTGCTTGGTGAGCACGCCTCCCTCAACAGCCACATGATCTGAAAGACACAGGCATCTGTAAGTTGCATGCAGCCAGTGGAGGGAGGTGTGCTCACCCTGCACCCTGTTCAGGCTGCAACTCTGTGGGGCTGCTCCAACTTGCAGCAGTATAGGGGTCCCTGGGCTTTGTGTGGGGTGAGGGCATAGTGGAGAGAGGAAAGAAGAAAGGGAGAGCAGGTTTCATGATCTGCCAGGACTGAGGTGGTGCCTAGAGCACACCCTGCATTTCCAACCCAGGTCATCAGGGCATAAATTGCCCTCCCCTGTCCTCGTTTCATCTGAGCCCCAGTACCTATGTACTGGAGTGGCTCTGGGAAGGGCTGTAAGGATTTTCGCTCCCCTCACCTCAGACAGTGCTGAGTTTCTGACTGAAGCCCTTTCCCCTGTATCCATGGGGCCCTGGTCCCTGGGGAGGAGAGGGGTAGAGTCACACCCTTGTGGCTTCAGTGCCTGGTGGGGGTGATACTACACTGAGATTAGGTGGGCAATGCTGGGTTGAGCTGGCAGCCGACCCTCCCCCACCCCTCTGGAGAGCAGTGCTGCAGACAATTCAGAGGTGAGGGGCAGGGTAGGTTGGCAGAGACAAAGGTGGATCCATAGCTGTGCTCAGCAGCCTAGCCAGGTGAGTCCATGGGGCAGAGCTGGGCTGCCAGGGGCCAGCAAAAGACCCCAGGAAAGGTTCTGGTTTATGCATACTCATGCACACTCATTGCATGCTCCCCAGATTGGGGCATTGGCTCAGCCTTCTCCAGGCAGCTGCCATGTACACCATGGTATCTCTGGGAGCATGACTGGAAAGGGCAAGTGTGTGCATAGGGCTGTGGCTGGTGGGGAGAGGTGCTTACCTGGCCCCAGCTGAGGTTTTGCCTTTTGTTCCATTGATTCACTCCATTTCCAGGTGCCACTGCTGCTGAGGTCAGGGGAGAGGACTTTGCAAGGTTGCTAATGAGATCATCCTGGAAATGGACCTGCCTGAACTGAGCCAGCCCGGCTGGCAGCAGCAGTCAGTGCTCATGGGAAGGCAGGGCTGGGCAGGGGGCTTCCCTGGCTCTCTGGTATGCAGCCCCTGTTCCTGGACTGAAACCACCCATGGCTGCTCCCCCCAGGGACCAGAGTCTTCGAGCTGCAGGGGAAGAGGCTTTGGATGGGAGCTCGGCATTGGCTGAGGGGATTGGCAGTAGGGGAATTCTCCAAGCCTTTCCTGGAGCCACTCCAGCTTATAGGTCCCAGGGATCAGATGGAACCAGGACAGGGAAGGGACACTCTGGACCCCACTGACCCAGGTTGGAAATGCACAGTGTACCACTGGTATCACCCCTGACAGCAGCTTGTGAACCTCACTCTCCCCCAACTCTTTCCTGCCTGGGGCTGATGGCTGGCTGGAGGCAGGACACAGGGTTGAGGGCAGAGGATTTGCTGACTCAGCTCTGTGAAAGCCCAGGGGTGGGGCCTGCTGGATGCTCAGCCAGAGCAGCAGAATGCAGGCCAAGTTCCAGCATGCATCCCTGGCAGGGTCAGTTGAGCAGGGGCCCACAAAGGAGCCTTGATGTCGGTGGACAGTGACCTAACTTGATTCAATAAGGGAACTGTTACAGAAGTTTAATGTACTGGACTAACCTAAGTCTCATAAGTTTGAGTGCATATTGATCCAAGACTCTCAGATGGGCTTCTACCATTTTCAGTCTGGTCTGTGTGCCCAAAGCTCTTGTACAATTACAGGTTTGGTTTGGTTTCTGAGCTTTTAGTGTGGATTACATGTAAAGTCTGTACCTAGCCATAGTGTTCAGGACTTTCCGGTGAAGAAAATGACTCTTTGTGTGAAATTTGCTTATTTTTAAGAACACTGTGGGCACTTATATTTGTGGGTGCTTCTAGAGCCTATTTAGCTATGTGGGACTATAGGAAGGTAAATTATAGGCATGTGGTTTTCAGATGCTTATCCAACTACAGCCATTGAGACACCAAATGTCTGGACTTGGTTTGGCCTTTGGATTCTGTCTCAATGACCTAAAGTGGGGATGGAAGATCTGGGCAGCCTTCACGCCTTCATACTCCTGCCTAGGTGTATGTATCCAAAGTCTGGGTGACTTCTCATGTATACAACGTGACCCAGAAGGATCGATGATTGCCATTTCTCTCTCATAGGTATGGTTAATCCAGAACTGTAATGCTTGACATACACTGCATTCCTTTTCAAATTCTCACCCACCATACTCTAATCAGCAGGCAGAGTAAAGGCAAGGAAAACAGGGAGACTTCATCCTAATGACTGGGAGGGACAGACCGTCAGAGATGCATTTATTTCAGGGTATGCCTTCTCTTAGCTAGCTGCAGTGCTTGGGGAGAAGGAAGGTGACTTAATAAAGCAAAACACAACTGAGGATTTTTTTTCTTTTTAACCCTTTAATTTCTTGTTGCAATGTTCCTGTAGATATATAAACCATGCTCTGTTATGACACAGCTGTTTTCTGTCCCTGCTTTTATGGCCTGGTCAGATCTCCCAGACAGGATTCCACAGTAGGTACCCAATCTATTGGGACCTCCTGTAAATAAATACAGTAGGTAAATAAAAATTTCTTTAGCTTGGTGATTCACTTTAAAAGTGTGTTCCACTCCAAAAGTGTGTGAACTCTACACTGAGACAAGCGCGGAAGTAGGCCCATTACTTATAAGAAGTTTCTGTGACAGTACTAAAGGAGATATCACAGCTGCAACTTATCCCTGAACTGCAGAACTTAGAATAACTAAAGAGTCCAGCAGCTTTCATGCCTACAGCCTGGAAATGTAACCTTCCCTTTTATCTCTAAGAACAAATCTCTTTACCAGTACCCATCTGCTTTGTCTCAGTCATGGAGATTTATTCTGCTTATCCATCATGGCATAAGTATCTCAATGTAGGAGCTATTTTAGGGAGCTTCTCTGACAGATAACCTTTGTCAGAACTTTCCTGACAGATATTCCCCCTCCCCACTTCTAGATTGTTATAATTTAGGAAGCAAAACTATCTCTCTCATCTGATTCTTTGACAATATGACTTCACATTTGAATTCATATTGCGTCCAATATTATATTGGTTCCTTTTGCCCTGGACTTGATGACTTACCCATACACCCTCTTCACACTGTTTTTTCTTTGCCACTTGGTCATGCAGCTCCTGTCTAACTCCCTGACATTACCTTCTTTTCTGTTTACCTGTCAGCAGCTGTTTTATCTTTGAGCACACTTTTCCAAGGTTCTCTCTTCCATTGGTTTGTCTTGTATTTGAAAAGTCCTTTTTAAATTCCTCTTGTGTACCTGTTATCATATTAAGATTTCCCCTTTCACCTAAATACTCACTGCACCAACTAAATGCTCTATTTCTTTAATGCTCTGTTTCTGCATGTAAGTCTTCATTCAGCAAGGTACTTGAGCACATGAATAACTTTAAGCATGGGAGCAGAAATATTGGAGTCAAAGTAGTCATGCATTGATTGAAAGTAGGTACATATACATTCATAAGTAGCTTGCTGAATTATTAATATATGTAAGTTATTGTTTACATGGAAGCACCTGGAATAGCATTAGCTATAAATGCTTTATGCAACTCATACACATTACACTCTTTACATATTTATTTTAGCCAATTCTGCAAGTATATTTGCATAGTATTACTTAAAAGTACTTTCTGGTCAAAACACATGATGAGCTTAGAAAGAAAAACTTCTTAGCGATGTGTTTATTTCTTAGGTGTTGTTATGTTTTTAGTGTGTTCAATAGCAAATATTTTTTTTTGGATTAAGCAAAAATACTTAAAAAAATTATATTCATGTAAATATGACTCATTTAGTAATTGTAATATATCAGGAAGGAAGCCCGATGTGAAAATAGGACTGAACAGCTGGAAATTTATGCTACAAATACATAGTCACACCTGTTAACTGCTTTGAAAGGGCTTCCAGGGAACAGTGAGCATGCTATTAAAAGGTAGTAGGTGGACCGTTTATACCAGTACATTGTTTAGTGTCATTGGAAAACCATTGCAACAAATCTGTTCTCTGCTGATCATCCCCACAAAATGTGCATGCTGTTTAAAGACTGCAGATTAAAGTGGATTCTATAGTACTGTATTAAAAGCCAGTCTAAGTACAGAAGATGGCAAACAAAAAGAAGCCCTCCGTGGATTCCATGCAAATAACCCATCCTCATTCTTCTTTTTTGAACATTGGCCTGACCTATTTTCTTATTATTGACTACATGTTATTCAGTTACTCAGGATTGTTAGCTATACAGCACAGGAACACTATCTAGGACAAAAACCTACTGTTGAATTCAATGTCACAGCAGAGTTTTATAGCAGTGAGGAACTGCCTTGATAAATGGCCCTGACATTAGAGTTTTCACGACTCCACCTTCAATGTCATCGCAACACGGTGTAGAGTGTTAAAGTAAGGCCACTGCTGGCTTCCCAAAACATATTAACTTGAAGCTCACTCTATCTCTGGATCCCATAGGCACAATAAATGGAGAAAATAACACATTTACAAACTGATAAAACCCAGCAAAGCTAATAAAATCAGACACTTTATAGCTTGGCTAATAGTGTCCTTTGAAGGGCATCAAATAACACATCATGTACTGCTCTGGGGGAAATCAAATTGGGTACAGCAATGTTTCCTCTGAACTATGCATTTGAATAGGCAGGAGATACTGTAGCTAATCAACTCACATTGATAGATATTTTATAATTGATGTACTGTTTGTGGTCACATGATAGCATGCTGCTTTGATATAAAATGGGCAACAATCACCAACCAAATTATACAGATCACAATAAGAAACTTCTCAAGTTTTAGAAATAGTTCCAAACCTAGCTTCTTTGCTTCTGTGGATTGCTTTTCCTTTGGAGGACACTGTCTTGTGTCACCATAGCACTTGCATTTAAGTAGTAATAACTCTTTTGTTATTACTAGTAAACTGCAACAAGAGCTACATTATTCATTTGTTCTGTCTCCAGAAACAAATCCTGTTTTTCTGATACTATATTCTATGTAACAATAAAAAGATATAGATTTTCTTTGTTCTCAGGAAGTCCATGGTGCAGCATAATAAAATATTTCCATTCCATTTTTCTTACACTCTGCAGGATGGATTTCACAGGATAGTGTTAATCCTCAATACCAAACAACAGCAATAATCTCTTTTGAGGCTTAGGCATTGGTTCCAGCTCTCTTGCTCCCTGATTTTCCCCCTACCTTAACAATGTCTGGTTTGCAAGGAAGTCACAAAAAACAGACTTGTTTAATAATACAAAAATGTAGTGCAGAATGCCATGAAAGGCAGTAACACTCACTCATGGTCTGCTTTTATCAGATCTGACAAGCTAATCAAGGTTCAGCTTGCTTAGAAGGAGCACAGAAGATTTCCAAGGACAATCTAGAGTAAAGAAAGGTAGCACTCTTACATTTTTGCCAGTATCCCAGAATGAAGAAAGGGAGGTTGGCCTACTGGAGATATCATTTTTCAGATAGAACTTGAAACTGAGGTCCTGTGTGTTTATTAGCATTACTTAACAGTGCCGTTGTGGAGAGTAGCTGCATTTCATCCTTGAAATTGCTGTGTATCATGGGTGAGTAAAATAATTCTTACACATGAAAATGCATGGGGTTTTTCCAAGTGTATGATGCTAGATATATGTATGCATATATTTAAAAGTAATCATATTTTTTCTACTAGTAATTTAGGACATTTATACATGTGCTCTGGGAGTGGTGTGGGGTGTTTTAATTAGAGCAGCTCCAAGAGCTGCCCTAATTAGAGTGCCTGGAGCATCTTGTGTATCTGCGTCCCCATTTTGGTGGGGGTGCTTTATCTAAAGCTCATTGAATTAACTTTAGATAAAGTGCCCCTGCTGCTGTTTTGAAGTGCAGAGACACTGATACACGAGACATGGGAGGTTGCTGGAGTACGCTAATTGCCACACACCACAGGACTCAATCATGTCTGCTTCTACACTATGGAATTACAGCGCATTGGAGCAGCCAGCTGCTCACATATAGGCACCCTAAAAGTGTGGATTTAGATTTAAAGCACTCACTATTACTTAACTTTGTTCCCATGAAAGTCAATGCTTGGATTACCTTTGATCCCAAAGTGAAAAGAGATCAACACCAAATATCATTGAAAATTCTGCAGCAGAAAATAACCAACATAGTTTATATTGTCTGCAATAACATAACATTTTGGTTGGCCTTCAAGCTATGAGCCTTAGCTGATAAGCTTGTTTTAAAAAATGTGTCTTATATGTAGCAAAAGGGGATTCAAAGCTTTGATTTCCTTCAATACAAAATTTTAGTCTTGCTCATAGGATGTACATTTCATTTTAAAAACAATCTTTTTTTTATTTAAAAGAGTCATCCTTTCTAATATGCTTCTTGACCAATTGTATTATGTAGCTTAAAACTACAGTTGACTGAACATTTTTAATTGCACACCTTGTCAGAAATAGAGCTTCACCAAAATCAAAATATTTCAGAGGCAAAAAATCCAAGGAAAAACATTCACCCAAGGAAAAATTAACCAAATTAACTGAATTTCATAATGTTAGCTGTTAATGTTTAATTTAAATAACAAACGCAAGACACATCTACATGAGATGTTTACTGCAGTAAACTAAGTAGCTGCACAGTAAATCTATACATGTGCCCCTATTAGGCTGGAATAAATTAATTAACTAGTAAGTACTGTCTTGCTGCAGAGTTTTTTACCCTGCACTGGAGCAGTCTTGTGCCTCAGTCAGCCCCTCCACAGCATGTTGAGCTAGGGGGAACAACTCCCAGCTGGCAGGCTGACCCCCTGGGCTCTCTGCTAGCTGGGGCTGCTATGACCTGCCTCAACATGTTACGGTCCTGGGCTTACATTCAAATAGCATGCCCAGAAGTAATAAAATATGCAGCAATAAGCTCCAGAGTTTATTCAGGTGTATGAATTGCACAAGTAGATGTGCCCACCATGTATTTTTGAGTTTTCCATTTTGTTTGTGCTATGCCATGAAATGGTCCAGTGTTTCTGAATAATTTTTTTTCATAGATTCATAGATTCATAGATGTTAGGGTCGGAAGGGACCTCAATAGATCATCGAGTCCGACCTCCTGCATAGGCAGGAAAGAGTGCTGGGTCTAGATGACCCCAGCTAGATGCTTATCTAACCTCCTTTTGAAGACCCCCAGGGTAGGGGAGAGCACCACCTCCCTTGGGAGCCCGTTCCAGACCTTGGCCACTCGAACTGTGAAGAAGTTCTTCCTAATGTCCAATCTAAATCTGCTCTCTGCTAGCTTGTGGCCATTATTTCTTGTAACCCCCGTGGGCATCTTGGTGAATAAAAACTCACCAATTCCCTTCTGTGCCCCCGTGATGAACTTATAGGCAGCCACAAGGTCGCCTCTCAACCTTCTCTTGTGGAGGCTGAAAAGGTCCAGGTTCTCTAGTCTCTCCTTGTAGGGCTTGGTCTGCAGGCCTTTAACCATACGAGTGGCCCTTCTCTGGACCCTCTCCAGGTTATCTGCATCCCTCTTGAAGTGCGGCACCCAGAATTGCACCCAGTACTCCAACTGTGGTCTGACCAGCGCCCGATAGAGGGGAAGTATCACCTCCTTGGATCTATTTGTCATGCATTTGCTGATGCACGATAAAGTGCCATTGGCTTTTCTGATGGCTTCGTCACACTGCCGATTCATGTTCATCTTGGAGTCCACTAGGACTCCAAGATCCCTTTCCACTTCCGTGCCACCCAGCAGGTCATTCCCTAGGCTGTAGGTGTGCTGGACATTTTTCCTCCCTAGGTGCAGCACTTTGCATTTCTCCTTGTTGAATTGAATTCTGTTGTTTTCTGCCCACTTGTCCAACCTGTCCAGGTCTGCTTGCAGCTGTTCCCTGCCCTCTGGCATGTCCACTTCTCCCCATAGCTTTGTGTCATCTGCAAACTTGGACAGAGTACATTTCAGTCCCTCGTCCAGGTCGCTGATGAAGACATTAAAGAGTATCGGTCCAAGGACCGAGCCCTGCGGGACCCCACTGCCCACACCCTTCCAGGTCGAAACCGACCCATCCACCACGACTCTCTGGGTGCGACCCTCCAGCCAATTCGCCACCCACCGGACTGTGTAGTCATCCAAGTCACAGCCTCTTAACTTGTTCACCAGTATGGGGTGGGATACCGTATCGAAGGCCTTCCTGAAGTCTAAGTATATGAGATCCACCCCTTCTCCTGTGTCCAGGCGTTTCGTAACCTGGTCATAAAAAGAGACTAGATTAGTCAGGCACGATCTGCCTGCTACAAACCCGTGCTGGTTTCCCCTCAGCATGATTTGTCCTGCCAGGCTCTCGCATATGTGAGCCTTGATAATTTTTCAAAGATTTTGCCAGGGATGGAGGTGAGACTGACTGGCCTATTCAGACCCTCCATTCTCTTGTAAATTTCAAGATGTCAGTTATGTATTCTAATTTAGAATGAAAAAAAACCTTGAATTTAAAATAGAACTTCTGTTTTCTGATGAGCTGTACATAAAATATAGTTCAAAAGAGATCAGATAAGATCTGATCAGATTGCTATTGACAACAATGTATATGGATCATAACCAAAACAAAAACTTGTTTTGTAGATTATATCAAAATATAAGACTCTCAGTACTGGATAAAAACACAAAAAGGGCATGGTTGATTCAGTATTTTCATCCAATTACTTCAGATATCTGATACATTACCTCTCAGTTTATAAAGTCGTAGCAATAAGAATACCCAAGAACAAAGAGAATAGTGAATTAGTTTACTGTGTTGTATTCAGCACTACAGGTTCTTCTGATCAAAACTTTCATGGTGACAGAAGACACAGGACCATTCATAGACCATGTACAGATGGTCAAAAAGCCCAAGCAGGAATTGATCTGTTATGCAGTTTTTTCAAAGTGGCCTAGTTTAGACTGGGAGTGAAAAGTATTTACGTTTACCCTTTGAGAGAGGAGGCGGGTGGCATGCAGACAGCCTGTGTAGGCTGAGGACAATTAAGTGGTGTCAATCCTGCATGCCTCTCAACATGCCCGAAGTGCTTTCCAGACTTCTGGAGACTTTCATGAGCAGCCAAACACCCAGGCCACCCCTGACTGGCAACCATGCATCTTATATCACCTCATACCCTAACATGAGGCTTCCAGAAGAGCCCCAGAGCTAGTGCCCTCCCCCACATCCTTCCCTTATAGGAGAGGAATTTCATTGGTGTGTCCATGCAGGAGCAATGCTTCATGCCCAACATTTCCCTGGTGAAAGTCAGCCAGGCCTGAAGGGATAAACTTTATCATTATTCCCAGGAGAATGCCAGCCAATATGCCCTGGTCCTGCTGCAGTACATGGTCCCCAGGAGGTGTTCAACAACTGGAGTGGGGCTATTCACTTTGAAGGCATGCAAGAGAAACCTGGGTTGCCATTCAGCATAAGAGTCTGGCTTGGGTAATACCTGTGGTTCTGCTATGGTAATGAATGCTGTGAATGAGTTTATGATCACCACAAGTATTGATGTGATGCTGAAGCCATGACCAGTCCCAGAGAGAGGTTCTCCACATCTCTGCTGTTTTAGAAGAGTCTTGCTATGTGTCCCAGGGCACTAAGGTGCCCTGATCTTAGAAGAGCAGGAACTGCCTGGGGAGAGCCCAAAGAGCCAGGCAGGAGCTCAGGTGCAGGTTGCCGTGGCAACTGGCAAAGGAGGAAATTAGGCAGCACCTGTACCTGGTCAGCTGGCAGGACGTGGCAGGGCCTTGGGCCCATATAAACCCCAGGCTGGAACTAAGGGAGGCAGTTCCCTGCCGGTGGTTAAGGGGGAAGGATCCCTCTTCAAATGAGAAGGGAAAGAGGCCTGACTAACCTCTACTCCGGGTAATCGTAAAGGGGCAGAGTACAGCTTTGGTAGTTATGTTAAGTTATAGCCCAGGGGCTTATGTTTTGTTTGTAGTTTTATAACATCGGTGGTTTGGGTAAGGCTATTTGGAGAAGGAGGAGGCCTCATTGGGGGCCCACTGTAGTGTGGGGACCCCAGTGCCAGAGAGGGTGTGGCATTTGGGGAGCAGAGACCCTGGTGCTGGAGAGGGTGCAGCATTTTGGGGTGCAGAGACCCCAGCACCAGAGAGGGCACAGGGACAGTGCTGTGGAGAGCCCAGTGAGGACAAGGGGTCAAATTACAATGAGGCTGAGGCAAAACAATGCCGGTACCATCTGCGAGGCTTGGGGCATGGTAAAGGGGCAGTTGGACTCACGCATATAGCCAATAAGGGTAGGGTGCCCCTAAAACACCCATTGTGAAGAAACACACACAAGGGGTATGGGAACCCATGGGGTTCAGTAAGTCCATCAAACCATGTCCAAGAGGACTCAAAGGCAGCCTCCCTGTTTTCATATTTATAGATTCATAGATTGTAGAGTTGGAAGGGACCACAATGGATCATTGTGTCCGACCCCCTGCCCTTGGCAGGAAAAAGGACCGACGTCAGATGACCCCAGCCAGGTGACTATCTAGCCTCCTCTTGAAGACCTCCAAGCTAGGTGATAGCACCATCTCTCTTGAAAGCCCATTCCAGATCCTGGCCACCCTTACTGTGAAAAATTTCTTCCTAATATCTAACCTAAATCCACTCTCAACTAGTTTACACCCGTTATTTCTAGTCACTCCCTGGGGTGACTTAGTAAACAGTGCTTCCCCTATTCCCCATTGACCTCCCCTAATAAATTTATAGGTAGCCACAAGATCTCCCCTCAGCTGTCTCTTGTGAAGGCTGAAGAGATTCAGCTCTCTCAACCTCCCACCGTAGGGTCTATCACAAAGGCCACTAATCATGTGAGTGACCCTCCTCTGGACCCTCTTGAGATTCCCCACGTCCCTCTTGAAGTGCGGCGCCCAAAACTGGACACAGTACTCCAACTGCGGCCTGACCAGTGCCACATAGAGGGGAAGCATCACCTCCTTTGTTCTATTAGTCATGTACCTGCTAATGCACGACAAGGTAGCTCATGTTCATCTTGGAGTCAATTATGACTCCAAGATCCCTCTCTGCCTCCGAGCTGCTGAGAATGACGCTCCCCAACCTATAGGTGTGCTGAGGGTTCCTCCTTCCCAGGTGGAGTACCTTATATTTATCTTTATTAAATTGCATCCTATTTCTCTCTGCCCATTGATCCAACCTGTCCAGGTCAGCCTGAACCTGCTCCCTGTCTTTCAGTGTACTAACTTTGCCCCATAACTTAGTATCATCAGCGAACTTGGAGAGGGTGCTCTCCACGCCCTCATCCAAATTGCTTATGAAGATATTGAATAATATCGGTCCAAGGCCCAAACCCTGCGGGACCCCACTGCTCATCTCCCTCCAGGCCGAGAAGGAACCATCCACCACCACTCTCTGAGTGCAGTCCCTAAGCCAGTTGGCCACCCACCTGACCGTGTAGGTGTCCACTGTACAGTCTGCTAGCTTCCCAATGAGGATAGGGTGCGAAACTGTGTCAAAGGCCTTCCTAAAGTCCAGGAAGATGACATCAGCCTCGGCTCCCGCGTCCAGGCAGTGTGTGACCTGGTCATAGAAGGCTACAAGGATGTGGCAGGCAAGAACTGAGGGTGCCCATCGGGCCCAAATTGGCATGGTCAAGGGGCCTTAGGAGAACACAGCCATCCTTAAGGACCCCATCCCATAACAAATTGGTGCATTGGCCAGGAATCTGGCCATTCATAGGGCAGAGACCCATGTCCCTAAGAAGGGGAACAAACCTTTGGGCTATTATAGGAACTAAGAGGTATTTTTGGCAAGGCAGTGTCAGCACAGCTCTAGAGGTTGAGCGGAGCAGGGAATTGCTGCCACCTGAGATTGTATGGGATGGAGTATTTGGGCCCTGACCAGTAAGGGGATAAGGCCAATGTAATTATGGCAGAGGCAGAGAACCCAGAAGGCCTAGGACCAAAGGACTTCACCTGGTGTTACAGGTGGGTTAGAATGGGAGTTGGAAGTGGCCCAATCCCAGAAAAAACAAGCCGAATCAAGGGTTGCCGCTTTAGAGCAAAGGGTCCAGTCAGGCAAGAAAGAAAGAGGGTCAAAAGAGTTTAGATGCGTGATAGCCACAGAGACCTAGAGGACTCAAGCAGCTCATCATGAACGAGGCTCAGAAGAGCTGGAAGTGGGAAGAGACACTGCAGAGAATGCAGAGGGAATTGACTGCGTGCCATCAGGGACTGCGAGCAGGAGATAGACTCCTACTGCCAGGCCCTTCTCCCCCGGGAGGCAGAGGGTAGATCGCAGTCTCCCTCCAGGCCAGAGGAGGACTCTGGGACCTCCTGCTGTGTCCAGCCAGGGGCATGGACCAAGGTGGTCAAGGGCCCTAAGGCCCGCCGCACCAAGGCCCCACCCCCGCCACAACTGAGCAACAGGTATGCACCTCTTGCTGCCCCAGCAGAGCCTGCTGAGTTGCCGGCCCCCACAGGCAACATGGGCCCAACTGCAACTCCCGCCCCTGCTCTCCCCAAGACAAAACGTAAGGTGTTTGTTGTGGGAGACTCCCTCCTGAGGGGGACGGAGGGGCCAATCTGCCACCCTGACCCCTTAGCCCGGCAAGTCTGCTGCTTCCCAGGGGCCCGCATCCGGGACATTGCAGAGAGGATCCCCAAGCTCCTCAAACCCACAGACCGCTATCCCATGCTCCTTATTCATGTGGGCACCAATGACACGGCTCGGAGCACTCCCAGCCAGGTCATGAGGCGCTACAGGGATTTGGGAGCGGGGCTTAAGGGTCTGGGGGCACAGGTGGTGTTCTCGTCGATCCTCCCAGTCTCAGGCTATGGGCTGAGAAGGGACAGGAGGATCTATGTGGTCAACCAAAGACTGCGGCGCTGGTGTCGTCAGGAAGGCTTTGGCTTTCATGACCACAGCCCGCTCTTTGGCGAGAGAGGCAGCGAGCTGCTGGGAAGAGATGGTCTCCACCTCTCTCCCCTAGGGAGGAGGCTCTTCTCAGCCAGACTGGCTGACCTGCTCCACTGGGCTTTAAACTAAGCCCGCTGGGGGACGGGGGCACGACCGCCACTGCTGGCCCGCTGAGCAAATCTTGCAAAGCCAGCGGATCATGGCACTCAAGGGAGCCCGCCCCAGCCCCAGCCCTGGTAAAATCTGTGGGCAAGGAAGGAGCCCCCCAGGGGGCGCTTGCCTGCCTGTACACAAATGCCAGGAGCTTGGGGAATAAGCAGGAGGAGCTCATCCTCCTGCTCAGTGCAAACAATTACGATGTCATAGGGATCACGGAGACCTGGTGGGACTCCACCCATGACTGGACCACAGGGATAGATGGCTATACCCTGTACAGGAGGGATCGTGTAGAGAAAAGGGGCGGGGGTGTAGCTCTCTATGTTAAGGAAAGCTACGTGTCCCTGCAAGCCAATATTGGCGACCAGGGTGGACGGCTGGAGACCCTCTGGGTTAAAATCCGTGGGGAACACGGCACAGGGGACACAATGGTGGGAGTCTATTACAGACCTCCCACCCAAAGTCCCGAGCTAGACCAGGAGTTTGCCCGGGAACTGGCTGAGGCAGCTTGCTCCAGGACCATGGTTGTCATGGGTGACTTCAATTACCCAGACATCTCGTGGGAGGATTGCTTAGCAAAATCTGAGCGGTCGCAGAGCTTCCTCTCGTGCGTGGATGACCTCTACCTGACTCAAGAAGTCTATGGGCCAACGAGAGGCAAAGTGCTGCTCGACCTGGTGCTGGCTACTGGGGAGGACCTAGTCGGCAACCTAGTGATCGATGGGAAGCTGGGTGACAGCGACCACGAGCTGATCACCTTCACCATCTGCCGAAAAGCTGGCAAGTCGGTCAGCAACACGCAAGTTCTTGACTTCAGGAAAGCCGACTTTGACAAGCTCAGGAGGCTTGTCAGTGAGGCCCTAAGGGACTGTGACCACAGGGAGAGGGGAGTTCAAGAAGAGTGGTTGCTCCTCAAGGGAGCGATCCTCAATGCACAAACTAAGTCTATTCCATCTCGGAGGAAAGGCAGCAAGAGGGCACAGCAGCCCCCCTGGCTCTCCAGGGACCTAGCAGACCTCCTGAGGCTAAAAAGAAAGGCCTACAAAGGATGGAGGATGGGAGTCACCTCCAAGGAGGATTATTCTGCACTGGTCTGGTCCTGTAGGGAGCAGACCAGGAAAGCCAAGGCTGCAACTGAACTCCAGCTAGCTTTGAGCATCAAGGACAATAAAAAGTCCTTTTTCAGATATGTGGGGAGCCGGAGGAAAAGCAGGGGCAACGTTGGACCCCTGCTGAACCAGATGGGGCAACTGACAACTGACGCCCAGGAAAAAGCCAACCTATTAAATAGGTACTTTGCGTCGGTCTTTCATCAGCCCCATGGGACGCCCGTGCCTGCTACAGGGCCGGGAAGTCCGGGTGAGGGTGATCCCCTGCCCTCCATTAATGCTGACTTTGTGAAGGAACATCTTGAGAAGCTGGATACCTTCAAGTCAGCCGGCCCTGACAATCTTCATCCCAGGGTACTCAAGGAGCTGGCGAGCATCATAGCCCAGCCTCTAGCGCGGATCTTTGAAAACTCTTGGCGCTCTGGTATAGTGCCCGAAGACTGGAAGAAGGCCAACGTGGTGCCTATCTTCAAGAAAGGGAGGAAAGTGGATCTGGCTAACTATAGGCCCATCAGCCTGACTTCTATCCCGGGGAAGATCTTAGAAAAGTTTATTAAGGAGGCCATCCTTAATGGACTGGCCGACGCCAACATCTTAAGGGATAGCCAGCACGGGTTTGTTGCGGGTAGGTCTTGCTTGACCAATCTCATTTCCTTCTACGACCAGGTGACCTATCACCTGGACAAGGGAGATGAGATTGATGTCATATATCTTGACTTCAAAAAAGCCTTCGATCTGGTGTCCCATGATCGTCTCTTGGAGAAACTGGCCAATTGTCGGCTTGGATCCCCCACGATCCACTGGCTGGAAAATTGGCTCCGGGGTCGGACCCAGAGGGTAGTAATTGATGGAAGTCACTCATCGTGGTGTCCTGTGACCAGTGGGGTCCCCCAGGGCTCTGTCCTTGGACCCATACTGTTCAACATCTTCATTAACGATGTGGACACTGGAGTCAGAAGCGGACTGGCCAAGTTCGCCGATGACACCAAACTTTGGGGCAAAGCATCCACGCCAGAAGACAGGCGGGTGATCCAGGCTGACCTGGACAGGCTCAGCAAGTGGGCGGATGAAAATCTGATGGTGTTCAATGCCAATAAATGCAAGGTTCTCCACCTTGGGAAGAAAAACCCGCAGCATCCTTATAGGCTCGGCAGTGCTATGTTGGTTAGCACTATGGAAGAAAGAGACTTGGGGGTCATCATTGACCACAAGATGAACATGAGCCTGCAATGCGATGCTGCGGCTAGTAAAGCGACCAAAACGCTGGCTTGCATCCATAGATGCTTCTCAAGCAAATCCCGGGACGTCATTCTCCCCCTGTACTCAGCCTTAGTGAGGCCGCAGCTGGAGTACTGCGTCCAGTTTTGGGCTCCACAATTCAAAAAGGATGTGGAGAAGCTTGAGAGAGTCCAGAGAAGAGCCACGCGCATGATCAGGGGTCAGGGAAGCAGACCCTACGATGACAGGCTGAGAGCCCTGGGGCTCTTTAGCCTGGAAAAGCGCAGGCTCAGGGGTGATCTGATGACCACCTACAAGTTTATCAGGGGTGATCACCAGTATCTGGGGGAACGTTTGTTCACCAGAGCGCCCCAAGGGATGACGAGGACGAATGGACACAAACTACTACAAGATCGTTTCAGGCTGGACATAAGGAAGAATTTCTTTACTGTCCGAGCCCCCAAGGTCTGGAACAGCCTGCCGCCGGAGGTTGTTCAAGCGCCTTCATTGAACACCTTCAAGATGAAACTGGATGCTTATCTTGCTGGGATCCTATGACCCCAGCTGACGTCCTGCCCTTTGGGCGGGGGGCTGGACTCGATGATCTTCCGAGGTCCCTTCCAGCCCTAATGTCTATGAAATCTATGAAATCTATGACGACGTGGATGTCAAGGCCCCCAGAAGTCAACACAGTATGACCTGAGGAGCAGGAAGAGGCTTCCCGAAAGCTGGAGGTGTCTCAGGTCATCATAGCTGCCCTCCAGACAGGACTGCAATGCCAGAAGGACCAGATGCTGGGGTTGCAGGAAGAGTTAGAGGATTGGCAACAAAGATGCAGACATGCCGAACATCATGCAGAGGAGCTGCGAGCTGAGCTGTTCAAAAGCCGCAACCAGATAGAAAAAACCAGAAGGATAATCGCAGGGGAGATGGAGAAGGTAAAAACTTATGTGGAGAACTATGAAGGGTTACAAAACAAGAAGCAGGCCCTTGAAAAGGAAGTAGAGGCCTTGAGTAAGAAGAACAATGGGTTAGAGACCCAGTTGCAGAGGGTGAAGGCCGAAAAGGACCAACTTGGGGCCCAGGTGCAGTCCCTGAAAGCCCTCATGGAGGACGGCTCAGTTAGAGAGGCAGTAATAGGTGCAGACAGTGAGCGGTTACAGCTCCAAGTGCAAGCTGCAAAACAACAAGCACAGGCACTGGAGTTAGAGAATAAAAGGTTATGAGAGGCGATAGATCAGATAGCAACACTGACCAAAATGGAGCAGAGGCCTCGAACCCCAGGTCCTATGGACGTGATCGAAGAAAAGATGGTAGCACTGGGAACGCAGTTAGTGGAGTGTATAGCCATCACAAAAACTGAATGCCAGGGGCGATCCCAAGAATTTAAGGCATTGAAAGATGCCTTGCAAGAGAAAGTGACACAGCTGGAGATGACACAGCTAGAGGTCCTGAAACCTCGGGAACAGGGGGAACTACCCGAACACCTAGGCCCAGATAAGCCACGATGCGGAGCAGGCCCAGTGCAGCTAGAGAGGAGTATGATGACAGAGAAATCCCTGGGGGTAGACCCCACGACCTTAAAAGAAGAGATCCTATCAGCCCTTATGCAGTGCCTGGATCAGAGATGGGGACAGTTGGTGGACAAGCATGTGGTGGAGATGAGCCGAATAAGACTGACTCTGGAATAATTCCTTGGTAGACACGACAAAGGGGTGTCCATTGTGCCAGAGCGAGTCCAGCCCACTGGAACAGGTACAGCCGATGTAGCAGCCATGGGGAAAAGAGTGCAGCCCAGCTCCAGAAGCAGGCCTAGGGACCTGATTCACCAAGGTGGCCTGAAGAGGGTAAAGTACCCAAGATTTAGAGAAAAGATTGCCCTAGGCTTCAAGTCACCTGAGCTATGTGAACCCCAGAGAAACCCTAGAAAACAGGAATCAGAGGAGCCTAGAAAGGGGACTCAGACCAAGGGACCAGAGAGGAAAAGGAAGGGGCAACCACCTGAAGAGGTCTTTGAGGAAGGAGAGCTGGGCCTATTGTCTTATAATGAGGGAGGGCTATTGAGCCCCATGCCGAGGCAGACCCCGTCCCAGACACAGGCTGCATACCTGAATAAGGGAGTTGGGGTTTCCACTGACCCAAAGGCCCTTAAACAAGGGGGGAACCAAAGGTCAGGGAGAAGACCACAGGTGTATGTGAATAACCTCCCAGGGTAGGTCAAATGGTGGACCTTATGGAAACTGGTGGTGGCAAGGGTCGGGGGTGTAGCCTACATAAGGATTTATGTGGAAGCTGAAGGCAGACCCACTGGCCAGGGCAAAATATAATTTGGGGCTGAAGAATATGCCCAAAAAGCCCTAAAAATGCAGTGGGAGATCTGGGAGAGGCTAATGGATTTACAAGGAATCATAGGGAAACAAGAGGCCCCACAACCAATTCCGAGAGGCAGAATGGGGCGTGTAGCGGTTGAGTGGAGTCGAACTCGAGTTGAGGGGGAGAAAACACCACAACTGATAGAGGGAAACTCTCCTGTGAGGAGGGAGGAGGCTTGGGTTGCCCCACTGGCAGGCTTGGACTAGGAAAATGAAGAGGAGAGTGGACATAGCGTAGAAGAACCCTATTGGCCCTAAAAAGCCAGAGGCCTGACCCACTGATAGGACATTTTACCAAGGTTGGCTAATGTGGGAGGACTACCCATGGTGGGGTAGCTCCCATTAAATCCCACACGGTGCATCCTTGGGGAAAAGGTGAGCAGGAGGTGCCTGAAAACCTCTGCCTCCACGTTTCTGAGCTGTCGGGCGGCATGAACAAGAGTGTAACGAGTCTAAAGAGAAGACTGCGGGTGCCAACGAGTGAGGTCCCTCCACCCTTTCTGGTGAGTGTGTGTCTTAAGGGGGGAGATGTGTCGCAGGGCACTAAGGTGCCCTGATCCTAGAAGAGCAGGAACTGCCTGGGGAGAGCCCAAAGAGCCAGGCAGGAGCTCAGGTGTAGGTTGCCATGGCAACTGGCTAAGGAGGAAATTAGCACCTGTACCTGGTCAGCTGGCAGGAAGGGGCAGGGCCTTGGGCCCATATAAACCTCAGGCTGGAACTAAGGGAGGCAGTTCCCTGCTGGCAGTTAAGGGGGAAGGATCCCTCTTCAAATGAGAAGGGAAAGAGGCCTGATTAACCTCTGCTCCGGGTAATGGTAAAGGGGCAGGGCACACCTTTGGTAGCTATGTTAAGTTATAGCCCAGGGGTTTATGTTTTGTTTGTAGTTTTATAACACTGGTGGTTTGGGCAAGGCTATTTGGGGAAGGAGGAGGCCTCATTGGGGGCCCACTGTAGTGTGGGGACCCCGGTGCCAGAGAGGGTGCAGCATTTTGGGGTACAGGCCCCGGCACTGGAGAGGGCACAGCATTTGGGGCATGGAGACCCTGCCACCAGAGAGGGCATAGGGACAGGGCTGCAGAGAGCCCAGTGAGGACAAGGGGCTGAATTACGAGGCCAAGGCAAGACAATGCCGGTACTATCTGCGAGGCTTGGGGCATGGTAAAGAGGCAGCTGGAGCCACACATAGCCCATAAGGCTAGGGTGACCCCAAAACACCCGTTGTGAAGCAAGACCCACAAGGGGTCTGGGAAGCCACAGGGTTCAGTAAGGCCATCAAACTGTGTCCAAAAGGACTTAAAGGCAGCCTCCCTAATTTCATATTTATCATCAAAGATGTGGTGGGCGAGAACTGAGGGTGCTCATCAGGCCCAAATTGGCACGGTCAAGGGGCCTTAGGAGAACACGGTCAGCCTTAAGGACCCCATCCCGTGTCACTATGTACCACCTTTGGCTTTCCAGTATCATTCTGTTTTGAATAGACTGGAAGAGGTTGGGGCTGGGGGTCACTTCACGTTCAGGTTTTGCAGTGGGATGGGAGTGCTTTCTGGGACTGGGATAGGGCTGTGATTGTAGGAGGGGGCAGTGGGGATGCTTGAGGGGTCAGTACAGTGACTGCTATGCCATGAGACTTGGAGTCACTTGGCACCCATGGATTTTTCCTGAGGAGGGGAAGGGGCTGGAGTGTCACTTACAAGTCTCTCTAGATGCACAGGAGTGGGACCAGATAGGCTGAGGTATCTAGTTGAGAATGGCCCAGCTTTGGGCCAGGGGGGTTGGAGCTGCAAAAACCCACATCACGCTTATAGGCTTAGCAGTGCTACACTCACTAGCACCATAGCTGAAAGGGACTTGGGAGTCATAACTGACCACAAGATAAATATGAGCCACAAATGCAAGGTCGTAGTTGGTGAAGTGAACAAAACTTTTGCTTGCATCCACAGATGCTTCTCAAGCAAATCTCAGGCTGTCATCCTCCTGCTGTACTCAGCCTTGGTGAGGCTGCAGCTGGAGTTCTGCATCCAATTCCTGGCTCCACAATTTAAAAAAGGATGTGGAAAAGCTTGAGAGAGTCCAGAGGAGAGCCACATTTGTGATCAGAGGGCAAGGTAACAGGCATTATGATGGAAGGCTGAGAGCCATGGGACTCTTCAGCCTGAAAAAATGCATGCTCAGGGGTGACTTTGTGGCTACGTATAAGTATATGAGGGGTGTACATCAGGGTCTGGGGGAATGCCTGTTCACCAGAGTGCACCAAGGGATGACAAGGTCAAACAGTCACAAACTCCTCCAAGACCGTTTTAGGCTGGACATAAAGAAAAACTTATTTTGTGTCCAAGGCCTGGAATGGGCTCCCCCAGAGGTGGTGCAAGCACCTACTCTGAACTCTTTTAAGAAACATTTGGACACCTATCTTACTGGGATCCTTTGATCCTAGCTGACTTCCTGCCCCTGGGGCAGGGGGCTGGACTTGATGATCTCCCGAGGTTCCTTCCAACCCTAACCTATGATTCTAATGGCTCCCCTGCCACCACATCTGTGACTTTGTTGGACTGGGAGGGAGGGAGAGTTGGAGGAAAAGGGGTTGTTTGGTAAGGGGATTTTTTTTTATTGTTTCTGCTGTACTGAAACTTCAGTTGTTCTCATAGATAGCTGCATGTTATCACCTGTCCCTGACCTCTCTGTCACCCAGTCCCGTGATGCTGCCCACCCAGGTAGGATGCAGAGCACTGGCACTTGTACCTCCTTTCTTCTCTCTGCTTGCAGAATTCAGTGAACTCTTTTAGTGCCTTTCATAAGTGTAAGGAGGTGGTGGGAGGGCTGTTTCAATGTCACCACTCTGGGAAGAGGCTCAGCCTCTCCCAGTAGCTGAGCATGGCCCTAAGAGATAGGGTAATAGGGAAGTGTTAATAATGAAGCAGCTTTATGTACCCACAGAATGGGAGATGGGCTGGAGGGTGAGGAGAGGGGCTGGCACCTTGATTGTAGTCCAGGAAGGGAGAGAGAGGAGAGGAAGACATGCCTGGTTTGCTCACTGATGAAAGGCAGAAACCTCTTGAGCAATTGGTGGCCTGGGGCCCTGCACTTTAAGTGGTCAGGGTGGGCCAATACATTGTCCTACCATGCCCCTATATCCCTGCATGGCATGCTCCCCTTTCTGGGGTTCTCGGCCATTACAGCCTGGAAGAGGGCTGTGACTGCTGGGATGGCCTGTACAGGTCATTGCTTTCCCAGGGGTTGGGGGAGCATGAGTGGCCAGTGGGTCGGGTCCAGTGACTGCCTTCTGAAAACAGGCTTGCACAGAAGACTCTGAGCTAGTGTTGTGCGCATAGGGTGTACAGTGCGAATTAAAAACAAGCCGGAATCTTATCAGGGGATAAGGCACAATGCCACATTTAGTGGAACATAAAACATGCAACATGAAAAGAATATAGAACAGTAAGGTTATTTGCTTCACTCATTTCCCATACATACTCATTCATTCATTCATTCGTTTAAAAGAAACAAACACACACACACAGATAGGTAGACAGTCCTGCAAAGGTTAAGGTGTTACCAAGTTCTGAAGTTGCTCTAGTCAGTCTGGTGGCTGGACAGACTGACGAGAGTGATGGAGTCAGGTCTTGTTGGATGCACCCAAAATGCCTTCTTGCAGGTGGAAAAGACCCAAAGCCTTGTCTGTGTGTTCATTCTTTATAGTAATAGCTGTCCATACAAGCCTATGGATTCTGCTGAGTCAGATGCAAAGGTCATCCTCCTTATCCTACCAGTCCCAGCCTGCCACCAGGACATGATCTTCTGGCTTTGTGGTCTGCAATCTTAAGGGGGGCTGTTGCTTGCAGTCTTCAGCCAACAGAGTGAAGCATGATCCAGTATTTAGTAATCCTTAACTGCTGACTCGATGTCGCTACAGCCTTTAACCATTAAACCACAGAAGGCTGTTTTCACCTGCTGCAAGAGGACTGTCTTCCTTCACGTTGTCACATGCATGCATTAGTCACTCTTTCATTACTTCTTTCCACATACACCAGACATACCACAAACCCTTACACAAGCCTTTTTCTTATACTAAATTTAAGTTCTAAAGTCATTAAACAATCGGTCAAATATGTCTAAAATCATGAGACCAATGTGTCCAATATGCTAAGAAATAAGAAATTTAAAATAGATGGTTAATTCCAGAACACTAATAATGACTGATCAAATTATTATGAAAAGTAGATTAAAGCAAGACTAACTTTATTTTAATGGTTAACTATTTCATTATATAAAAAGAAAAATAACAATATAAGCAATCAAAGCAATTATAGTCATTGCAATACTACACTAATGGAGCATCATTGTTCTGCTACCTGCCCATCCCTCTCTCTGTAGGTAGAGCCTGTCCATGCCTCTTTTCCCCCCTACCCCCATATGCTTCCCATTTCTCCCAGTGCCTGGGTCCCTGCTACAGCCATGTGGACTGGGGTAGAGCCATACTATCCTGGGTAACTCAGTGTCCTTGATTGGTGCCTGGGTCTTCACCAGAATTGTGGGGAAGACTGGGTCATACTGCAGCAGAGGTCACTGCACTAGTAGTTGAGGCAGAGGGGATTGGGAGCACTCTGAACATTTGGAAGGGGGGCAGTGAGGAGGTGTCAAAAGAGTGGTAGTGCAAGACTGATAGCAGCTGTTCCAAGAACAGTGTCTGAGGTCCCTGTGTTTGGCCATGGTCCATGGGGTGAGGACCAGGGGAGGGCTTCTGTGAGGTAGAGGGCATGGGTTTGGGTTCAAAATCCTGTCTCAATTTCTGTTGCACTGTAACTTTCCCTCTGCTCCTGCACTGTATACTTCATGCTCTTGACAATGCCCAAGAATATGTCACGGAATCTCAGGTCCAGCTGCAACTCCACTCCCAGATCCTGTGATGACCTGGAGACCAGCACTAATGGGGTGGATTCCTCAGGGGCCACTGTTATCTGTGTGGCCCCCTGGGACCTGCTCCTTAGCACTAAGTTGATCCATTATCTTAGGGCCTTCCTGCACCTCCTCCTCCAGTAATGTCCCTGCCAGTGACTCCTTCTTCCCCCTGGTGGCGCTGTACATATGTGGGGTGGCAATGGCCCCATCCATAGCAAGGAAGCAGGGCCTCTCCTTGTAGAAGGGCATGCTCTGCCTCCTGGCCCGACTTTCTGTTGGCATCATGCATGTACTTGTACTGGATCTTTATCCATTTTGCTTTGGCCTGGCACTGTACCGGATCTCTGCTTTGGCCCTGCACTTGCATCTTTTGCACAATGTGGTTGAATGTATCCCTCTTACAGTGCCCTTTGTGGATCTGATACTTGCCCCAGCTGGTGATGAGATCCATCATCTCTCCATAGTGAGGGTCTAGCTGCAAGTGGATGAATAGATGGATGGAAAGAATGGTAGGTATGGGTCCCAGAACATTGATCTCTCTCTGTCTCACTACAGCTGGGTGCAGCCCCTGCTCCAGACTGATCAGGGCTGCACTGGCCAGCCCACCCCCATGACCTTGAACTTACCAGGGGCTTCCAGGAGACACCCCATGATGCTGGTAACACCGCACTCCCTGGTCTGGAATTTTCTAATGTCCTCTATCTGCAACAGTGAGAGAGTTAGCCTTATCCCACCTGCTCCTGAAGTTTCCAGAGGCATCCACCTGCCTGCCCCAGCTTGGATGCTCAGTGCCTACCCTCCTGCAGGATACATTAATGTATTTAATATGTTTTTTTTAATTAGTAGCATAACTAATTACCTGTATTTCTTAGTATAGTACAATTTGTACACAGGAAAACTGAGGGAGAACTGCTATTATTCATAATTATGTGATACTGGCACAATGACTTGTAGTCCATAATTCGATTCATAAATGCATAAATAGCTTCATCAGTTGAATTAAAAAATCCGGGTATCTACTCAGGATATCACAGCATATTTTGGGGGTTTGTTTTTGTTTGTTTGTTTTTACCAAGAAAAATGCTAAAAGCTCTATGGTTGCATCATTTCTAGATCAATATCATTACCATATAATTGATCAAAGCAAGACACACTTTCCTTGAAAGATAAAAACAAGCATTTAAAGAAATATTATTCATGACACCAAGCATGTCTTTCATAATGTACATCATTCAAATGTATGTTACTATACAATATGCTGTACGAGGTCATCAATAGTCACAATGGATCATACATCCCTTCTAGATAGAGGCAAAAGCTTGAAGACCCTTACTAAACGAAAACTTCTGTTTCCTTAAAAGGACAGATGCACAATTATACCATGGTAAAAGTAAATGAGCTGTGAGGAGTTAATGCATGTCAATTGTTTTATAGCAACTGTTTTAGGTGTCTTCTCCTGTTTGTGTAACTGAAAGGGGATCCATGGCATTATTCATAGTTGTTGCAACAGTGATTTGTAACAAACTTATTTGCCAAACTCCTGACCATCTCTAAAGGTCCCTTGCACAATGTCTTGTTGTGTGACTTCACTTGAGATCAGAATTTAAACTTGTTTTTAATTTTTTTAGATGTTTTAGAAGTGTGAACAGGCCATTAAAAAAAGACAGTAATCCACGCAAACCTGGAGGCCCTTTGGGCTAGGATGTTTAAGACACACTAGCTTCTGTAACTAGCTGTACACAAGAGAATAATGTAGTTAGCATTATATTGTTTTGCCTTGCCAGCTTGAATGCCAAGATACCCTATTGTGAATGAGTCAGGGCATGCATCTGAGACAAGTTAAAAAATGAGGCCTGTACTCAAACCTCTGGATCCATAGTAAGGTGCCATGATCAGCCTAACAGCAAAGCCTGAAAAGCCCTTAGGGTGCATCCAGACAAGTGTGGATGTTTGGTTCCCTGGGGACAAGTAGCAGCAGTGCACCTTGCACCACCGCTACTTGTCCCTGGGGAGTGCCTGTGCCACATGTGCTCTGGTATATGGCAAGTTACCCTGGGGCAGTAGGGGAGATGGGGGCCAGCATAGTGCTGGCCCCAGCAGCCTTACTTAGGGTCCTGGGATCTCCTGCAGCTACAGCTGTGGTGAACCTGCTGGGCAGAGCCTGGCTGGCAGCAAAACCTAGCTCTGGGTGGCCTTGTTCCGCTTTTCAGCAGCACATGCTGCCTGAGTTTGTGCTGCTCGTTTGTTTTGGTTTTTTTTGCCCCCCACAGGTTTTTTTTGACCCCTTGATATCCAGTGCACCCTTGTAGCAAGGAGAACACTGGACTGTGTGGTATGTGGTGCTACAGACCTGTTTGCAGCACCACATACCACACTACTGGGTTCATCTGGATGCGCCCTTAAAGTACAAATAACCAATAGTTTAATTAAGTTGGAGGGGAAAGAATAACGTCAGCAGCAGCCTCCCCCTCTTTTGTGGGGGGGGGGGAGGGCGAGGGCAGGGCACAAAAATAGTCATTACCACAAATGGAGGCTGGCTA
The DNA here is from genome assembly GCF_030867095.1 of Alligator mississippiensis. Classification (NCBI taxonomy): domain Eukaryota; kingdom Metazoa; phylum Chordata; order Crocodylia; family Alligatoridae; genus Alligator; species Alligator mississippiensis. Next base: position 250,518,426 of record NC_081825.1, read on the forward strand.
CATCTGAAGTAGTGAAAGGTTATGAATACTTGATTTCCTTCCAGATGTCAGTGGGTAAAGAAAATGGTCAAAGAGATCTATTATACAAATGCATAAAAAGGGATGGAAAATGAGGCCATGTTGTTGTGTACTCTAGAATTCTCTCTGACTTTCTTAACCTTTCTAACATTCTCCTCCAATTGAATAAAGAAAGTTTTTCTCTAATGATTCTCTGATTTTCTATACCTATCCTTCTAAAAAGTTATCCTAGGGACAGTTTTCAATCATGTAGCCTGTGGTGGATTTGTACGAATGCTTTGATGTTACCAGTGGGGCTCTAAGTAGCTCTTGTTTTTCAAATAGCAACCATATCTACTCATGGCCTCCTGTGGAAAATTGCATTGAAGCATCACTTACAATTCTCTGCATTGTATGTAATCTGCAATATAAACTCACAGAAGACTTTAAGGACTAACACATCTTCATTAAAATGACAGCTCTCATTCTATACTTTAGGTGCTACCAGTGGTAATTCTTACAGGGTGCATGGTGGTGCATGTGCACTCCCTGAGAGTACCCCCTGACAGGCCACACTCCCTGCTTAGGTGATGGGCAGGGGGGACCGGCGGGAGTGCCGGTGCCCCCCCCCATAAGCACTGGCCAGGGAGTGGGAGCACCTCAGCCACTCCTGGAAGTGCCATGGCCTCTTCTGGAAGCTGGTGAGTGAGATTGGCTGTGGGGGGACCCCTCCAGGTCATGGGGGGGGGGCACTTTTCCCCTTTGAGTAAGGTGGCATCAGTCACCCATAGGTGCTACTACCTAGCAGAAAGTAAACCAGTGATGAAATATGAACACATCCCAAGTCTGTGAATAGTGCATATATACAACACTACTCATTTAGCTGGGAACCACTAAAGTCCTTTGAATATTCACTTAAAATGCTACCAGGATAGACTGTTCAGAAGACAAGTATCTTCTTCAGAGAATCAATAACCACCTGTTTCCTAAGCAGCTTATGTACTGTTGAATCAATATGTCTCTTCAGACGTGTATGCCCAAATTGTTCAATGTACTTAGGTAACTAACACTCACCAAAAAGAGTTAAAGGAGAAAATGATGCTTAATTGATGTGTTGGCCTTTTATTAGCCTTCTGAAGTTCACCCTAAAGTGAATAGAACAGTTTAAACAATTATATATGTTCTTGCTTATTCTTGAAGACATAAGAGGAAAATGGATCTCTCCAAATGTAATATTGATCTAATGTAGAAAAAGCAATTTGGCTTCTCCATAACAAGTCATGGCTGTTCTTACATTTAAATTTTATTTGCAGAAAAAGGCAAAATTAGGACAATGTAGAATGCATAATTTAATTGAATATTTTTTGTAGACAAGTGTAAATTGCTATAATTACTTATGTACCACATGCACCTTTTCCCCAGAACTTAGTCCTCCAATATTGAGGTGTGCATCTTAAATAAGGAAGCCAATTTTCTTCCCAGAATAGAAGCAGGGCTGTAAAATGGCTGCTGCTTCTTTTACTTCTCTTTCTCCAATCCCCACATGGAGGCAGGGGCTTAATCCAGTCTTCAGCAGCAGTTACAATGTTAACCCTTTCAGGGATGAATTAGAGCATAAACAGGGTCTAATATTCATCTCACTCAGGCAAACAATTCATTTCAGCTGTGAACAGGGAAAAGGTTGTGAGAGTAAGCTGAAGTTAAGGTTCTTTCCATCCTTGCAGCCATACTGCTGTAAAAAAACAACCCCACCCCCTTTTTATTCTTCATTCTTCCATCCCCAAACAAGGTTTTTTATGTGGGAATGTGTGGTATGTGTGAAAGGCAGTAAGGGGCAGATCCAAGGGGGTACGCTCATGCAGTTGCATTCTTGTTTGATTCCTGGGCTACCCGAAGTTTAAAACGACAGTGGCAGCAGCATTTCTATTCAGATAGCAGTGAGACACTTAATTGACTTTCTAGCTCATTATAAATTCTAAACACTTCATTCTACAGGTGTTAATATCCCTCTCCCTCCTTTTAATGGTCTTGATGTTCCACTAATCCAGCTATCCTTTCTTCTTCAATTCTGCTGTCTCTTAACTGATCCTTTTAATGCAGCTATTAACAGCATTGCATATTGTTCTTAACTGTAGCTAAAAACATTAACTAAGGTATGGAAATAACTTTCACTGAAGCACTGGATGCACTGCCAAAATGATGAGGGAGGCCTGACTTTATTTTATGAATCTAAATGAGAAGTACATTTCACTCTAATTACTACAGGACTAATGAAACACCATCTTTTGATCATTTTTTGCCTAGTTTGTTGTGTTTTCATACTTAATAGCAAATGAATACACATTCCACAGCTACAGCTCCACTCTTATACTGCCATTCCAATCAAGTTATATTTGCTTTTGCTTCCATTTTAAATAGAATAATATAGCTATGGCCTCTAGCATATCAGTAAAGCATTTAATTTATTTTTAACTGGAGAAAAATGTGTTATATTATACGGGATGATGTACCACATCATAGATTTCATAAATTTCATAGACATTAGGGCTGGAAGGGACCTCAGAAGATCATCGTGTCCAGCTCCCTGCCCCAGGGTCAGGAAGTCAGCTGGAGTCAAAGGATCCCAGCAAAATAAACATCCAAATGTTTCTTAAAGGAGTCCAGAGTAAATGCTTGCACCACCTCTAGAGGCATTCTATTCCAGGCTCAGACAGTAAAGAAGTTGTTCCTTATGTCCAGCCGGAAACAGTCTTGGAGGAGTTTGTGACCTCTTGACCTTGTCATCCCTTGGGGTGCTCTGGTGAACAAGCATTCACCCAGATCCTGATGTACACCCTTATAAACTAATAGGCAGCCACCAGGTACCCACTGAGCCTATGCTTTTCCAGGCTGAAGAGTCCCATGGCTCCCAGCCTCTCATCATAGACCCTGTTCTCCAGCCCTCTGATCATGCATGTGGCTCTCCTCTGGACACTCTCAAGCTTTTCAACATCCTTTTTAAATTGTGGAGCCCAGACTTGGATGCAGTACTCCAGCTTCAGCCTCACCAAGGCTGAGTACAATGGGAGGATGACATTCTGGGATTTGCTTGAGAAGTATCTATAGATGCAAGCCAGAATTTTGCTCGTTTTACCAGCTATGGCATTGAATTGGTGGCTCATGTTCATTTTGTGGTTAGTCATGACCCCCAAGTCCCTTTCAGCCATGGTGCTAGCAAGCATAGCACTGCTGAGCCAAGAAGCGTGCTGTGGGGTTTTTTTCCCTTAAGGTGGAGTACCTTGCATTTTTTGGTGTTGAATGCTATCAGGTTTCCCTCCGTCCATTTTCTGAGCCTGTCTAGGTTGGCTTAGATCACCAGCCTATCCTTAGGTATGGATGTTTTACCCCAAAGCTTGGTGTCATTGATGAACTTGGCCAGTCCACTTCTGATACTAATTTCTACATCATTAATAAAGATATTAAAGAGTATAGGCCCAAGGATGGGACCCCACTGGTCACGGTGCACCACAATGATTTACTTCCATCTATTACCACTCTCTGGGTCTGACCTCAGAGCCAATTCCCCAGCCATAGGACTGTGATATAGCCAACACTGCAGTTGGCCAATTTTTCCATGAGGAGATCATGGGACACCAGATCAAAGACTTTCCTAAAGTCAAGATATATGATGCCAATCTCTTCTCCCTTGTCCAGGTGATATATCACCTGGTCATAGAAGGAAAGGAGATTGGTCAGACAAGACCTACCCACAACAAACCCATGCTGGCTATCCCTCAGGATGTTGCTAACAGCCAGTTTGTCAAGAACGGTCTCTTTGATAATTTTTTCCAAGATCTTCCCAGGGATAGAGGTCAGGCTGATAGGCCTGTAGTTCCCTGGATCTACTTTCCTCCTTTTCTTGAAGATAGGCACCACATTGACCTTCTTCCAGTCTTTGAGCACTTCACCTGAGCACCATGAGTTCTTGAAGATCCGTGCCCATGACCGAGCTATGATGCCTAGCAGCTCCTTAAGTACTCTGGGGTGTAAACTGCCTGGGACAGCTGACTTGAAGGTGTCCAGCCTCTCAAGGCGTTCCTTCACATGGTCTGCATTGATGTAGGGCAATAATTCTCCCTCACCTTGGTTGTCCCATACCATATTGAGCAGGGCTGTCCTTTGGGGCTGGTGAAAAACTGACACAAAATACCCATTAAGCAGGTTGGCTTTTTCCTGCATGTCAGTTGTCAGTTCTCCCATTTGGTTTAGCAGGGGTCCGATGTTACCCTTGCTTTTCCTCAAGCTCCCCACATATCTAAAAAAGGACTTTTTATTGTCCTTGATACGTGTAGCCAGTTGGAGTTCAGTCACAGCCTTGGCTTTCCTGGTTCGTTCCCTACAGGTCCGGACCAGTGCAGAATACTCTTTCTTTGAGGTGGTTCTAGTCTTCCATCCATTATAAGTCTTTCTGTTTAGATGCAGGAGGTCCACAAGTTCCCTGAAGAGCCAAGGGGGCTGCTGTGCCCTTTTGCTACCTTTCTTCCAAGATGAGATAGACATTGCTTGTGCTTTCAAGATCACCCCCTTGAGGAGCAACCACTCATCCTGAACTCCCCTCCCCTTCAGGTTGTGGTCCCTTAGGGCCTTGCCAACAAACCTCCTGAGCTTGTCAAAGTCAGCTTTCCTGAAGTCAAGGATGTCTGCATTGCTGACTGACTTGCCAATCATTGCTGTTATCCCTATAAGATCATAGTAATTCTTGTTTAGCAGGAGGACCAGTTCCTCCTGTTTATTCCGGAAGCTCCTGGCATTGGTATACAAGGACATAAGTGTCCTATTGGAGGCCCTAATCTTCCCTACACATTGTTCTGGGGTTGGGGTAGGGGTGGGTTCCCTTGAGTGCCTTAGCCTGCTGGATTTACAAAAGTTGCCCAGTGGACTTGCTGTGGTGGTAGTCCCCCCCCCCCATCCCCTGGCGGGCTTAGTTTAAAGCCCAGTTGAGCATGTCAGCCATTCTGGCTGAGAATAGCTTTCTCCCCAGTGCAGTGAGGTGGAGGCTGTCTCTTTTCAGCAGACCACTGCCCCTCTCACCAAAGAGCGGACTGCGATTGTGGAAGCCAAAATTCTGTGATAATCTGCACTCCCCTTTTCAAAATCTTTGTTATGCTCATGATAACAGCATATAATATTTTTAGGAAAAAAGGGTAAATAAACAATTGTAAATTAATACACCATATTAGTATTTTTCTCAATATTTCTGGTGTCAAATCTCAATGAAATGGGCATGCACTGAGTAGGTGTGAAGAATGATCTATTCTTTTGTTGATCAGTGTGTTCTTCCCCATCTAGCACTGGACCACTTTGATGGATTGAAGGATGGAAGGGACAGAGTTTCTACTGCTACCATCTGTCTCATGTCTGCCTTCTAATGTTATGCATTAAGTAGAGTTCAAAATTCCTGTTAGCTTTTAATTAATGTAAAATGAGACATTAGCAAGTTATATCTAAATTCCTCTACATTTCACACAGAACTGTATGACAAAGAGAAAAAATGCATGCATTTGTCCTTCTAAGTGAGATGAGGCATCTGTCAGGTATGGCTACTGGCTTATTCCTGAGCTCTGTGCAATGTTCAATAACACAATTTGTCCTTGCAAAAGGGGAAAAAAAAAAGTAAAAGCTAGCCAAGGTGCCTTCAGGTTGACTCACAGCCTGGATGTTCATACTACTAAACAATGTGATAAAGTTTATGTTCCATCAATGTGTGAATGTGCTCTTTGGAAGCATTCTTGCTTCATGCCCGAACAACCAGCTGTAAAGAGAAAGAGAAGCACAGCATGTGAGGCAGATCCCCAGCCAGCTGTACCCTGATGTCCTTCCATTGCACTCTATCAAAAAAATGGATGTGGATGTTACTGAAGGACCATCAGCTTTAGTTTTCTGCTCAGTGAAAATGAAATTAGCACAGTAGACAGATATAAATCTCCTCTCATTGCAGTGATATATTTTTAAAGAAAGCCCTAGGTAGATATTCTAGAAAGAGAGAGTTTCGTTGCTAAACGCCACTACAAAAGAAGACAAAGTATAAAATAGCTGAGCAAGAAATGTGTTAACTCAAATAATAATAATAATTAGGATACCATCTACTAGCTACCATACATATTGCAGCAGCTTTAACAGTACTGGGCTACATCAGTCTTCAAGAAATGTGTGTAAATATATGACACTGGAAGTATACCCATTGGAACTGCAGGGAGTGGGGTACTCTCAGATTTTCTAAAAGAGATTAAATAAAGATGGATAGATCCCATGCCTGCTTTCAGGAAAAGGGTAAGGCTACACATCTGTGGTGAATGTTGTTAAAAAGAGAGAATAAGGGCTTCAAAATAACCATTCCAACTTCAGCTGGTCAACATACAGGACTACCTCATCTTAAATCCCTTCATTTTATTTTTATAACATATATATGTTGATGCCAGGCTAAATACTATGACTTATATCCCATAAAGGTAGCAAATCATGCTACTAGGTAGAAAAGGAATCTTTTTCAACTAGCAGCAAAGCTTTTCTATAGCAACTGCTTTGTTTCTGCAATACAAGGAGCAATGACCAGCCCTTTTCTGGTATTTCCCCTATCTGTCCTTAAATTCTACTGTGTCAAGATGTGAAAGGATCCTCACATCTACTGGCTGTGATCTCCCTTTCCAAATGTGTCTGTGCTGGATTGGACTCCAGAATTGCTGCATCTGCACTTCTTATAGTTTGCAGGATGGAGTAACAAGATAAATAATAATATAATAAATAAATATATCATGTTTTTTCATTGACCATATGCCCTGCAATAAGACAGGCACCTTGTTTTTTGAAAGATAGAATGAAGAAAAAAGATCTTCCCTTGTAGTAAGTAACTGAGTAGCAGCAGCTAGGGAGTCAAGCCTACTCACTGTTCTGCTCTCTGTAGATCTTGTGCAAATTTTACTTCTGTTTTTGTCCAGTAAGCAGCAGTTACTCCATTGCTCTTACTACATTTCTCACATATAATATGCACCCCAATTTCCAACAGCTGGCTTTTGGGAAAAAAAAAAAGGTTCGTGTCATATGCAAGAAATATGGTACATCCCTCAATCCCTTATGTTCCATCAGGAAATATTGAGCATGACTGTCTTCCTTTTCACAATACTATCATACATTAATTGTCCAGGAGAATCTTCATATACAGCATTTGTGAGTCAGTTTGAAAAAGATAGCAGATAACCCAGTTTGCCCAGCTAGTTGCCTTTTTGACCATTTATAGAATTTGTTGTTTTTAGAGGCTGAGATATTTTCAGAAAACTTTTTGTTCATTTATTTTCTTGTTTTTAAAGACATTTTTATTTCTTAGTTCCATCCAAGTCTGGTGTGACACTTCAAGTCATATTTTGTAGACACACGAAATTAGGATATTTCAATCAGATTTAAATGAGTATCTGACTACTTAGAAACTTATCTGGGCCAAACCTGCATTCTTAATTTACAGAGGTTATCCAGAATTGATATTGTACCCACAAAAACCTGCTTTACGGGTACCAATACATGTACTCTGATGCATTCTAATTACTTGATTAATTGAGTCTGTTCTGTGTTCTAATTAGAAACAGAACAGACTCAGCATTGCCACAGTGCCACATGTACAAGCCCCTGCAGATTTAAAAATGGCTGCTGGGGTGCTTTAACTAAAGCTCATCAAATGAGCTCATCAAATGAGCTTTAGTTAAATCATCCCACATGCATTTTTAAATGTTCAGGGGTTAATAATTATGATGCTGGAGCTTTTTAATTAGACTAAAACTCTGGGAACTGTTCTAACTAAAATGTCCCATTCCTGTCACCCCCAGGCACTTGTATAGGCATGTCATAAGACCGCTTGAGTTGGTCAGAAAGGAGAATAGTCAGAGATCCACACATAAAACTTTGTCATGTACACTTCTAATTGCCCAAATTATAGACATGCAGAAGGTTATCTAATGATATATAACCTAGATATCCCAGATGTCCTAGATACCTGTGGTTTCCTAAATACTGTATAAATGCAGAGAATACACATATCTTTCTTGTGATGTAAGACCCCTCTAAAGAGGGGTCTGAAGAAGATGTACTTGGGATTGATTAATTTCAGGAATGCGATTTCATTTATAAAAAGCAGCCTTAAAAAGACGATGGAGAAACAGAGAACTGGCTATTCAAAGCTGATATTACTTGGTGAAGAGGGATCAGGGGCTGATGGGAAGGCACAAAACCCTTCCTTTCTCATCCAACAGTTTTCTGTCTTGTCCAACAGTGATCTTTTAAAAATAATATCAGCCTTAGTAAAAATGGTATGCAGATTCCTTTCCTGTAACATCTTTCTTCCATATTCATGAAGGCCAATTTCTCTGAGGATCATGGTCTCTGATAAAATCCAATCGCTTTGTAAATTTCATTGTCACAAAGTACTGTATTTCACACCCTTAATTGATATAACAACATTAACAGTATTGTGCTGTTTTATTCATCTCATGCTAACACGCAAGTTGGCTTATTGCCTAGTTCAAATAACCTAAGCTTGTCAAAAGAATTAGGTAAAGTGGCTTTCTGGAACAGTAATTTGTTAAGTGACTATCTGGCAGATTCCAGTTCCTGAAGTCATGTACTACATGGAAGATAGGTTTCTAACTTTTTATTCCAGTATGTAACTGTATTGGGACTGGATTAGAATGAACATTAGCATGATTTTCACCTACAAAATTATAGTGACAATGTAAAAATGGATTTTTAATTTTTAAGGAGGTGAAATTTTTTCAGCAGTTTTTTAAAAACAGCTCTGTGATAAGAAAAGACCCTCTCCCTGCTGCCCCCAGGTCCCACTACTGTTGTTGAGACCCCCATATCTGTGGCACATTTCCCTTGAACTCTTAGAAAGTTACATATATTTTTCTTTACATGGCATATGGAATTGTCCTAAAAATCATTATATTGTGAACTTGTAGGGATATCTATAATTAGTGTTTCATTTAAAAATGCCAGAATAAAATAATTCCACTATGGGGGGAGATTTTGCTTTTTATATTTTTAAAAATTAACAACTCAGAGAAATTGGAAGTGAAATGGAGAACTAGAGGGAGCTATAATCAGGTACTTTATCCGGCTGCCTTTTGCAGGCCAGTTAGCTCTGCTATTAGTTCCTCAGGCAGTTCAATTTCCAACAAACTAACTTCAGTCTCTAACAACACGAACAAAATTCCTCCATCCTCTCTGGAAATTAGAAGAGACCCTTTCAGCACAGCAAACTGGCTTTTCCTTTTCGCAAGCTGCTCCCTCAAGCTTGCAAGCCTTTTGCTCTCTCCTATGCTGTTTTAAGTGCCAGTGGGACAACCCCTCATTGGCAGAAGGCCCTAAAGCTGAAGGCACCTGATAGGGATGGTTGCATATTCTTAAGGGGACAAGCCACCTTGTTATACACACCCACTGACCTGTCTCTTAATAAATGAAACTGGAGCATGCAGCATGAAAAAAGGAAGCTGTTGTGGGTTTTGACAGAATTTTAAAGAGATTCCTTAACAAAAAACCCCCAAACAAACAAACATGGTTATATGTCTAGAAATAATTCAGACACACCATCCATTTAAAACATGGTTAAGAAAACATATGCATTTGAGGCACTTTTTGCTTTGTCAAATGCCTTGTTTTGCATGATCTGTATTATCTATGTCTTGTAGTCTTCAGATTCACACAGTACTTACTGGATGGAAAATACACGCTATTAGATGTGGCATATAATGCATTTTGTTCTCAGTTTTAGAGCTGGCATATTGTCCTGTTTGGCTGAGATACATTTGTCTTTCTTTATTCTGCAAAATGATGTGAAATTGTTATAAGTAATAAAAACAAATAATTCTTATTTTTTATTTTATAACATTTTGTCTTCCCACATGTAAGATGTACTGGCAGACATGTTATGCATTCAAGTTCTATTGCCTTAATCTTTTGCTAGAGTGCCCCCCCCCCTTTAATTAAAGACTATGTGAGCTCAAAGGCATATGAAAATAGATTTTGTATGGTTTGCATATTATTTTGTTTTCCATTATTTTATAGCAAAAGTAATATTGTTTTGAGAAGAAGAGAAAGTATATTTTGATCTGTTAGTTCTTTGCAACTCTACCTTTCTTGGGACTTTAAAAAAATAAAGCTGTTTAAAATAAAAAGCCAGTTTTCCAACTTTGCCCTAATTTCCTAACGCTAAGCTGTTAAGATTTAGCAGATATTTTTAAAACCCCCCTTAGGAACTGACAGGGGAAAAAAAAGGTTGATAGTATTTTTGTTTTTGTTTTTTTTAATTTGAGGCAATATGATCTCTAACTTCTACTTCATATATAAAATCTTTTAGAATAAACCATGAATTTTTAAAAGGGACAGTTACACAATAATAGAAGTGTATTTCCCAAAGGCACAGCCTTCTGAAACAGCCTTTTGAAAAGAGGCCTTAGCCAATCTTTAAAATAGGCAAAAATAACTTTCTTTTGAATGTTTCACTTACATTTTTTTAGCTGATAAGAGTTATGAGAAAGAAAAGACAAAAAATAACACTGTAAAATGGAAGAAAAGAGCAAATCTTTATCAAAGTAAAAACCAAAATACCTAAAAAATACATAATAATTACCTGTCTAAGCTCTACATTTTGAAACTTCTAGACTTGGTTAAAAGATAACAACGTCTAGAAAGATGTTATTAGAAGTTCTATGAAGTGTGTCCTGTTCCAAACGAAAGACAAAATGGAGACATAAGATGTATTTGGCTTGATTTCAACTATATTCTTTGGGTACATCAAGCACTCAAGCATATTTTGTCTATTTTGTTGGTCCTATTCCTCATTACTAATTGGGATAGTGAAGTGTCCCAACACACCCTTACAGGCTGGGATATGGTTTTTATTTTATGTACTATCATTGTTTTGGGCCACTAGTGCTGCCTTTGATTTTCAATAACTTTAATACTATTTGAGTGTCATGTAAGCTAAAGATACAAATGAATGGACCTCCATTAGTGCTGGTATGTGGCTAGTGCACAATTGAATAGTTCTGACTGTTACGATTCTTTCCTGGTCTTTACTCAATTGCATTTCATGGCTCCTAGTTAAAGCTAGTTTAGTTGGCCCCTCCTGGACAAATCCTTTAACTGTGTTTTTCCTGACACCTGGGTAAGAGTGCCTTGTACCTGAAAGCTTGTGTCCCTAAATCTTTCCCAAACTTATGGTCTATCCAATAAAAGTATAACCCACAAAAATCCTTGTATATTTCCTGGACCATCAAAAGTATAATGTCAATCCAACTATATCTCTGCATGATGGGTACAGCCCATGAGCCACAGCTGTCCCACTGACCCCCATCATCCATTGCCTGATGCTGGTCTGGCCCATGTGGCTGGCCGCATGCTATTCATTTGGCCCATGGATCCACCTGTGGGGCCAGATGAGTTTAACAACCCTACTGTGTATGCAAGGGGATGGAGAACAAAGCCCTGAAGTAAGTGGTGAAGCAAGGGACCTGAAGAAAGCAGAAACAGAAAGGGGCAACAGAGGAGGCCTCATTCTTCCTGAGAAAGTAGGGAAATTGGCTAGTCATCTCAGATGTCTGTACACAGATGCACAGAGCCTGGGAAAAAAAGCAAGAAGAATTAGAAGTCCTTTCACAGTCATGGAACTATGACATGATTGGAATAACAATGACTTGGTGGGATAGCTCGCATTACTGGATCACTGTCATGGATGGGATGGGTACAAACTGTTCAGAAAGAACAGACAAGGAAGAAGAGGAGGAGGAGTTGCACTATTTGTAAAAGAGCCATATGATTGCTCAGAGCTCCAGTATGAAACAGGAGATAGACCTGTTGAAAGTCCCTGGGTTAAGGTTAGAGGGGGGAGCAACAAGGGTGATCTTGTGCTGGGTGTGTGCTATGGACCACCTGGCCCATGAGGTAGATAAGGCTTTCTTCATACAACTTGCGGAAGTTTCCTGATCACAGGTCCTGGTTTTCATGGGGGACTTCAATCACTCTGACATCTACTGGGAGGGCAATACAGCAGTGCACAGGCAATCCAGGAAGTTTTTGGAGAGTGTTGGGGACAACTTCCTTGTGCAAGTGTTGGAGAGACCAACTAAGGGTTATGCTGTTCTTGATCTACAACTCACTAACAGGGAATGAATAGGCAGGATCCACTGGGAGGTCAGTGTCGGGGGGGAGAGGAAGGGGAGTCCAGGAGAGATGGTTGTATTTTAAAGAAACCTTATGGAGGGCAAAGGAATAAATCATCCCAGTGTGCAGGAAGAATAGCAAATGTGGCAAGTGACCAGCTTGGCTTAGCAGAGAATTCTTTGGTAAGCTTAAACAGAAAAAGGAAGCTTACAAGAACTGGAAGCTTGGACAAACAACATGAAAGGAGTATAAGAATATTGCTCAGACATGCAGGGATGAAGTCAGGAAGGCCAAAGTACAACTGGAGTTATAGGTAGCAAGGAACATGAAGGGTAACAAGAAGGGTTTCTACAAGTATGTTAGAAAATAGAGGAAGATTAGGGACCGTGTGGGTCCCTTACTGAACAAAGGAGGCAACCTAATGACAGATGATGAGGAGAAAGCTGAAGTGCTCAATGCCTTTTTTTACCTCAGTTTTCACAGGCAAGGTCAGCTCCCTGACTACTGCATTGGGCAGAACAGTTTGAAGAGGACATGAGAAGCCCCCAGTGGTAAAATAACAAGTTAGGGACTATTTAGAAAAGCTGGATGTGTACAAGCCCATGGGACTAGATGCAATGCTTCGGAGATTGCTGAGGGAGTTGGCTACATGAGTGCAGAGCCACTGGCCATTATCTTTTTAAAACTCATGGTGATTGGGGCAGGTCCCAGACAATTGGAAAAGGGCAAATATAGTACCTGTCTTTAAGAAAGGGAAGAATAACACTCCAGGGAACTATAGGCCAGTCAGCCTCACCTCAGTCCCTGGAAAAAACCATGGACCAGCTCCTCAAATAATCCATTTCTAAGCACTTGGTGCAGAAGAAGGTGATCAGAAACAGTCAGCATGGAATGACCAAGGGCAAGTCAGCCTGACCAACCTGATTGCCTTCTGTGATGAGATAAGTGGCTCTGTGAATGTGGGGAAAGGAATGGACATAATATACCTTGACTTTAGTAAGGCTTTTAATATGGTCTCCCACAGCATTCTTGCAAGCAAGCTGAGGAAGTATGGTTTGGATGAATGGACTGTAAGGTGGATAGAAAGCTGGCTGAATTGTCATGCTCAGTGTGTAGAAATCAATCATAGGTGGTGGAAGGCCAGTGCTATGGAGGCCTAGCCCTCCCCAAATGTGGGGCTGTAGGCTCTGGGTGGCTGGAGGAGGGGTGGAGAGGGGTGGGGAGAGATCGCAGCCCAGTGGAGGTGGAGCTCCCACTGCATGCTGTACTTTGTGCCCAGCTGCGGCTGCCCTGGGAGTGGCACCACTGGGCTGCGCCACACCCCCTGCCTGCCTGGCGGTGGGACGCATGTGGCATCATGCCACTCCTGTGGCAGCTGCAGCTCCAGAAGTGGGGGCAACAGCTGCCCTGAGTGGTGGCCAAAGGCACTGCTGATCAGCTGCATGGCTCACAGCTCCTGGGGTGCCCCACTGATGGGGATGGACCGGGCCAGGCTGTAGGGGCCAACACTGCAGAGGAGCCAGGAGCAGGACTGTCCCTGGTTCAGGGGCTTCACAGTGGTGCTGCCCACATGTTTCCCCTAATGTGCGGTGCTCCTCTGCAGCACTGGCCCCTGAGGGGTGTGGGGGGGAGTAAGGGGCAGAAGCAGGACCAGGGGATTGATGGTGTTATGAGAGTCATAAGGAACCTTTTTAATGTTTGACATAATGTGCCTGTATCTAGTGCTTCAAGTCATATTGGTTATTTTCTTATATTAGAGACATATGCTTATTTATGTGTTCACTAGCATTCTCTCATTTCCTAAAAAGTTAGTTTGACCACTACCCCATTACACATTGGACAGAACACTATATAAGATGTTACAGAATACACCTCTCACTGAGAAGCAATTCTGTTGCAAATACACATCTTACTAGGTATATGTACATGAGATGCTTTACTGTGAAGTAGCATTGTTTACTATATAGTGGCTGTTAGGGTGACTATATTTGGATGCTGGGGAGCACTGGATTTGCAGCTGAATAAAGGCTTTAATCTGTGGCCCAGCAAAAGCTGCTGACCACAAGGCAGAATGATATATTAAAAGTAATTGTGAGATGCTTAGGCAAGTAGGTTTTAATCATATAGTAGTGTTGTAAAATATATAATTGTTATATAAAAGAATCAGGATGTAAACCACTGGCTATTGTTAGAAGGTAAAGCAGATTTTGTTTATAAGTGCATATGCTAAGTAACCATCTTAATTGTGTTAACCATTTACTGGTAAAAGCAGCAAGTAAGTCTGTGTGATGTGAATCAGCTATAGTAAGGAACAAGATAAGCTACAGGGGCCTAAGGAATGTAGAGATGGTACAACCAGGACAGAAAAACAGATTGGAATGTGAAAGATAACATGTAATTGACAACAGGATCCTAGATCATATGCAAAAGGGTGAATGGTGATTGGTGAAGAAGCTTCCAAGTTCTGGTCAAAGTCTACCCTTTGACCAAAGAAGTAACTTCATGGCCTTGGACATGCACTCATAGTAAAAAGGCATGTAAATGAGTAAAATGCATAGGCAATTCCATGCTAATGAAGCAAACCGTAAACAGAGATGGAGCTTGAAATGGGAGGAGATACGCGTGGAACAAAGAAGGAGTGATGGTGGAATAAATGGTAATGATCATAAACCAAAGTGTATAAAATGTATAAAAAACTATTGTTCAAGGCCTCTCCCTATGTTTATAGGCTGTGTGTCTGTGAGGGAGCTCACCCAAAGCTGTCTTCATTCTGAATAAAGCTGTTGTGAGCAATGTGTGCTGGTGTTTGCTCCCTGCTTGCTCTGGCTAATGAGTAACAGGATCCATGAACAATTGTATAGTCATCTCCCTAGTCATTGGGCACTGAGTGGAGTTGGGGTCTAACAGTGGCCACATCTATTACTCATTACTACTGTACAGTAGTGTTTCTGGGCACAAGCTGTGATGCAACACTACTGAATAGTAATGAGCTACTACACAGTAAGCATCACTAGGAAAATCTTCTGGGAAACTACTGCAGAGTAACACTGGTTATTGCAGTCATTTAGTACTTGGTTATGCAAGTACTAAATGATTGTGCAGTAACAACTGCACAGTGGGAGTCTCATGTAGATGCGGCCAGTGAGCTTGTGCATCTACACATGCACACTTATTGCACAGTAAACCTTGCTAATCCTGAGTTAATTTGCTACCTTCAAATGAAAATAGCAAATTTACTTGTGATTACTTACTGTGCAGTTGCACTCATGTAGATTCCTGACTGGGAGCAAATATACTCCCAGTCAGTTGACCACCAGGGGGTGGGAGATTGCTTCCTGACTCTCGGAGCTGCCTGCTGCCAGTGCCAGCTCCACCACTGGAACCTGGGCAGAGATAATGTACCTCCACCTTGGCAGTAGGGAGCTGGCACTGGGAGATCCCTGCTGCTGTGGGCTTGGGAGCCTGTTTCCCACTCAGCTCCAAGATTGTGGAGCTGAGTGGGAAACAGGATCTCCAGCCCCCATGGAGTGGGGGCTGGGAACTGTCCTAATTTGAGGCAGGTCCCAGCCCTATGCCCCAGTTGGGTGATCAAGGCTCAGGACTTGGAAGGAGCTGCAGGGGTGGGGTACGTCCCAGCCTCTGCCAGTGGGGCAGTGAGTAGCAAGCTAGGTACTTGCTGCCCCATCAATGGATCAAGGCAGGAGGCTGGAACCTACGCATCACCTGCAGCTCTTTCCAAGTCCGCTGCCCTCAACTGGGGAGCCAGGGCCAGGAGCTCCCTGCTGCTAGGGCAGGGGGATATTGTCTCCACTCTGGCAGCAAACAGCCCCCCCAGCCAGGAGACAGCTATCTTCTGGCCCAGTGCTTTCTTCCAGCCCCTGAGCTAGCACCCAGGGGGAGCCCAGACCTCCCCCTGGTGGTGGTTGGGGTCCATTATAGGGCCCCAGGAAGCAGGGGGAGTTTTCTGCCATTAGTAGCAAATCTTCTCCCTTCCCTGCATGTTTAGATGCCTGCCTAGGAGCATTCACTTGCCAGTTGTTTGCTTATGAGTAAACTGCTCCCATACAAAATGCACAAGTAGACACACCCACTGATAGGCTCAATGACCATTCAGATCTCTGTTAATTTGTGGCTTACATTCTTATGGCCTTCTGTTTTTTGTTTGGAGAGAAAAAGAGTCACTGCAAATCTTTAGTTCACTTAAGAACGTGGTTGAGAAATACATATTCTTCCTCTTTCACAGATCTGACAATTTCATGGTGTTTTTTTTATCAGCTGTCTTCCTTTTCATTCTGAAGGCCTAGTGAGCTCTAAGCATTCTGCTCTCTCCCCACACATGAAATATTTGGTGGAACTCAGAGTAGTTTTATACAAGATCTTTCAGGAACAATTAACCCCTGGTTCATACCTTTTACTGCTTGCAAGTGTTAGATTTCCTTGACTGGCTTTAAAGCTTAATTTTACGGGGAATATAGAAATACATTAGAATGATTTGGAGAAGTACTTTAGGAGTACTGAGAGTATACAGTTCTACAGGTATCACTTTTGGCATATAACAGATACATCAGCAAAGCACTTCTAGTATGGTTTCAGCTATATCAACAAACCGGAGTCAACATCAGCATAATTTATTCTGTATCCCTAAGGTGCCTGGGCTATTAAATGCTCCTACAGAACTGATGATAAGAGGTGTCACCATATGGCTACTATGTAGGAGTCTCAGTCCTTCCTTATCTTTACATGTTCATTACCCTCATTTCACTTCCCCATTCAACTGACATGAGTTTATCCTAATCATAGAATCATATGAAATTAGGGCTGGAAGGGACCTCAGGAGGTCATCTAGTCCAACCCCTGCTCAAAGCAAGACCATCCCCAACTAGATCATCCCAGACAAAGCTTTGTCTAACCAGGTTTTGAAAACCTCCAAGGATGGAGACTCCACCAACTTGCTGGGTAACCGATTCTAGTGTTATACTACCCTCCTAGTAAGAAAACATGTGCCCTAGTCCCCGAACCATTTTTATTGCCCTCTGCTGGACTCTCTCCAGTTTGTCCACATCTTTTCTGTAGTGACAGCCCCAAAACTGAACACAGTACTCCAGATGTAGCCTTACCAATGCTGTATAGAGGGAAATAATCACTTCCCTTGACCTTTTGGCAACACACCTACCAATGCAGCCCAGTATGCCATTTGCCTTCTTCACATCAATGGCAAATCCTTTCATTAAATCTAGATCTAATTAGATGCATATTGTTGCATGTTCCTTACCTGGTTTAACTTTCAGGCCTTCAAGTGATCAATATAAATAACATTGAGGTTATCCATCTCAAAAGTTGATTTAGTGATGAAAAGGATGGTTGTAGGAAATCATACCATTAAGAATCTCAGTCTCTCATCATTTAAAGACACAAGAAGCTTGTGTTTAGAACGTGTTTTACTGTGCTGAAGCTCATGTTACACAATTCTAGCCAGGTAGAACCCAGTCACTGAATGAAACAGACCTCTGTCTGTTGACTTTGAGTGATTTCTGAACAGCACACAAATCAGGAGTAAAATAAACTGAGGAACTGATCTGAGTGGAAGAACAGAACAGTTCAAAGTCACCAAAGATGTAATGCTTTGGAAACATAAAGGATGACAAGAGAAAATGTAAGCAATCTTTTACTCTGTATTAGAAACTTATAAAAAGTGCTGCAGTGTAAAAAAAATGAAACATATTAGTTACTTTTTTTTTAATAGACTACAGAAAAAAGGTGAAAACAGGAGATTTGAGAACTAATCTAAGATTGAAGGGCTAGTCTTGTAGTGTTGCAGGACTCACTGGGCACATCTACACATTCATTAATGCACTTTTGCTACTGCACATTAAATTTAGTACTTCTAATGTGAGGTACTAAATAAATGCACATTAAGTTGCTCTAGTGCACAATAGCAAAAGCTCATGCTTTTTAGTGATACTTAATGTGCAGTATCCTATTTTTACTGTGTATTAATGGTTTTTGATGTGAAGCTTTAATGCACAGTAAAAAAGGCTACTGCACATTAAAGAGCATGTGTAGATGTACCCACTGTGTCTCTGAAAAGACACCGGTTTGTGATTGTGATCCAATGGAAAACACTTTGAGACTTACTTTTTGGAGACCCAGAATACACCCTTGACAAAGCAATTAGAATTTGCCAACCAAAGAGAGTCAACCGGTCCAAGCTTAACCCTATGGGGTGTGTAGATTGCTCTTATAGTTTAGGTAAGAAACCAAAATATTTCAAGAACAGAAATGTGGCACCAAAAGACTCATGGAAATCATTCTGTACAGTCCATAGGAAATGAAAAAAAAAAATGGAAGTGCACATGAAGTGATAACCAGCGAAGACTAAGAAACTGACCAGCATTTGAAAAGAAGGTACAAAAACTGGAATGGATTATTTCATAAGTCTGCAAGAATCAACAAAGCTGGCATAGCACGATAAAAGAATGACAATAACACCACTAGCTAAGAGGAATTGTTCATTGGAGCAATGGCAAAGTTTCAACTGATGATGAATGGACCATAAATAAATGGAGCATTTATTAATTTTGGGTTGGACAAGTACATACAAATCAATAGAGGTATTTTACACCTATCTCTATGGAACAGTGACTTTGAAGAAGAAGTTAACATGTCTTCTTTAAAAAAATATATATACAGGCCATATCAAGAGCCCATGTTGGTGGCATAGAAATATTAGCACACTGAAGCAAAATAAATAGATGCGTTTACATTTTCACAGAAGAACTGTATACTTGTTCTGGCTTATTATTCTTGCCATGCTGAAATAGATTTCTTAGGAATTTTATAGCTAAATAGTGGATTGCACATTTCAAATCTATTTTTGCTAGATATTGTATACCTCACTTAATAATGTGCCACAGTTTAGTGATCATGACTTTAACTGATTTGCAGTTAAGTACAGATTTTGCCACAGAACCACTAGTTACCATTATCCCCCAGTAAACAGTTTGGTGGAAAACAGTGCCAAATAATAAACTGCATACTGAAATAGGTTGTGGACTTAGACTTTGATCCATTTGTAGCAATGTTACACTAGAAAACATCACCAGTGAAGCATGGTCTGTTACCTGCTGATATTTTATTCAACAGAAAGCTAAAAACAAGATCTTCAGCATTAGAAATTGATCACAGAGACATTGGGACCTTGCAGAAATATAAAGATATAGATAAAGCAAATAAAAACAATTACACGTGACTTGGGGTCGAAGGAGCTACTCCCTTTTCCTAAAAGTGACACTTTGTATTTCTATATTAGGAAACAATATTAATGAACAATATAGGTATCCTGAGATGTAATGAAGTTGTGACCAGACAGCAACATAGTGGGTACGTCTAAATGTACATTTACTCGAGCCTACATTTACTGTGCAGTAAGCTATTGCACAGTAAGTGAGTTTAACTACATGTCTACACGTGCAGAAACCTGGCAGAAAATTTGCTGCCAGGTCCCTCCACCCCTGCTATGTGACCCTATGGGCACTGAAGGGGGGGGGGGGGGAGCTTCAGGCTCCGCCTCCAGCTGCCAGCAGCCTGGCAGTGCTCTTTAAAACCCAGACCCACTCTGTGCTCTCTGGACAGTAAGTTCCTGGGCTCAGAGGAGCAGTGTAGCATGCACAGAGGCAGCACGTGGCACTTGTGTGTGTGCCCACTGTGACTCCCTGAACTGTGGCTGCCCTAGCCCCTGGCCCTGGCAGTAAGAAGCAGGGTCCCAAAATCCTGCTGGCCACCTTGGTTGCCCTGCTGGCCCACCACTTTTACCTTCACCTGGCCCATGGCCATCTCACCCTACCTGGCTCCCCCTGACACAGTGACCACCTGCCGATCCACAGCATGCAGTCCCAGGGCCACTGCTGCACAGCTTCTGCCACCAGCGACACCAATGAGAGGCTCCATGAGGCCACTGCCTCAGCCACTGACACTCTCCTGGGCCTCTAGTTCTGCCATCTCTGGGCCTGGTGTGCCAGCCAGCACTGGTGGCAGCATCTCGTGTAGCAGAACTATGATGATGAGCAGTGGTTGAATGCCTTTTGACTGACCTGAGCCACCTCCACCAACTCGCTCCACAAGCTCTGGCCCCACCTGGAACATCAGGACGCTGACATGTTCCTGGCCCTCCCCACCAACAACCACCCGACCCTGGCACTGCTCAACCTAGCCATGCCTGCCTGCCTCTGGTATGTGGGCCACCTGTTCAGTGTGGGTAAGGCCACAACCAGGGATGCTGTCCTGGAGGTGTGTGGTGCCCTCCAAGATGTGCTAACAGACACTGTCCTCCATGTCCATGAGTCCCACATGCTGGTGGCAGGGTTTCATGCACTGGGATTCCCGTGTGTCAGGGCCCTGGATGGGACCCACATAATGGTCACCTGCCTGCCCCATGGAAATCATCCCCATTACAATCACAGGCAGTTCCTCTCTATGGTCCTGCAGGGCTTTCTAAACCATGGGGGCATGTTCACACATGTGAGCACTGGCTGGGCAGGCAGTGCATATGATGTCCATGTGTTTTGAAACTCTGGCCCCGCCGCACTGGTGCAGAGTGGACACTTCATGCTGGGGATGACAGACCTGCAGCTGGGTGCCATCATTGTCCCACCTCTGCTCATTGGGGACCCGGACTACCAGCTCCTTCCCAGGATGATAAAACCCTACACTGGGCACCTGGAACCTGCCCCCCCAAGCCCTGTGTGCTGCATAATATCTGTGAGACCCAGGGACAGTTATTCCATGAGGCCTGGGCAGAGGAAGTGCAGTAGGCAGAGGTGGCCTTGCTGTGGGAGCACCAGCTGCAGCAGCAGTGGTGGGTCCTTCCTGCTGAGGCCCCAGGAGACCCGTGTACCCACCAGCGGGGGCTAGGTCACTGGGTGTGGGATGTTTGGCAGACCACTTTGGGAGCATCTCACCCTCTGGCCCATCTGCCTCTCCTTTCACAGCTCACCGCCCCCACCCCCATTCCCTGTCCACCCTCAGCACCACTCTCATACCAGGCATAGATCCAAGGAAGAAATCTTTATTCCCCTCATAGTACACATCCCTTCCCCCACCCCCCACCACACACACACAAAAACACAGAGCCCATTCCCTCCTCCCCGCTCAACACACAGGACCCTCTCCCCCCTCAACCAACAGAGCCCCCTTCCCCCTCCCTTTCCAACAAACAGAGCCCCTCCACCACTGTCCCTACTCACGAACAATAACAAAACTTCTTCCCAGTTTCAGCAGAATCAATGTTTTTGTGTACCAGAGTGGGGGTCATGGTGGGGGAGCACCAAAGGGGCAGGGCCCAGGGGCAGGCACCCAGCACCCAAGCCCTGGGCTGTTCCCCTGTGGGCAAAGGGCTCACCCAGGGACAATGGTGCCTGGTGCTCCTCCAAAGTAGGTGACTCCCTCTCTGGTTGGCAGAGCCCAGGCCCAGCAGGGCTGACATTAAGTCCTAGCTCCACTCCAGGCAGCTTTTTCCAAATCATGTGGACTCCTACATGAAGCCAGGGTGAGTGGCAGGTCTTGGCCCAGGTGGGTGGTGGTAGACCCAGGGCAGAGCCTGGGTCAGGGGCTTTTGTGGGTTGGAGGAGGCAGAGAACCTCCTCCCAGGCCCTGGTGGGGGCCTGCTGCTGGGCAGCAGGCAGCTGCCAGGGGGCCTGCAGGGTTAAGGACAGGGGCTGGGCAGTGGCAAGCATGCATGAGACCACCAGGCCCCAAGTGGTGTCCAGGGTTCTGCGGTCATTATCCGTTGCCTCCATGACCTGGCCCAGGATATTATTTTGGTCCTGCAGGATCTGGAGGTGCTCCCACTCTAGGGCCAGGAGTTCAGCTCAGAACTCATGCTCCTCGGCAGTATCATCCTGCTGCCACCTCTCCTCTTGGGCCAGGTCAGGGCATTTTCCCCCTTCTCCTCTGCCGCTGCCACCAGCCACTGCAGGAGGAGAGTCCAGTCCTGCATGCACCTCTGGTGCAGCCAGTGCATCTGGGCACTAAGGTCAAACCAGGGTTCATATACCAAATCAGAAGGGTTACCAGGAGTAGAGGTCAGGGAGCAAGCCATGGTCAAACCAGGATCCCCATGCCAAGCCAGGGGATTACCAGAAGCAGGTGTGAGATGAGCTAAGACCAAACCAGGGCTCATGTGCTGAGCCAGGGTGTTACCAGGAGTGGAGGTCAGAAAGCAAGCCAAGGTCAAACCAAGGTTCTGAAGTTCAGGGACTGGGGTCATGGGAAGGAATGCAAGAATAGTTACCTGGAAAGTCACATGGACAAGAGCTACACACAGACTGAAGCCAATTTGTTTCACAACAGAAGCCAAGAGCTGAAGGAGCTCCTTAAGAGCAATTCTGGAATGAATCAGCAGGCTCAGGCTCAGCTGTTCCTGCTTAGGGTCTTCAGTGTTGCTGATCTGTTTGTCTGGCTGTGGTGTAGAGTCTTTATACAGGGGGAGGAAGGTAGGGCTGTGTGCACAGCAAGCTTTGGACTCAGCTGATTCAGAGGGAAAATTATTCAATTTGGTGATCTGAATCACTGTCCTGATTTGATTCAGCTAAATCAGATCCAAAGATTAGGCACCGCTTCAGAGATTCAGCCATAGATTAAACAGGCAGCAGTCCTTGAGGACAATGGACATAGCTGGCTGCCTCCAGCTGGTAAGTCTGTTGTGGTGGGTGGAGGAGGGAGGGAAGGGGCAGATCAACACCCCCACAATGAGAGGGCTTGGGGCTTGGGCTGGGACAAGCTACCCAGGTGGGGGTGGGGGTGCAGGCAGAACCATCCCTAGGTGTGCGGGGCCCAGGGGGTGGGATAGTGAGCCACCAGAGCATCCAAAGGAGCAGCCAGAGCCAGTGGAGCAGGGGTGGGAGGTGGTGAGCGGTTGGAGGAGCATCCAGAGCCAGTGGAGTGGTGGGGGGTGGCAAGCAGCTAGAGAAGCAGCTGGAGCTAGGGGAGGGCTGGGGTGGGGTGGTGAGTGATTGAAGGAGCTGCCAGAGCCAGCAGTGCTTGGCAGCAGCAGCATGTGGCGGCCATGGTGGGGCCTGCAGGGGACTGTCCACAGGACCCCCTAAAACGCAGGCCCTGGGGCAGTCACCCCGATTGGCTCCCCCCAGGAACAACCCTGGGTACAGGACTTGGGGTGGGGGGCTCCTGCCGCCACATGCTGCCAGTCTGGGAGGGCATGGAAGCAGGCATCTGACCTCAGATCTGCATGGGGTAGGGTGGGATGTACTCTGGATGGGTGGCAGAAGGTGATGGGAGTGGGGGCTATGACCTCCTGCTGCTCCCCCAGCTCTCCTGTGCCTCCTGGACAAGCTGCACAGGAGAATTAGCTGCAGTTTCACCCCACTAGGTGAGCAGTGGCAGGGCATGGGGGCAGGTGCACACATATGGATCAAAGTGGGGCTGGTGGCAGGGGCTATGGGGCATTTTATGGTGGCTGGAGCCCGCCCATATCCTCCACTCCACTGTGCTCTGCAGGGCAGGTGGAGCCAGGGCTGTGCTTGGGGCTGCGGCTGGGGCTAGCCTCCTGGTGTGGCCCAGCCCAGCTTGCCCTGCACAGATCTGGGGGCACACGCCTGCTCCCATGCCCTCCTGGATCAGCAGCAAGAGCTGCCAGAGAATCCAAAAGAAGAGCAGCTCCTGGACTGGCGGTGAGCAGTGGTGGGAGCCTCCCTCCCCGACCCCCCCATCCCCCACCCCAGCTGTGCAGCTTGTCCCAGCCCCAGGGCCAATCCTTGCCTCACTGTGGGGGTATTGATCTGTGTCCCCCACACCCTTTCTCTCCTCCCTTCACTCATCACAACAAACTTACCAGCTGGAGGCATCTGTGTCCAGTGTCCTCAAAGACCACTGCCTGTTTAGTCTATGGCCAAATCTCCGAATTGGGCCAAATCTTTTCTGAATCAATCTGTAGGCTTCCAATTCAATTCAGAGCTTTTAACTGGTCTCCTGATTCAATTATAGATTCAGTGATTAAGCCGCTGAATCAGGCCGAATCTCCTCCAAATCAAATCGGCTACTGAAGTTTCACACAGCCCTAGACGAAGGTATATGGAACTAATCCTTTAAAAATTATTTACAAGGCCAGTCTGTAACTGTAGGTTGTCTTAAGCTATAAACAATGTTGTATTTGTCACTGGATCAGTTTTGCTGTTTATTGTCCTAGACAGGAGAATTCATGGGACTGTTGTATCCACACAGCACCCTTCAACTGGGATTAGAGTGGCTTAATGCACCACCTCTGTTCTTCCAGCAAGTGGCTGAAGAGAGCATACACATCTCAGTATGGACTTCTCAAGTGTCCATAGGTTTCAAGCAAAGCACTTATTGGGTGTTCAAATTTTGGGTAGTGAATTTTTTATGGGAGGAATTTTGATGTGACAGACAGTGATGCTCATGCCCATGACCAGCAACCTGTATTTCCACTGCATTTGTGTTGCCACCACTGATTGTCTGGAGCTTCCACTGGCATTGGCCACCATTGGATACAGATGTGGCTGTCACCTTGCAAACCTTACTGGCCTAACATTATGAACTAATAAGCAAAACTGAGCTGAAAAGGCAATGTCAACAGGCCCATGACTGCCTTCATTCATTTCAAGAGCAGTACTTGTGGCAAAGAAGCTCATCCACATACTTGCTGCCAAACAGCATGGGCAGTCCATGACTGTGCTTGACTCCTAATCCATGGCAGCAGTTTAAGAAATGTTGGCTTTAAGTCAGCACATTGCAGCTGGGTAGATGTGTGAGAGGCTCCAAACCACAAAACAGTGCATCTGGGTCAGGGAGATGAGCAGTGATTGGTGGAAGCAGAACACCATGGCTACTTGGGATGATAAGCAAGGCATGAAAATCCAGGGGCACCTTCATGGAGATTTGTGTCCCATATATACATCAGTGAACAATGGCATTGCAGGCATCCTTATCCTTGGAGAAGCATACTGCCACCACTATAGGGAAGCTCACAGTCTTAGACATCTTCAGATCTGTAACAAGCCATTTAATTGTTGACAAGTTGATGGCTGGAGAGACAGAGCAGGAGACATGTCTGGCAGTTTGGCAGGTGATGGTCCTGTGCTCATATATCTTGCTGACCCACAAGAGGCCATGGATAGGTTGCCAATCTGGGGTTCCCCAACTGCATTTAGGCCATCATCAATCTTTTCCTTGTGCACGGAGACTGTGAATTAACTGACTGGAAGGCCTACTTCTCAATCATGCTTAAAAAATTTGTGGACCATCACAGGAGTTTGATGCATGTAAATGCCAGCTAGTTGGGAAAGGAGTACAATACCAGGATATTTAGGAACTCCCTCATTTTTCAACTGACGGAGCAGAAAGAGTTTGCTTCTGGTGGCCCTGACATTTAGATAAAGGGAGTGACTGTGCTCCCACTACTAATCAGGGACCCTGCCTACTGGCTGTACCCCTATCTAATAAAGCCTCTCACTGGGTGCTTAGAAGGAACTGTTTAACTACCAGATTGACAGCTGCAGGATGACTGTGGAGGATGCTTTAAGGAATCGCAAGGCTTGCTGGAGGTGCCTGAGGACACACATGGATGCCAGCAAATGCAACATGTCCCAGTTTATGGTCTCTGCATGCATTCTGCACAACATCTATGAGACAAGGGGGAGCCCCTGCCAATTGAGGTAGAGCCCAGCTCCAACAGGTGATGTGTCTGTGCTTTCTCAAACAGAGGCCAGTCACCTGGCACTGTGTGAGAAAGATGTGCTGACTGACCACTTCTTCAGCTTCCAAGATGAAGATTGCAACAATGAGTCACAGAATGATGATTAAATCTATCAAATGAACTTGTGCTCTTTGTGGTCATTTCCAGTGAGTTCAGAGGGTGTCTGAGGAAGAAATGCTCAGGCTGGGCAAGTTAGGGTGGGGAAATGTTCAATCGGTTGCTGAGCTCTGTTCCCAGGGATGTGGAAGGGGAGAGCAAAGGGAGGTGGTGAAAGCTTGGGCTGTGTGAAGTTGTGGGGGCCTCTGGATCTGGATGGAGATAGTTGAGAGGTAGATATGGAAGAAGGAACAACTTTGGCTGGTTGTGAATGACTTTTCTCTGCTCTTATTTTTTTGACCATTGCTGGGCTGCTGAGCTACCACCTAAGAGGCAGGGAGGAAGGGAGACACAGCTGGTCCTGGGACCCACAAGTGACACATTAAATAGACTTTTTTTTTCTTTTTTTGGTGCTTTTCATGCCCCTGAATGCTCCTGTCTCATATATATGGTGAACACCAGAGCCATAGTTTTGACAACAGGCATATCTTTTATTAAACAACACAACAGAAATGTGAAAAGGAGGTCAATAGAACAAGTAAACAAATGCAATGCAAAAAAGCCCCCAGTAATACTATAAACCTACACAAATGAAACTCATCACTCCGTATGAATGTGAAAATGCTGTGGGTCCATCACACACCCACATTTCCTCAGGTGGCAGCAGCCACCACTGTTAGGGTGACAATATTTGGATCTTGGGGAGCACTAGATTTGCAGTTGAATACAAGGCTTTTACTCTGTGTCTCAGCGAAGCTGCTGACCACAAGGCAAAATGATATATTAAAAATAACATTGCAATGCTTAGGCAAGCAGTTTTCTAACAATGGAGTAGTGTTGTAAAGTTATATAGTTCACTGTGTAAGAAGAACAAGATACAGCCCACCAGCTACTGTCAGGAGATAAAGCAGAAGCAAGACCTTGGAAATGAATCAGGAAGAACCAGAAAGAACCAGCAAGTGACTGGGAGAAGCCGAGTTCATGGCCTTATGCATGTGCTCTTAGCAGAGAGGCATGTAAATGAATGAAATGCATAGGCAATTACATGCTAATGAAGTAAACAGTAAACAGAGGCGGAGCTTGAGATGGGAGAACAAATCGTTGGAACAGGAGGAGGAACAGAGGTGGAACTAATGTTAATCAGCATGAACCAAGGTATATAAAATGTAAAAAGAACTAATGTTCAGTGCAGGTTCCTGGTTTGTTGTTTTTTTGGGACCTGGCCCAAAGCTGTCTCCATTTTGAATAAAGCTGTTGTGAGAAATGTGTGCTGGTGTTTGCTCCCTACTTGCTATGGCTAATGAAAAACAGGATCCATGAGCAATTGGATCATCGTCTCCCTAGTCTTTGGGCACCACATGGAGTCAGGGTCTAACAACCACTGTATGATTTTTTCAGGCCATGGAGTATGCCTGCCTGATACTTGCTCCCACTCCTGCCATGGAGTACACCTGGGGGAGGGTAAAGCCTGGTGGCATCATGTGCCCCGCTGGGGTGATGTGGAGAGCACCAAAGATGCCCTTTGTCTGCAGTTTCAAGGCAAGCATAGGTTGATCTGTGGACTCCTGTTCAGCCTTCACAAACTCCTTGAGCATCTTGTTTGTACACTCAACAAAGGCTATGTAGTGCTTCTCAACCTCTGCATGCCACCTGGCTAACCATGTAGCAGTCCCCTGTGACTCCTTGATTCAGTGCCTCACCATGGGCAAACGCTGGCAGTGGGTACATCTGTTTGTCCTCCTTTCATTGTCTGGCTTCTGTGACCCATTTTCAGGTATCAGGGAGGAAGGAAAAACATAAGGAAAGAAGAACAGTAGTACAAGGTTTTCTCACTATTACCCTGATAGTGAGGAGAACTCCCCAACAAAAGTGTCAACTTGCAAGTCCATCCATCCAGGGGATAGTCTAATTCCCTGGCTGATTCTCAACATGGTAAGTTTGCTCTCTGTTTAGTATGAATTCATCTTCTTCAGAGCCCAGCTTGCAAGAAGCTGGTGGAAGAACAAAGCAGCAAAATGGGAGGGGGGCATTAGCAGCACCTGGGCCAAGTAAGCAGGAAGCTAGCCAGCCAAGGAGAAGTGGTTAACTGAGATATAAACTTTCTTTCAGGACAGAGGAGGGGGATTGGTCCCAGTGGTGGAGAAGGATGGAGCCCTCCAGAAAGACAATGAGCACATCTACATGAGAATCTATATCACTGTAGTGAAGAGCTATGGTGATGTAGCTCATTGTTACAGCAACATATCATCAGTAGGCAGTAACCATGATGCCACTGCTACTGTGCAGTAGCAGTGAGCTACTGTACAGGAACTTGTTGCTATCGTGCAGTAGGGTCAGAAATGCAAGCACTAAATGCCTGCATAGTACCAACTGCGCAATGGGGAGCATGTGTAGATTCACCCAGTGAGTACAAGCCCAGCAAGAGGAGTGACTGTCTGAGAGGAGGAGTTTTTGTGGGTGGACTGAGTACACAAGGAGCACTGAGGACTTTTTATGTAAACCCAGGAGAGGTTCTGGAGAATGAGTGCACTTAGAGGACCAAGGATTGATTATGTTAAACTGATAGGGGCTGAAGTCCTAGCCAGAGACAAAGAGAAGGTAAGGGAAGGAGAGGGACTGATCCCTGTGTAGGTTAGTCATACTAGAGGGAAGGTAGACATCCACTGCTGAACCCTGGTTACACAAAGGCAGCCTCCTAAAACAGCATATTAATTATAACATCAGGGTGTGGTAGGCAGGAGAGAAGGCCAAATTAAGGGGCCAGGGTAGGCAGATGGGCCTAGTGATGTCACAATTACCCTTGGAGGTGAACTCTATTACACCCCTGAATAACCCTTGTCTTAAACAACAGGATGCTATGGCACCATGGATGATGTCATTCTGATCCATCTGACCCCATAACAGAAATATCATCTGTTCATTGCTGCATGAAGCACTCCATTCTCATCTCCTACTGCAAGAGATGGTGGATCTTGGTGACTTGGACTCCTGGAGAAGATGAGCAAGCTACAATGGGTCACCAGTGCACTGTCTCTTTCCTGGACCTCACTAGTCATTATGATCACCTTGCACAGTCCAGTTGGGGCTATAAGGGGCATGATAAATCTGTGTCTAGTTTAAGTGTCAACAAACAATTCAAAGGGGGACCAGAGGAATCTCAAATTGACTTTCAGGGACATAATTTAGGGGAGTTTGGGACAGTACAACCAATGCTTTAGCCACTTCAGAGAAACTTGAAATGCCACGGTGGTCTGCACCAACTACCAAGTGTCAGGCCTGATGATCTAAAAGCTTCTTTTTCACCTTTGTTGGCTCACTGGCTTGCAATGACTTGCTTATAATAAAGTGTCTTTATCTGTGAGTTGTTTGCATAAGAGTGAAGATGATCACTGCTACATCCTTAAGGCAGAAACCAAGGTGAAATTCTGAGTGCCGGCAAAGGGAAGGTGCACTGTAGTAGTAGCATGTTTTGCTAACAACTGAGCATGAAGCGAGGACTAGTGCCTTATCTCAAGCTCTGGGCATGGTGCAGCAGGGAGGGTCACTATGACTGTATATTAAAGCTGTTGTGTTTTTTGGTAGGGGGATGAGGCATTAAGCGAGCCATTATCCTACATGGCATCAATCACTGCCTAATTGAAATGAGACCCACAATACAATGGCAGTTCAGAAACCATTACAGACATAACTCCAAAAATGTGGCTGTACTAAGTGCCTACTTTGCCTAGAATGGTATTTATTAGTACACCACACTTTCACAGAGGATGGGGTGGGGGAGGGGAGCTCAGCAGGGCAGTCCCCAAGCACAGCCATGAGGTTCCAGTGCAGACCCAAACTGCAATTCTGCTGGGGGATGAAGAAGGGGGTTATAGTTCAACCATCCACCAAACTATGTGGACTGTCACCATCCCTAGAAGCAGGATTTGTCACATCATGAGCTGGGTCTTCTGGGTCTGGGTCTTCTGGGTCAATGGCCTCATAGTAGGCACATGTGATCCTAGGGGCATCTACATGAGATGCTTACTGTGGAGTTGCCTAATTAGCTCCACAGTAAAGCATCTCCATCTACACATGAAGAGCTATTAGGTCACAGCAAATTAATTAACTCCAGTGTGGGTTAGTACTGTCCAGTGTAAGTACTATCTTATGGCAGTTATTTACTCTGCTGTTAGACATGTTTACACATGGAGACAGTGAGTGGGGCTGGCTGGGGCATAAGAGGGCTGTCTGCTGGCTGTCCCTATACTTTAGTACCCTTGTGCCCCAGCCAGCCCCTCTGCAACATCCCCTTCACAATATGTTGAGCCAGGTCAGAACATCCCTGGGCTGGCTGGTTGACCCTTTGAGCCCCCTGCTACCTGGGGCTGGGCCACACTGGTTCAGTGTGCCGCAGTCCTGGGCACATGTGTAAGTGTTGCTCCTGGGAGAAATAAACTCCAGTGCAAACTGTGCCAGAGTTCATGTTACATTAATATTCATGTGTACATGAGCTTTCTGTGTGTACCTGTATAACATGTTGGGGTCCCAGGGATGGCTGTGACACACCCTGGTGGCTCCATGTCCATACCTTCCTCTGCCCCTAGGGTGCTCCCCCCTGTCTCTTCTGCCATGCCTTGATGGATTTTAAATTAATAGGAAGGCTGCCCCTGGACTTCTGCTAGGCTTTGGTCCCACTGGTCCTAGGCCCCTGTCTGGGCCTCTGCACTCAACTGTGCCTGACAGGCCACCCAAGCCTAATTGGCTCTGAAACCTCCCCTTTACTATGTCCCATGCCTCTGTTGGGGCCTTGGCTTCCTCGGCCTCTGCCCCTTTAATGTAGCTAGGCCTTCTAGCCTAGGCCCACTGAATAGGACCTGACTTTGAGACACTAACTTCCCTTGTTCCTTTTAGCCACTGAGCCCCTGGCTCCTATATGCCAGGCCCCTGGCTCCTGTGTGACTGCACCCCTTTCAGGTATCAGGTCCCTGGCCCCTCTGTGGCTGTGCCCTTGCTGGTTCTGGGCACCTGGCCTCTGTGGCTTTGCCCCTCTTGGACATCATTCTGCACTCAATAAGCATTCAAGCCCTGAGCCTGTCCCTGGCAGGGCTCAAGGCAGTCAAGTACCCAACCCCCATGACATTAATGAGGCCTCCATCTCCTCTATAGCCTATTAGCCATCCACAAACCACTGGTTAACATAACATAAACACATGCCCCTGGGCTATAACATAAATAACAACATTCAACAGTATAAACCTTTACTAACCCAGCAGCCTGGGCTCCCCTGGACAGGAGCTCCTTCCCTGTTGGCAGCCAGTGAGAGACTGTCCTGCTACCCCCAGCCCTGAGCCTACATGCTCCCCTGGTCCTCCCTGCCTCCATTCACCAGACTGCCTGCAGGTGCTGGCTAATTATCCCTTTAGCCCATTTCCCTGGTGACCTGCAGCTGTGGTGCCCTGCCTGCCTGTAGAGCTCCCTGGCTGGGCTGCTTTTCCCTCTTTAAGTAGCAGAAATCCCAGGGCTCTCTCTTACAAACTGACATGCATTTGCCATTCTGTGTCCTCATGAACTAATGCCTTCATACATTGCATATGGAACAGTACTAGGTCCACTCACAACAATGTCCCTGGGCCATTTCCTTTGTGCTCTGTTCATAGACTGCCTCATTTCAATGGATTGACCAAAGAACCCACTGGTTCTCAAGTTCATACTAGATTCTGATGAGATCCACTATCTCTTCCTTGGTCCAGTTGCTGCTGTGCTTGTTCTTGATGCTGAACTTGAGTGTGGCAGTCATAGTGGAGAGATAACAGATGGGTGTATGGGGGTATGGATGTCTGAACATGCTGCTGTCAGGAGTGGATTGGTCTGGTGACCTCCTTGACAGCTGGATGGTTAGGTGGATGAAGGTCCCCTATTCTTCATGGTGTTTGGCATTGGTTCAGTGGATGTAGGTGCTGATGTTGATCTGATGCTGAAGTGGCTGAAAAATCACTGTGAATAGTGATTAATAGGTGGGGATGGCCACCTGCGTCCTGTCACTGCTGGGCAGTAGAGATCTGAGTTTGGGCCAGAATGAACATACAGAGTTCAAGAGGGCCCTGAATTGGGCCAAAGCAATACTTTGTGGGATGCCCAGAGGATGGACTGACCAGCCTGCTTGTCCCACAGTGGTAATGCAGAACAACCATTAAGACATTCCTAGCAATAACATAGGGAAACTGTTATCCCATCAACCGTTTTGGTCTTTGGTCCGAGACAAGTGACAAGGATGTCTGAATGCTTATGCATTGTTTTGGAAGAAAACATTTTCTCCCGGGACAGGAGTGAATTTTACTTGTTGCCTTATAGAGGTTCATGTTACCAGGGTAAGGAGTGAAGTCTACTTGTTGCCTTATAGAGGCTCATGTTACCAGTGCTGGTCAGTGAGGACTCAAGACACTAAATGAAGCACTGGAAAATTCAGTATTTCATGGGTACTGGACATGTGGGCATAGCTTTACAGCAAAATATGTTTTCACTTTTCAACAGTTGATTAAAAAGGGCATAAAACAAGTTCTAAGAAGCAAAAGAACATCTTAAATAATTTTACTAAATTATATTGTAAAAATTCCAAAAGAGTTTATATTTTGTACATGTACAAAGGTTTACTGCAGAGAGAGAGATTTGAATTAGTTAATAAGACATTTATAAAAGTGGCATTTTATGTTTTAGAAATTGAACTTACTCCTTGTAAAAACAGTAGAGATTTCATCCTCCATTTAAATGGGAATAGGGTTGAAGCCTTAAGGGACAAATTACATATGAGTGTATATACTTACAAGCTATTTTTAGATGATGAAAATAAACATCCTTTCTCCTTTCATGCCGCTAATCCCAGAAAAATATATGAAGTGACAAAGTAGGTATGGAACTATTAAGACAAAGATGTACTACGGTTGGTGTTACTGGACTATGGTTTGAGCAACTGGTCAGAAATTTGAGTTAGCTCCAGCGAAACAAATAAAACCTTTTGGTGGGGTTTCCATTTTATGCACAGGTTCTTGTTAACAAAAGATGACAAATAAACATATTTTTCTTACATTCATTTCATGCCACTTTACCTCTAAAATGCCAAGCAAACAATAACCCTGACCTCATAAACTAACTAAATATTAATAATATACATAGATCTGGAAGCATTTGATTTGAGAATGTTACTAAGATCCCAGTAGTAGAGTTAGAGTGTTGTCATATCATGATGGTCCTGGAAATATGCAAGAAAGGTATTTTGTTTGTGTGCTTGTTTTTGGTTTTTTAGTGATATTTTTTAGTGGGCTAACTATTTGGAAGACAGATAAAAAGTGTCCTTCTTCCTCTTAAGACACAAATAAGACGTTGTTGGCTGTCTCTGACTGCCTCAATTCAGTGACTTTTCCCAGCTGGAGCTTTGAAATGTTTTTCTTGATTAAAGTTAAAATTGGCTGACATCTGGGATGGAAGAACTTCTTCCTAGGGTCACTGTTGGGGGAAAGTGCAAGAATTCTACAAAAGGTACAGACATTCAAAAAGGCCACGGTGAAATAGATCTAAGTTATGCAGTTTTTCTGTAAGCAGAGCAGTTTAGATGGTGTGTGTGTGTGGGAGGGTGGGGTGGAATCTTAGACTGCGTTCTGTCATTTTTAAACCCATGTATGTGTCCTGAACTTCTGCTCTATTAAGGGTATAACAGAGCAGAACTTACTGGCTCTATCAGGCCAGTTTCTGGTTACTTATACCAGTAAAAGTGTAATGTCTATATCTGTCCTGTGGGTCACTGACCACTTACACTTCCTGTCACCAAGTTTATATGCTTTTAAAAAACATTAACCTTCCTTTGCATAATTCTCTAGCTCTGCAAGTACTAACCTGTTTGTTTTTTTTCCATGAATGAGGCTCTATATTTAAAAAGTGCTGTATCATAAAATTGTAATGCAGTAGGCTGCTCAGGTACAAAATTAAACAGGGTCTATCCAGAGAGTCTATAGGCTCCCTAAGCCTCATTTTTGCTAGATTTAATAGCGCTACTGTTTCCTGGAGTTTAGCACCTTCCTATAGTGGGATCTAAAGCACTGTCCCCTGGCCAAATGTTCTGTGATGATAACAAAGCTAATTTGAAGTTCAACATACAAGCATTATTTTCACTGTTTTAGCAGTGATGAATCATTCCAAGTTACTCTATACTTTTATTCTATCTATATGCTTTAGACAGTGGGATTGATTTTTCAGCAGCCAGTCTTTTTTTTTTTCCTATTACATTATTTATTATTTCTTAAATTCAGCTGAAATGATAGAAGAGCTTTCCACTTGTCTTGTACAAAGAGTAACCCCATTTTCATGACACAGCACAGTATAATTTTGCTGTTTATTTAGATGACTAAAATACTGAGCACAAAGATTACTCATAATGAAAATAATGAATAAATAAAAGCCATAACTAAGGGTATATTAGAACTGCTTGAACATCTAATTATAAAAATCTCATTTATCAATAATAGAAGATAAGTTTTAACCTGGTTTGGGTATAAATAGGACAAAGCCATATATCAGATGAAAAATATATTTTTCACTACTTGAGTTATAAAGAAATTTAGATTTGTTCAATATAGACTTAAAGGAGGACTACTTGGTACAAGTTCATTAAAATATTCCTGAGGTGAGCTCATTTCTTTATTTGATGAAAATTAGCCCATCTGGTTCACTTTATGGTACCCATGAGAACCTGGGAACTTATCACCTCTCACTTTCATAACACATTAGATGTTAAATGAGTGCCAAAGAACATCTCATAGGTTCCTTGATTTATATACAAGTGGGAAAATTCAATATTTCATGGGTAATGCCTTTGTTACAAAGGGTCTAATTTCACAAAAAACAGGTTGAGTGTAGGACTATCAAGAACAGACTAACCTATTGAAACTGGTTTGAATATTGGAAATTGTGATTAATGACATTTCAGAACGCAGTGTGGAACACATTTATGACACAGTACAGTTCCACGTGATGCTGCATGTTATAAAGTCATTTTTCTTTTTTCTGGGAATAGCAATTTGCATGTGTTGTATGGGTTACCAATCAGTTGAAAAAAGGTTGTATAATAAGTGGACCATACTGTTACCATTTTTGGCCTGAGTTCTTAGCAAATTGTATAATCAGAAAATCATAGAAAAGTAGGGCTGGAAGGGATCTCAAGTTGTCATTTAGTCCAACACTCTGCCAGGTTGTTTCTGTTAAGCTAGGAAAGCAAGAGTCCTGAGAAAGAAGTAGTGCATAAACTACAGCAAGATTAGTTTAAAGAAGCACTATAAATTAAAATTGCTCTCTTTCAAAATAGTAATCCTTCCTTTGCTTCCTTCATTCTCTGGAAGTGTACAAGTGGTCTGGTCTATGTAAACAGCCATTTTGAACTCCTCCTTGTGCTGGTGTAATTTTGCATCATCGATATATTCTGGTACCTATGGACTATAAGGGATGGTTCCTATTTCCCTCCCTATTTTCCTCCCTTGTTTATTAATATTAATATTTATTTGTGCCTTTTTATTAATAATGGATCAACATCTGCTACATTTATTTACACTGAGAATTCCAGGGCCTGTGAACAGCTCAACTGGTTTAATAACTGATGTCATACTATAACATATGGTACTGCTCAGTGTAACCAAGTATCATAATTTGGCCCTTAACCCTTAATAGTTTGATAGCTTTTTTCTTCAGGGTCTTTGTTATAGACTTCAAAATGTCACAATGTAGAGCATGAAGAGTTCAAACACAAGTATTTATAATGTTTTTCTATCATAAAGCCATCTTGGGAAGGCACATAGTTCAGGGAAATATTTTGAGCATTATAAAGTATAGTGTAATTAATACAACTGTATATCCTTTGGATCTATACTATAGAAACTTATTATCAGCATATTTAAATACAGGCTACTGACAAGTATGATGTATTCATTTGTCTTTCAGCAAGTACATTTGCAAAAAGGAAAACAATAGGTACACTGATCCTCACAAGAAAGGCTAGCCCATGATAGTCCTTCTTAAAGTACTACCTTACTCCACTAATATTGTCACTGACTTCATTATAACTAAGACATGATTTATGATCATATTAACTTAAGTAAGAGTATCAAAGTCTGTCTGATAAGAGGTGGAGAATGGCTAACATTTAGACAATACTAGAGTTTATATTTTCATCATCATCAGTCCCACTCAGAAATCTCAGAACTGTTAAACTCTTCAGCATCCATTAAGACAGAGCAGCTCATTGGAAACAAAAAATATATATAATGAAATAAAATGAAAGCATTAACAAGACTTCCAAAATGTTTCAGAATTAATATTAGTAATTCATTGTTAATTCATCTTCTTGTGCCTATTTCTTGTACCTCAGCAGTAATGATTTGCTGTCTAAGAATATATCAGTACAAAAGCACAACAGAATGAATAGAGTATGGAGAAGAAATTGCAGCTCTAATTAAAAAAAAATCCAGTCAGAACTGTAGAAACAACTTTTCAAACATCAAGTTTTATTTTTGTGTTCGCAGCACATTATTTAGAACAATAATATCTTTTGCACAATTGACATAATTTAACTGTTGAATATTAAAAATGCTAGATTTTGTGGAAAACTTCTATCATCTCTTTGTGGGTGCTTGACTTCATTAACTTCACATAGAAGTTCAAAACCACTCTTATTGATTGTGCAGTAGGAACCTGGTTGAATGTATTTAAGTTTATTGTCCCTGAAACATTATTTAGAAATAATTATTATTATAGTAATTTATTTTAAATTTTAAAATAGCAGTGTTGTCCCATAAATCCCAGATAAAAAAGTATGCTACAAATAGTTAGAGATAGTTACTCATGTTAGTCTGAAGTTGGGCAGAAGGTAGGTCAAAATGGCACCTCGTATATAAACTTTTTTGGAGTGGTATGAGCTTTTGTAGGCTACAGCCTACTTTGTCAGATGCTATGAATGGACTTGCAGAGATCAGAGGCAGAAGGCAGGGTTACTAAATAAAAAAGGATAAAAGCATTTGCCATATTTACCCAAATCCAAGGCAACTTTGGATTTAAGACAACTCAGCCCCCGCTTAGTAATTAGAATCTGTACATGGAAAATGTTAAATATGTCATAATTTTCCATGTATACAATCTAATTATAGGAAGGTCCTCTTAAATTTGTCTCCCCTTACTGCTGAAGCAGGAAAATCAATGGCAGGGAAAGTTAGCAATCAGGGTAAGCAGCCTGCTCCTTGCCCTCACCCCCACCCCAGCCTGTTGCTATGCCACTTGCCTCCCCCTGGTGCCTGCCCCTGGACACTTCCTCCCCCCCTCCCCCACCATTCCTGACCCCTTCTGTCTGCCTACCCAGCCATTTGCCACCCCATTGCCTGTCCCATCATCACTCATCACCCCCCATAGTGCCTCCCCCCTGGTGTCAGTTCCCCTCACTTGTCTCCCACATTGCCTGCACCCCCAGACACTTACCCCATCCCTCCACCCCTGCTTTCCCATTTTGACTGCTCTGGCTCCAGCTTTGTCCTGGTACATGGACCACACAGTGGCTGCAATCCCAGCCAAGTTGTAGCCATGGCAGTGGCCCTGGCCTTGGCTGGAGTCAAACCCAGAGCTGAAACTGCAGCAGCTGCCTCTCACGTCACCTGGGCTGCACACCCATGGTCTCTCCCATGCTCTCTGCACTGCAGGGTATTACTAGGGTTGGGGCTGTAGCTGGAGTCACAAGAGCCACCTGCCCTGAGCCGGTACTCAAATGTAAGATGAAGTCCTTTTTTTTTTCATATTGAATGGGGAAAAAACACTTTGTGTTGGATTTAAGTAAATATGGTAAATACAGAGGACAGGGGAAAGGGGAAGAAAGGGGAAGGCACTGCTGACATATGCAAAGATGGTTTGAAGAGAACAGAAGGGATAAAGCAGTCAACAACTGAGGGACACAGGTTAAAAAAGATAGTCCTTTTCATGGGGTAAGAATCCAGAGTTTCTGTTGAGAACATACTTAACACAATCCAATCTGTGGATGCTTTTTTGTTATGCAATTTTGTGTTCAAGTTTGTTTTGCAAATATTGTTGTTTAAAAACAACTATTCTGAGGTCAGTGACAGAACATCCAGTTAGGTTAAAGAGTTCTTCCACAAAATGTTGTTTCTTGCTAGAATTGATGTCAGTTCAGTGTCCTTTGATTCTATCAAGCAGACAACAGGGGTCACTGTAAGCAGGTGATGGAATATATGACATTGGTAGAGTAGCAATTTATTATTTAATTTAGTGATGATACTATATTGATATTTGATGATGTCTATCTTGATTGGGGAGCACAGGTGGCATCTGGGTCCATTGCAAGTCCTGATGGCTTGGGATGAATATGAGTTAAGTTGTTTCTTGTTGGAGTGATCTTGTTTGAGGTTGAGGGGTAGAGTCTTCCTCTACCGATTTAAATGGCTATGGTTTTGGGATTGTATTTTAGTGTAGGAACCCCTGCTCTAGATCCTTAAACTGTGCTTCCTGGTTATCAGATTAGAGCAGATATGGTTAAATGTAGAGCTTGGTTGTAGACAGTAGATCTAGTGGTGTGTTTAGGATGAAAACTGGTGGTATGGTGGAAACAGTAGCAGTAGCTGATTTCTGATACAATATGGTAGTGATATGGCCATTGCAAAATGGCACAGTGGTGTCCAGGAAATAAATGTGCTGGGTGGAGTATTCCAGAGACAGTTTGATGAAGGGGTGAAAGTTATTAAAGTCCTGATGGAATTTCTCTATATATTCCCCCCACGTAGCTATATGATGCACCTTTGGTATACCGGGGGGGGGGGGGGGGGTTAGACGGCAGCTGTGGAGGAAACAGTATTCAAGGTCTGTCATAAATATATTATTTTGTTAAAATAATCTGGAGAGCATATCAGTGTAAACCAGAATGTGAGTGACCTAAGCTAAGTTGTTCCTACATTTAACAGTGAAATAAATAATAACTTAGACACGGCTATTTTTAAACTTGCTACTGCGGCTATATATTACTTCTATAAATTATGCGTATAACAAAATTAATCCAAGGTATTTTGCAAAAACAAACAAACAAACAAAAATAGCAAAAGTATCTTTAAAACTAGAACTACTAAGAAATATAACAGTTTTAATATGTGAAAATTTCTAAAAAGAAAACTGATCATTTGCAAAGTATTAAAGGTGGACTAATTATTTTAAAAATCATATTGGTCTTTGTGGTCTCTCTGAAAGAACAGGTTTTCTCAGTAGATATTAAAAATTTTAAACGAAAATGTTTCACATCACCATCTCAAATTTGATGAAGTTCTGCTACATATTTTGATCAATAGTCACCTTAGGTTGTTCTTCAATATAAACAATATGTGAACCCTTAAATAAGGTATTGCAAAAGGAAATGTTTTTGTCAGATTCATTGATCACCATATTCCATACTTCTCTTTTTCATCATTTTACTTTTCTTGTTCAGTGTGTAAACACTGTGAAGTACAATACAATCATAGTAGTAACTAGCAGTAATAATAAATAATTGTAATAAAACTGTGGGACTTTTGTCTGCAGAGGTTAATAATCTTGCATATATAAGTCACATTTTCAATATACTTATGTCCAACAAGAAGTTATTACATAATGAGATGAAGGAGATTCATAGACAGGTTGCTATTAGTCTTAGCTGAGGCCAGGTTTTCATCACTGGAAAGGTTAATAGAAGATATAGTAGGACACAGGTTTTCAACCTTCTTTAATAAGTGTACCCCGGGTGGCCAGACATGGAGTACAGGGGAGAGGAGCGGGGGGTGCCGTGTGACATGTGGCCAGATGCAGGCAGTGTGGGGTGGTGGGTGGCAGTGGCCATTGCTGTGTGCAAGCTTCCTCCCCACTCCCCACCCCCCATGTCTGGCTGGCCAGGCAGAGCCTATGTGGCCTCCAGAGGGGTGCTGCTGTCCTCACCACCCCCCACCCCTACTTCTGGGAGGCAGTGGAGTGGGGTGGTGGGTGGTAGCACTCCATCCCCACCCGCCCATGCATACCCCTTAGGATCTTCCCATGTACCCCTGGGGGTACACCAGTTGACAACCCCTGTAGTAGGACAAAAGAAAAACAGATGTAGCTGTGATGATACTATCAAACAGATAAGTTATTTTTTCAAGGACAGAAGTAGTGGCCTAAGTTGGTCAAAGTTAGTGCATTTTGGGGAAAGTTTTCTGAGCAGTTGCTCACTGATTTAAGTTAGGTTCCTATTAAAAGCAGCATACTTCTCACAGAGATAATTAGAAGACTTGACAAGAATGACAAAAGAAAAGGTGATGCCTGCAGAAACATTGTGGGAGTATGCTGACTACATAAGGAAACAGTGTTTTGTTTTATTTTGGTTGGTTTTTTTTCTCATTCAGGTAGCCATAATAATAAATCTAAATAAAGGACAAAAGAATAAAAGCAAGGAGGGCAATATGATAAATACATTGAAAGCATTTGATTAAGTAAATGGGTTCACAAAAGCTTGTGCTCTGTATATATGTGTCTTATTTAGTTAGTCTATAAAGATTCATATCTACCCTGTCTTCAGATAAATTATTAGCATATACTTATTGAATTGTTAGGGGTATAAGATTATGCCCTTTAAGTGTGTAGATAGAATAACCTAGGCAAGTCGCAGAAAAGTATCATAACTATCTTTAAAGATAACTGTAAAGGGCATCACCCAGTAACAAGATCTGTACCAAGAGGCAGTGGTAGTAGTGGAAAAAATTAAAATCTGCAGGAGAGAAAGAAATAAATCTCCATCTCAGAAGTCATCACAAGAAGACCTGATTAGTCATAGGATGCAGTACTTATAAAGCATTTACTGTGTGCAGGGCTAAGTGATTTACCTTACAAAAGGTGAGCCAAGTGGATGAGATAAGGAAAAAGAAATTGAGTAAATCAATAACTGATCACCTTAACAATAATAATGGAGATGCATGGGCAGGGAGAGGGAAATCCACATCACACATTATAACACTGCAGAAGTCAAAGAGGAATTGAAATAGATGTTTTTGGTACAATTGGAAAAACTAAAGACATTTATGGAAAAACCAATATTACTAACAAAACAAGTTGTTTGAAAACAACCAAAGGATTTTTTTTCAGACAATTGGAACAGGTAGATGAGAAGGATACAATGATAAATGAACAAGGTAGGATTGATTTTTTCTTTTTTTCAAGAAAGAATGATAGAAAAGGAAGGCACCTTTGGCAAAATGGATTGAAAATATAAAGTGTAAGTGTGGTTGTGTGATTAATCACAGTGAAGT
This sequence comes from Alligator mississippiensis, assembly GCF_030867095.1. Lineage (NCBI taxonomy): Eukaryota > Metazoa > Chordata > Crocodylia > Alligatoridae > Alligator > Alligator mississippiensis. Next base: position 250,559,745 of record NC_081825.1, read on the forward strand.
GCAGATCACAGATGATGACATACAAAGAACATTGAGAAAATCATCTAATTGCACCAGCAATGATGGAACCCATAATTATTGATCATTTAAACACATTTATATTATATCTAGAAGAAATTCTGAAAATAAGGTACACATCACTTGCTAGTGAAGTAGGGACCATGGTTATTAAAAATAATCTAGGAAAAGAAACAACTTAAAACCTATTGCTTGCTTTCTTACTATCTGAAATTGATTGAGTATATTGAAAATAATAACATGTTTTCTTAACAGCAGAAATAATTTTGAAAAGTGCTATTGGGTGGGGAGAAAGTATCTAAAGATGGACAATACAATACTTATACATACTGAAAAAAATGAAAGAACGTATATGTATTTTTGTGTAGATTGTACCAAACCCTATGAGAGTATGACACAAATTAGATGAGAGAGGGGCTTGAACTAATAAAATCACATTCAGCACTGGTGGAGTTAATATAAATAGCATTGATACCATCCCTAGAATATCATGGTAAATTTCTAGGTAGAGTAAAAGCTTTGTTTGTGTGATTTTTTAAAGTAATGTGCTGTCACCTTTCCTCTTTGTTTTATCCTCGTTTCCATTATCTATAATGCTGAGTCATAAAAGGAGAGTCTTTTTAATGACAAAAGGCACAGAAAAGGCAATCTAAATGATCAGGTATATGGAGCAGTTGCCAAATTAAGGGACACTGAAAAAGCTCTTCAGTTTGGAAAGGAGAAAACTGAGAAGGGATATAATAGAAGTCTGTATGTAACAGGGAACCTTAACTGGGTTACTAAGAGGCAGGGTGGCCCCTTTAAGTCCAGAACCTTCCAGTCATGGCCAGCTGGTCAACTAGGGGTTAAGACTCAAGCCCTGCCAGCCGGTCAGGTGACAGGAAGAGGAAGGCCAAGACCTTACAAATGGCGAGTGGAGAAGGACAGAGGGGCAGCAGAAAGGAGGACTCCCAATGACAATGTTGCTATGCCTACAGTCTCGGTCAGAAGAATACACCATGCCCAGAGCCATCCTTATGATCATCTAAAGGCTGTACAAGAGGAGAAAAGACAGGCCTAAGTTGCACCCTACCAAGGCTGGCTAATGTGGGGGGACTACCTGTAGCGGGGTAACTCCCAGCAAATCCCACATGGTGCGTCCTTGGGGAAAAGGCTAATAGGAGGTGCCTGAAAACTTCCGCCTCCTGTTCCTGACTTGCTGGGTGACTGAAGAAAGGCCGAAAGAAGCCAAGGACAGATGTGATACCCGAAAATGTGAAGACCCACTCGGGTCAGTGAGGGTCTTAAGGGGGAAGGTGTGTTGCAGAGCACTTAGGTGCCTGGCTCCTATAAACAGTGGAAACTGCTAGGGGAAGAGCCCTAGCAGTGAGTGGGGAGCCCCAGCTGCTGGTTACCAGGGCAACCAGAGTGAGCTAGCAGCCCACACCTGCCAGCGGTCAGCTGACTGGAAGGGGCAGGGCCTGGCTCACATATGAACCCCAGGCCTGAGGCCAGGATGGCAGTTCCCTGCCAGCAACCAAAGGGGAAGGAGCTCTCCCAGAGAAACCAAAGGGGAGAGGCCTGACTGCAGGAGCAGCTTCTGACACTGTTGAGGGGGGGACTATTCCCCAGTATGGTTTAAATGATGTTATAGCTGGGCGGCTTGGATTTATGTTATAGCTGGGCGGCTTGTGTTTTGTTTGCTGTTTAAGACCAGTGGTTTGGGTGAGGCTATTAGGGGAAGGAGGAGGCCTCATAGGGACCCACAGAAGCATGGGGACCCTGGTGCAGAAGGGGGCGCAGTTTTTGGAGTGCAACGACTCCAGCGACACCAACCCCGATGCCAGAGAGGGTGCAGCACTTTGCAGAGCTATGGAAAGCCCAGGTGCCAGTGAGGCACCAAGCAAGACAGGGTTGTGGAGGGCCCAAGTGCCAGCGAGGCGTGGAGTGAGACAGGGCTGCGGAGAGTCCAAGCACCAGTGAGGCATGGAGCGAGCCAGGGCTGAGGAGAGCCCAAGGGCCAGGGAAGGTGCAGCACGAGACAGGACAGCGGAGAGCCCAGGGAAGAGCAGGGAGCCAAATTATAATAAGGACTAGACCAAACAACGTCAGTTCCATCTGCAAGGCTTGGGCTGCAGTGTAGGGGAGGAACAGAGCTGCAGATAGTGTCCCCTGGCATCGGGGCAGGAAATGGGCAGCCTGCTGCTTAATTACATCTATTAATCAATTAACAACAAGGCATGGCAGGTGAGAAGGCAGGTAGTTTGCCCATAACACGTGGGCGGGGCCACCAGTAGACGGACCCCAAAGAGGCACCCCTGTTACACTGTAAAATCATAAAGGGTGTGGATAAACTGAATAGGGAAATGTTATTCACTAAGTACATCTGCACATGAATTTGATCCGGGAGCAGTTTACTCTTGTCTTCAGTAAACTACTTGAGAATAAATGCTCCAAGGCAACATCTACATGTGTGGTACTGTGCAGTATAAATACTCGCAAGTAAATTTGCTACTTGCCTTTTCAGGTGGCAAATTTACTAATAAGTAGAGCAGTGTAGTGAATGTAGTAAGACACACACATTTACTGTGCAGTAAACTGCTCTACTGTGCAGTAAAGTGTCTCATGTAGATTCACCCATTAAGTCCCAGAATACTAGAATTGGTAGGGGGAGGGCAGGGACCTGCTAGAATTAATAGAAGAAATGTTTAAAACTAAAAGGAGAAAGTATTTTTTTTTTATTACAATGTTAACCTGTGGAACCTATTACCACTGGAGGTTGTGCAGGCAGATAGCATTGCCAGGTTCAGGGACAAGACCAATTCATAGAGCTATTAATAGCTAGTAAACAGAGCAGTTGGAGAAGTTTCCTCTGGCATCTCTAAACCAATGATGATGGATGCCAGGGAGAAATGAATAGGTAGTAATGATCATTCTAGGTATACTTGGTTCATTGCTCTTTCTCTACAGGCCCCTCTAGACATGCAGGTAAAGATACAGTGGCATCCGATACATGATCCACACAATCACTCTTCCTGCTGTGCCACATATGCATGGCAGGGGGCATGCTTGTGGGATCATGAATCTGATGCCTTATTGTCAGTACAGGGGGAGTCTGAGATCAAGGGCTTCCCCTACACCATCAGGAAGCAAGCTCCTGCAGCTGGGAACCCTGTCAGCTGAGGCAGTGTTCCAGCTTCCAGGGGTGCTCCATGCACTCAGATGATTTGAAGACTGCAACTGAGGTGGTGTCCCAGCTGAAAGGGTGCTCAAGAAACCCCTGAAGCTGAGAGACTGTAGCTGAGGCAGGCACCTCCACAGTTGGGACACAGCCCCAGCTGCAGCCATAGGGCCACAGGGGCGCTCGAGCACCCCTGCACCTGGGAGCTCTGTCAGCTGATGGGGCTCCTAGCCACAAGGACGGGTACTCCTGCAGAGAGGAGCAAGTATCACCTGCAAACTCCCAGGTTGAAGGGTGCACATGGGTCCCTCTAGCTGGGAAGATCTAATCAGTTGATGGCACTCCCATCTACAGGGGCTCCTGGTCACATGTTCAATTAATGGTATGATAGGAAGCAGCTATAAAGTTATTACACTTTTAAATTTGCTGGTAAAAAAAAATAAAAAATAAAAAATTCAATCCTAATCTTAAACTATCTTTCCCATTTAAAAAAAAAATTCCCTACCAACCTGGAAGCTCTGTTGTACAAATTTAGTTGAAGTCAGGTCACTCCCCATTGGTTGAATGAGCTCATTTTATCTGCTCACTCATTATTACCTGTCTCTTAACAAATCTTTGTGTCGTTCACAAATTTAATTGGCACTGGGCATGTCTATACTACATGCTCAATGTTACTTTAGCATAGTTTACTAAAAAGTAAACATGTGTGTCTACACATATACATGCTTACTTCCAAGTAAACCTCTCTAATACCAAGTAAATTTACTATCTGCAAATGCAAGCAGTAAATTTACGTGGCATTAGTAACGGCACTGTAGCACCCACATTACAAAATCTGCTCCCAGTCAACTGTCCACCAGGGACTGGAGATTGCTTCCTGCCCCCGGGAGCTGCCTTCTGCCAGGGTAGGCTCCACCACAGAAGCCCAGGTGGGGACTATGTCCCCATGCCCTAGCATCAGAGAGCTCCAAGCCTCCTGCTTTCAGATTGTAATTGTGGAGTGGGGAGCTGAAAGATGCTTATCTCCCAGCCCCCACTTTCCTGTCATGATTGGGCAGCAGAGGGCTGGGAGACCCTTATCCCCCAGTACTGGCTCTGCAACCATGGCACCAGGGCTAGGAGATAAAGATCTCCACTGGCCCCACAGTCATGAAAACAGCACGGGGAGATAAGCCCCATCGTCACAGAGCCAGTGCTGGGCCATAAAGGTTTCCCAACCGTGGGCTGGGAGGTGCTTATCTCCCAGACTGAGCTCCATAGTCATGGGTCTCAGGCTGGGAGACCCTTATCTCCCAGCCTGAGCCCCAACTCTGTGCAAGGCTCAGGCTGGGAGATAAGGGTCTCCCAGTCCAAGCCCCATGGTCATAGAGTGAGTGCTAGGGGCTTTTTGTTGGTAGGGGCTGGGGAGCTTGTTACCCACCCAAATACATAAGCATAGAGGTAGGGTGGAACAAACTCCCCAACCTGTTCTCCCCCAAGCTTCATGCTTACAGAGCTGCATGGGGAACAAGCTCTACAGGCCCCACTCCATGATCACAATTACAGTTGCAGGGCAGAGGCTGCTGAGAGTTAAGAGTTTTCCAGCCCCCTGCTCCCCAATCATGATGTTGAAGCATGGGCTGAAAGATAAGGATCTTCCAGTTCCTGCTCCACAATCGTGATCTGATAGCAGGGGCCTTGGACCTCCCTGCTGCCAGGGCAGGGGGACATAGCCCCCCCCCCCCCTTCCCCCCGGGGCTCCTGTAGTGGAGCCCACCCCAGCAGCAGGTAGATCTCAGGGGCAGGGAGTTATCTCCTGCCCCCTGTTGGACAGTTAACCAGGAGCATATTTGGTTCCTGGTCATGTGTCACCATTACTAAAGTTGAGTAAATTTGCTACTTGCATTTGCAGGTAGCAAATTTACTCAGGATTAGGGAGATTTACTGTGAAGTAAACATGTGCATGTGTAGACCCATGAGCTTACTTCACAGTAAACTATGCTGATTCGCCTTTAAGCTTCCCTGCACAGAGTTGGGGCTCAGCCTGGGAGATAAGGGTCTTCCAGCCTGAGACCCGTGACTATGGAGCTTAGTCTGGGAGATAAGCACCTCCCAGCCCAGTGTTGGGAACTACTTGTCTGATGACAACATCGTCAGCAACTTGGACGAGGGGATGGAAAACACGTTGTCTAAATTTGCCAATGACACCAAGATGTGGGGTGAGGTAGGCATGCTGAAAGGGAGAGAGAGGCTGCAATTAGACTTAGACTACAGAAGTGGGTGGATGATAATAGGATGGGCTTCAATGTAGATAAATGCAGGGTGCTGCACCTGGGGAGAAGGAATCCACAGCATACATACAAGCTGAAGAGCTCTCCCCTTGTGAGCACAGAGGCGGAAAGGGATCTTGGAGTCATTACTGACTCCAAGATGAACATGAGCCGCCAATGCCAGACTGCAGCCAGCGAAGCCAACCACACCTTGTCGTGCATCCAAAGATGCATCTCAAGCCAGTCCAGAGAGGTGATACTCCCCCTCTATGTGACATTGGTCCGGACTCAATTGGAGTACTGTGTCCAGTACTGGGCACCGCACTTTAAGAAGGATATGGCCTGCCTTGAGAGGGTTCAGAGGAGGGCCACCCGCTTGGTTGGAGGGCAACAGGGCAGGCTCTATGAGGAGAGGCTGAGGGACCTGAACCTGTTCAGCCTCAGCAAGAGGGAGCTGAGAGGGGATTTGGTGGCTACCTACGAACTCGTTAGGGGAGATCAGCAACAAATAGGAAGGGTCCTATTTCCCCCAGCAGCACCTGGGGTGATGAGGAATAATGACCAGAAGCTGCTGGAGAAAAGATTCAGGTTAGAGATTAAGAGGCACTATTTCACTGTCAGGGTAGCTAGAATCTGGAACCAACTTCCTAGGGAAGTGGCCCTTGCTCCTACCTTGGGTAAATTCAAGAAGAAGTTGGATGAACACCTGTCTGGGGTTGTGTGATCCCAGTGTGTGCTCCAACCAGTGGCAGGGGTTAGACTAGATGATCTATTCAGGTCCCTTCTGATCCGTAACTACTATGAAACTATGAAGTGAGCCCTCTGGCAAGACCCCTGGGGCAATTACTTTTTGAGATCTATCATTCAGTTCTTTAACTGTTTTACATGTATTATAAGTTAACATGCTAAATGAGAATGTTTTGTGTTAAATGCTGACATATTTTTATTATCCTTATTTCCCACCTATTCTGTACTAGCCTTGTGTACTGCATTCAGTGGATCAAAGTACATATTCAAAATTAAATACTTTATAGAATAAATCTGGATTAAGAACATGCTGAAACCTTTCCTAAATTTAGGTCTATACTAGATGTAGCACAGAGGCTGTGCTCATGGCCTTGGTTGATGATTTTTTTTATCTGGAAATCAACATAAGAAACTGTCCTACTGACCTTACAAGAACTTTCAGCAGCCTTTGATATAGTTGAATAGGAGGTGCTCATAAAGCATTTATATGACCTGGTGGGTATTCATTGGTTCTCCCTAAATTGGTTCTGCTCTTTCCCAGTAAAGAGGTCCCAAAAGGTGGTGATGGGCAAGTGATCATCATTCTCTTGGGACCTTTCGTACAGGGTCTGTCAGGGTTCCATCTTGTCACCCCTCTTCCTCATTGTGTATATGAGGATGCTGGACAAGACTGTGCAGAGTTCTGGAGTAAGGCGCCATTAGTATGCTGATGACACTATCGTGCTCTATCTTTCTTTCTCATCAGGCCCAGTCCTTTTCCAGTATTTTTGGGATTAAATGTGAGCAAAACAATTGAAACTGAATCAAGACAAGACAGAGGTGATGATGATGAGCAGACTGCTAGTCTTGGGTGGGAGTGAGGTGGAAGTGGAACACTTACCATTAATGAGGCTCAGCCTCCTTTTTCACCTGCAGGCAGGAGTGATCCTAGATCATCTACTGCACCTGAAGATTTAAGTGAATATAGTAGGTAGGAGGACCTTTTACCAACTTCATCTGGTGAGAAGCCTGTGACTTTCTTTCAGATCTATTCATCATCATCCATGCTTTTGTCACCTTAAAGCTAGACTACTGCAATGTATATGGGGCTACCCTTGAAGACCATTTGAAAACTACAGCTGGTTCAGACAACATGTCCCAGCTTCTGATGTTAGTGGGTTTCCCTTAGGTCCCATCACAATCCTTAAGGTAAGCCAAGAGCAACTTTCTGCAAGTATCAGGATGCCAAATCTGTGTGGTTAAAACACATCGGAGCTCATTGTCATCAGTGGCTTCTCAACTCTGGAATTCCTTCACCCTTGAGACTGTCCAGAGCCTAAGCCTAGACATCTTTTGGAAGAGCTGTAAAACTTTCCAATTTGGGCAGAAATTTAGCAAACAAAGCTAGGGTGAAATATTGTTTAGTGGGTTTCTGTTTTATATTTGTATTTTTATATAATAGTTCTTCCTACTTTAGAAAATATTCTTTTCTACTGTAAGCAGTCCTGAGCCTGTTGTGAAGGGTGGCATACAAATCAAATAAGTAAATATTCTGCTAGTAATGTTTAACAATAGGATGGGAAATTTTTATACCAAAACTGAAAAATCTGATCCAGCTCAAGCTTTGAATATTATTATTCAGCATCCTCAGGAATTTTTATTATGTAAAAAAATTAGCAAATAATCAAACCCCATTTTTTGAGCTGTATAAACTGGCAAAAATAACTATGTATAACCTGGGCAATTCCTTGTTCTTTTGAACAGTACATTCCTTTTTTCACCTGATCTTTTGAATCCAGCTGTGTTTGAATGCTAGTGTTCTTGGAGAAACAAATCAGCCTATACTGCACCAATAACCACTCTTAAGCTACATTATCAAGAATAAACAAAATGTTGATCATATCCCTGTGACTACTGTTATAAATCCTTGTTTTATTGCTGCACTACCCTCCTCTACATAAACAAATGCTAACTTTGATACCCCAATTCAGGACACACATGAAACTTAAAGTCTTACAGACATTTCCTTTTCTCCTGTATGCCTTAACCTCAGATTTCAGTGAAGAGCCAAGACCATTTCATATATAACACACAAAGAATGTGAGTTTCACTCGGCAAAACTGTGTTGACTTTTCTGTTGGGAAATTGGCTTGCACATTGTAGCGATTCCTGCGAAATCCTGCATCATTATAATCAACACCTAAATAAACATTCTTCTAAAAAACCTCTTCCCAGAAATGAGCTTGAATGAGTCAATGCTGAAAAGTATCTAATACTTTAGCAAATTTTATTTCACAGTTTTGGCTTAGCATTCTCAACATGTCTAAACAACCCAAATTATTCTCAGCTGCATTACTCACAACACAATTAACAAATTTTAAAGTGATAAATGTAAACAAATGAAGTCAACTTGAAACAAATGTTAGAGATGATCTAGTGGCCTTACATTTTATTTTAAAAAATCATGTTTAATTGTAATTTTTCTATACTTTTTAAATGTTTATATTTCAAAAATAAAAATCCCCCTCAGCTCCTCTTTCAGTTTAACTGGCACAAGTTGATATGCAGCCACAGACATTTTAGACATTTTTACATGTGCTGTGGGATGTAATGCTGAGAGTTTTAATTAGTGAGCTACGCTAATTAAAAGTGCTTGCATGTCACTTGTATCAGCACCATCACACTTCCCCATGCTGAAAAAATGGCAGCAAAGCACTTTGAACTAAAGCTGAATGTGTATTATTTCAAAGCGCAGTGCTGCTGTTTTTTCTGCATGGAGATGCACAGTAATGCTGATACACGTGATGTGGAAGACTGCTGGAGCATGTCAATTTTTGTGCAAAATGCCCAAAACAGAATAAATCCAAGTTATGTGGTTTTCTGTAAGCACCATAGTATAAACCAGTCTATGTATGCCAAACTTCTGTTCTGTTACATTATAGGCTGGTTTTGTGTGCTGAAATTCTGTTCTGTTATGGGTATGGACCAGTTTCCAGTCATTTATATCGGTAAAAGTATAATGTCTGCACCTGGCTTAAGAGTTTTGGTACTGTGCATGATGTTTTGTGACTTCTGATGTGTGAGGCACAGAGTAAATGGAGTTGTGGATCCTTCTGGACTTAACATCTAATATCTGCTTCCTGTAATTTCTGGGAATTACTCAGGTAATCCTTTCCAGTTCTATGGTCCTAAGAAAAATGAACTGATTTCAAGAATATTTAAAATTATTTCCTCAATAGGCATTTCTGTTTGCTTCAATTCACATCCCCAAATATCAGGAAAGGAGGATTGAACATACTTCTCTTTTAGCAGGGTTGAAGTGATGTTGCTGTGAAGGTTCAGGAAAAATCTGAGAGGCAAGAATTTTTCTGTGTAATATCTTTTATTGGACCAACTGCATGCTCAGAATAGACATAGACAGCTTTTGGATATTACAGTACCTTCCTCAGGACTCTGATATCTCTTAGGCCGTTAATAAAACCTCCCTTCTTGTGGTCAGGTAGCACTATAGTGTGAAAAAGTGTAAGGCATTTTTCTTTCTAATGGCTGAGTAAATCTCCCTCCATGCATTGACTAATACTAAATCTGTACCTATTCTTAAGGTCTTCCATAAAAAAGACCAAAAGCTTCCAAAATGGCAGTATGCCACAGGAAGTGAATAAGAGCTACTAATACCAAAGGATGAGAGGGAATTTGTTAGAAATATTCCAGAAAATCCTGAAGAGCAATTTCCACACCCCTATCCAGGGTGAAATTTCTTCTTGACCATGAACCTGGGAAGTAGTTTGACTCTGAAAAGATGAGAAGAATATGATAGCCAGGCACCTTAGAGGTTTCTCTATAACACTATAAGCAGCAGTAGTATGACTCTAAGCCCCATCATTAGCCATCACCAATCTCTGATAATTCAGAAGGTGAAAAAACAAAAGTAAGCAAATAAAACACAAGCCAGAAGCCAAGGTTTTCATCAAGTAGTGGGAAAAACAAATTCTTACCATGACCAGTGGAAGCTCTGAAGCACAGGATCAATTAATGAATACAATACAAATATGGTCCTATTTTTTAGTTTATTTATGGTCCTTATTGAAAATAATAGTAAGGCTTAGTGAGTAACACTTTCGATTTTTCTCCCAAGACTTTATGGTTTCAAAAGCCAGGATTTAACCTCATCTCTGGTGCCCAGCACTGCAGTATAATAGCAGGAGTTGCTGTACTGTGAGAGGTACTGTCTTTTAGATAATATATATATGATAGTCTTCTTCTACATGGCAAGAAAATTATTTATAGTGAAGCTTTCAATTGAATTTTGTTGGAACTCAATAAATCTGGGCCAACAACTAAAATGCCAGAGGGAATGATAAAGCTGAAAGGGATCTAAAAAAGATTTAGTATTAGTCAATGCATGGAGGGAAATTTACTCAGCCATTACAGATTATATATTTTTCCCCCAGTAGAGAGAGAACTTGCCCTAATATTTGCAGGTACCAAGGAGATTCCAAGATCATTCATTTGAAGAGGCCAGATGGCATTGTAAGTTTCTCCATGGCTGTGCAGGACTTGCTGAAGAGGTTAAAGAAACGTTCTGTGCAAAGCATTCTGAAAGGATTGCACTGTGGGCAGCAATTCACACTGTATGTTTGTGAAACACTTCTAAAAATGAAATAACTAGTATCTCTGAGTCTACTGCAGGCAGTATTCCTCTTAACTAAAAATTGATAGCTGTGTGGGAGCACATAAGCTGGTATGATGATTATAACTAGTGAATGTTCACAATCAAAAGCTCCAAAATTTTCACCTCAGCTCAGGCAAACATCCAGGAATAGAAATGTGTTTCAGACCTATGCAATTATTGGCCTGGAGTTTAGAGATAGTTTTAAGGTTGCATCATTTCAGTATCCTCCTGTACTATTTAAGAAGTTAAAAATTCTTTCTTCACTGCAATAAGTTTCATATCCTTATGTAGTCTGGAACTGGAATTCTTATATTTTAGTTTGGACTTTGGTGATAAATATAAACCAAAACCAAAGACATTCCAGTTAATATTGTCCAGCTAAAATACTTAGGCAGTTAGAATTGCACTTGGTACCCAACAAAGTCATTGCCCAGGTCCATAGTAGATCTGTTGTTCTTCTGACAAAGACTGTGACGGTGTTTGAGAAGATGGCTTTTCATTATGTTATGTATAATGTGTATTCCACACTCCCACCCCACATCTTGTTTGCCCATCTCCAAAATACAAAAGAGTTGTTATCTCTCAAGTGTGCCTCATAAGGACATCCCTCAGTCCACACATAAACTTACCTTTATCCCATAGAATTTTTATATTATCTCACATTTATTATTTTTGAGTAATTTGATTCCATGATACATAATCAAAATATGAACTTGAAGAAAATGCTGTATGATGTTCCAAATACATTTAAGGTTTCTCACACACACACACACACACACACACACACACACACACACACTGCTGTAGTGCCGTGGAAAACACAGCTTTCTTTTTAAAAAGTATGTGTGTGGAGGGAAATTTAACAAGAACAAATAAGAGGATTTTGGGGGAAGAATAAGTTGAAAGGAATGGATTGGATAGGGATAAGTAGAGGGATTCTAGGCAAGGGTAATTAGTAACATGTATCCAATCCTTTCCAAGAAGACAGACTAGCAAGAGACTGATGAGGAATCTAGCCAGTACTTTTAACACTCTGTTGCTTCTGGACAGACATCTCACAAAAGGCAGAGAAAGGCTTCACACAGAGTCTTATATGCTCTTTCTATGTCCCTCCCGCAGAACACTGTGCTTGGAAGGGAACTCAGGGAAAGATCACAGTCACCGGCCAGCTACAAATGTTAATATCAGAGCAGTCTTCCTCCCCCTTCTCAGCTTCTGCTTCCCCTCAAGACTGCCTTCCGAATCACCGAATCTTTTCCAAATTGATTTGGATGATTCAAATCAATTCGGAGCTTTTAATGGGCCTCCCAATTTGATTTGGATTCGATGATTTGGCCACCAAATCAGGCCAAATCTTCTCCAAATTGAATTGGCGACCAAAGCTTTGCACACCCCTAATCTAAGGGCTCCACTTCCAGGTTCTCTGTCGAGCATGGAGGGATCCCCCCCTCTTCCCCGCCCCAGCTCAGCGATTGGCTTGGCAACCCTGGGTGCTCCACCCAGACCCAGGAGGCACCAGTCACCAAGCCGGGGGGTTGGGGGGTCCCCCATGTTCTTGGCAACAGAACCCCCTCAATCCCGTGGGATGCTCCATCCACCCTGTCATCTCACCATTCACAAGCCACCTGGTATCTTGAGGTATGTAGAAAAAACACTTAAAGCTGTGTCTATGGCCAGTTCATCACATCTCTCCAAATCTCTCCAAATCGATTCAGAGGGTTCTGATTTGATTTGGAGAGATTAATGGGTCTCCTGATTCAATTCAAATTTGGCAATTTGGCTGCTGAATCAGGCCTCATCTCCACTGAATCAAATTAGCAACTGAAGCTTTGCACAGCTTTAATGCCTACCTCTCCCTCACATGACACTGGTGTGAACAGTCAGGGCACCGGTGGTCTCTCCTTCAAGGAAGGTGATGGATTACTCCCACATGGCATGGGAGATCATGGTGGCCATGAACCACATGGTGTAGGGATGGCTTGCTGGGCTGGGCGAGTTTACTTGTGGGTTCATGGTCACTGACAATGGGGTCAATATGGTGAAGGACATCCATGATACCAACTTTGTTGGCATCCGCTGTGTGGCACACAAGTTCCACTTCATAGTCAGGGATGCCTTGCAGAGGGACAGAGCTCCCAGTGATGGCACTGTCACTACCATAGCCAGCCAGCTCATTTCAAAATGGAGGAAGGTGGTGGGCTACTTCCACCAGAGCATCAGTGAGGGCAAGATGCTGCAGGAGGAACAGGCAGAGCTGAGCATCCCGTAGCACAAAATCATGCAGGATATGCAGACTTGATGGAACTCCACATACCTGATGCTCTAAAAGCTGGTTGAGCAACAGAAGGTCATCCATGAGATGACCTTTCTTGGGATGATTGGGATCAGTGGTCCCCTTAACAAAACTGAGTGGGATACCATCAATCAGATCTTGGTGGTCCTCAAGCTATTCATCAAGGCCACTGAAAGCCTCAGCACTGGTGATGCCCTCCTTAGCCCTGTGATCCCCAGAGTGAAGGAGCTTGAGAATCAAATGGAGAAGTTCCAGGGGATCAATGTTCCTGGCTGGGGCAAGCCACTTTCACCAGAGGTACTAATATCTCTGGTGCTATATCCTTGAAACCTGGTAGGTTTCATGCCTTCAGAAGAGGCTACCATCCCTGCTGCTTTCACCCTGCTCTGCCTTAACATACACACATAACATGAGTTTTGCTTTCAACAGTTTGAGATGCAGTTCCACAGAAATCCCTGCACCTATCTCCTCAATACTTGCCAGGCTTCATGCCCTCAGAAGAAGCTACCATCCCTTCTGTTTTTATTCAATTCTGCAAAAAAAGGACAAATTATAGGTATTTTAGTGTTTACCCATTATAGTCTATGACCAAATCACCGAATCACACTGAATTAGTGCCAAATCTTTCGAATCCAATTCAGCTGAATTGATTCAGGACAGTGATCCAAATCAGCAAAGTGAATCACTGTCCCCCAAATCCGCTGAATCCAAAAAGAATACTGGCCACTTCACACGGGCCTAATATGTATATATGGTGTTTCACTTTCTTTACAGACAGAATTCCATTCTTTGACAATTTATAAAGGTTATCTATTCCTACTTCTATGGTTTCTTAATGTTTCATATTATTTCCTTCACTTCTATCCACTTAACTGGAAAACATTTGCCTCTATGTTTTTGTAGTAATATATGTATAGTAATATAATAACATACATAGTAAATATTCTTTGCAGGAACTGCTTGCAATCCCATAGGTAAGGATGAATAGATTTCTATACTTGAAGCTGGGATTCATCTCTTTGTTATATATAAAATTAGAGTCTCATTGAAAAAATGACTGCATTTATTTTTTGCATACACAGAATTTTCTGAGAATTTGCAAGCAAACTGGATAATGTTTATGTGTTAATTAAAATATGGTTCCTTTAAGAAGTTTAGGGCTCATGGCAGATTGCTTCTTTGTAATAAATCTTCTTAAAAATTGAATAGTGTGAGGACTTGAAATCTCCCTTCTAGTTAAAACTTAAAGAACTCTTTGACACTGACTGTATTTAATGACGTGGGGGAAGGGGATTAATGGTCTTTTTTATGTTCTACCTCCTACCTAAGAGTTTGTTCTTTAGCAGGGGTCGATGTATACTATCCAACTGCAAAGAATTTCATGTGGAACTGTCTTCTTTCAAAACTTGCCAAAAGTTAGGTGGTTATTTTGAGAAGGCTATCTACCTCCCATTGTTTTCAATTTGCTCTTAAGAAAGATGTCTGCTGGCTTCTCTCTCACTGGAAACAACAGGCATTTTGAAAGAGAGCACAGAACCTTAACTGAGTCTCATTGAGAATAATGGGAAATGACAGCTATTTTGAAAGAGGGCAATACATGATTTTTTCTGAAGATGTTTATACATTAGCTTCAGCTACTAGATAACTTTTAATCATGAAAATAATGGGTAAAATATAGCCATTAACTGTAAATATTCCTTTTCAAATTCTGCATATTGCACAAAATTGATTGAATCAAGATGAAAGGAGAAAACAAAACAAAACATGAGGTATGTGTGAGGAGGTGCAGGACAGGAGAGAAGCAAAAATGAGGGTGGAAATATGTGCAAGGGAACTGAGCCCAGAATAATTTTTTGGGAGATAATCACAGGAAGATACAAGGGTAAGAGAAAGGGAGGAATTTTGGACTGTGGTATGAAACACGGGATAAAGGACTGGGGCTGGGAAAAGAAGGAAGTGAGTTGAGGGGGATACATATGCAATAGAAAAGTAAAATTTTGAAGAAATGACGTAAGGGGAACATATTGGCTGCTTTTTGCAGGTCTACTGATCTAGATCTCATTTAGTTAGCCCACTTCCTCTTGCTGCTCTGGATTTAGAGTGGTGTAAATATTACAGAGAATACAGATTCATCTGTCTATAAAATTAGAATAATAATAAAAAAAAGATTTAAATTTGAGACAATTCACCTTCAAATTAATAGAAACATTGCCAGGAAGCCTTCTTTTTGGTTTTCTTGTTTAGTGTTCATGCATGAAATTGTAAAAATCTATTTAAAAAAGCAAGCAAGCAAACAAACAAAACCAGGTTAATTTAGAAAAAAAACCCATTAGGATGGTTTCAATTTGGGATTATATATCAGCTGCTCAAGAGGAAAATATGTTATAGGTTTATACGAATTATACCCTCATCAAATATTATACAACCAGGAAATTAAGATTTAAAACAAATCCAAATGTTTTAATGTATGGAAATGTACATTAGGTGATATAAATATCCCTAATTCTGCCCTTTGGAAACATATTCTATCTTTCAAATAGGTTGAAGTTTACCTAGGAACACTTAAATTCTTTAATCATAGCCTTAGAAATCATAGAAAGGTGGGGTTGAGGGGGACCCCAAAAAGTCATCTGATCAATTCCATCCCTGTATTCTGACTGTCCTTGACATGTTTTTTGAAATTGTTCGTAGGAGATTGTAGAATTTTCCTATATATTTATTTTCCTATTTTGGCAGCCTCCTCTTGTGTCCCTCCTTTCTTTTTTTAGGCTGAACAGACCCAGTTCTTTCAAATTTTCCTCACTGGCCATGCTGTCTAGTCCTTTAAGCATTATCACTTTAGTTCTCTGAACTATCTTTCCTATTTGTTTCTTAAAATGTGGTACTCATAATTGGACACAATACCACAGCTGACACTTCACCAAAGCCATGTACAACAGATTTAGTTTTTTACAATTTGTTTTTTTTTCCCATTTTTCTTCCATTTTGTTATGCATAGTTTGATTTGTCCTAAGTATAATATATTGTGGGTATTTCTACACATGAACTTTGATGCACAGTAGACTTTTCTTGTGCATTAAAGCATTATGTAAAAAAACCATGACCATACAATAATGCACAGAAAAATAATCTACTGTGCTTTAAGTACCACTAAAAAAGTGTGCAAATGCACTACTATGCATTAGCATAGCCTAATGCACATTAATTTAGTACCTCACATTACAGATACTAAATTTAATGTACATTAGAAAAGGTACATTAATGCACATGCAGATGTGCCCTGCATAGAATTGAATTTTATTTTATTTCTCCATTTGCAGATCGTTTCTCTATTTTATCAAGATCATTCTAGATTTTGATCCTGTTCCTGAAAGTGCTTGAAATCTAGGTTGCTGTCATCCACAATTTTTATAAGTGTATTTCTATTCCGATATCTAAGTCATCAGTGAAATATTGAATAGAGTTGTGTCCAGAGAACAGTCCGCTGGAATCTCAGTTAAACAGTGGAACAAGGATAACTACTCTAGCTCTTACTAACAGATTGGCTTTACAAAAAACTGTATACCTACCTTGTGGTGATTTCATTTCTGATGATGAGGTTGGTATATGGGTTTGTATCAAATGTCTTGCTAAAGCTAAAAATATAGAGCTTTCCCCCTTGGCCAACAGGCTAGTCACCCTGCCAAAAAGGGAAATTACATGCATTTGACATGATTTGTAGACGACAAACCCATGCTGGCCATTTTTATAATCACATTATCTTCTAGATGCTTATAAAGTGATTGCTAAATAATTTGTAATGGTACCTAGGTATTAAAGATAGGCTGGTTGGTCTATAACAGAACATTACAACTCTTTTTACATGTTGTAATAATTTAAAATATCAGAAATAAGCACTGTAAAATCCTGTCATGCTGCTACTGTATAGTACAACATAAATGTTGATTACGCTATTTTAAATAACTAAAGAAAAGTACACTTGTAATAAATTAAATATTTATGTCAAAACCTTCCTTTGGGGCCAGATCTGAAGTGCTTTGGAGCTAATGAAAACCTCCCAATTCACATCAGTGAGCTTTGGATTGGACCTGTAGACACATCTGTCATATTCTAAACTGACACCTGCATTGTTTTGATAGACAGCTTGGCAGTAAGGCTCTGCAAACTGTAAAGTCTGTAAAAAGGCTTTGATGATACAGCATATGGAGCCAAGTGCATCCCTGGTGAAATTTCATTGATGTATTTGGCTCTATTTGTTTTAAAACAGTAATCTTTGTGGTGATGGTTTCTGTTTCCTAAGGTGTAATAAGAAGGTTTAGACATTAGTGTCTGTTATAGAGTTGGGGGTGGGGGAGAAGACTCTGAGGAATTCATTGTCTTTGTAAAGTCTCCAGCCTAATTAGATAGAAACACTGCTTATCATCTGACCTTTTTAAGTTTTGATTTGTTTGTGTTTATTTATGAAATTGTAGGAGCGCCATCTGGTGGCTATTTCAACACCAGAAACTTCTTGAGAATTTTTTAACAAAGCTACTCTAGTGGATGTCATGTTAGAATTAAATAATAAAAAGAAGTGAGTTCAAATCCTGTCTAGTTAAGATTTTCTTCATGAATCAAGTTGTTATATTTTTTTCCATTGGAGAATGGATGACTAATGAAATGCTGAATTTATGGTTTTCCTGAAGAAAACATGGAAGATTAGCATGATAACCATAACTAGACAGGTGTGCGATTTTATGGGGGAGTGTGAGTAGAAGTGAGTGTAAGTGCGAGTAGTGGGGGAGAGATACATATATACAGACTTACACACAGGTAACTATACTACATAATATATACAGATACATATGATATATAAATACACACTATTCAAGTTTGCAAAGTGAAAAATTAGGAAGTTAGGAAATTGTAGCTGTACAGTGGTCAGTGATACCTACCTTAATTCTATCTGCTCATGTATCCATCTTGTGCACTGTGTGACAGTTGCTGGGGCTGTCTGAGCATTTACTGAAGAGGAATGAACTCTTTCTTCAAACAGGTTGTGAAAGTTTCCAGATCAGAGGCCCTGGTTCCCATGGGGGACTTCAGTCACCCTGACCTCTGCTCAAAGGGCGATACAGCAGTGCGCAGGCAATACAGGAAGTTTTGGAGAGTGTTGGGGACAACTTCCCATGCAAATGCTAGAGTGACCAACTAGGGGCTGTGCTCTTTTTGACCTGCTGCTCACAAACAGGGAAGAATTGGTGGGGAATGCACTATTTGAGCATGTCCAGATGAGCTCACACATGCCTTTTGCCATGTCTCAAAGCCATTTGAGACACAGCAAGAGGCATGCTGGGAACAAAAACATGTTTTCCACGCTACATATTTCCAGTGCAGGCTCAAAATTCGATACCTGGAAATCCAGGGATAAAAAAAAAAAAAAAAAAAACCCCACAGAAAAAAAGCGGGGCAGGGCACAGTCTGGGACCATGCCCTGAGGCAACCAGAAGCTCATGTCCTCCAAAGAGATGCTCTGGTACTGGCCAGAGCATGTCTATGGCTGCTCCTTGCCCCAGTGCTGCAACATGCTGCAGCATATGCGGGGCAAGGAGCAGTTCAGGCTGCAAAAATCGGGACCAGGGCTCCGTCCCCAGTTAAGTAGAGACTGGGGGTGGGAGGCACTGGAGCTGGGGCTGTGTGGGTGGGGAAGACTGGAGGGAAGGGGGACTATAGAGGGGAGCTGTTTGGGAGGGGTGGGTCCCTTGCCTGCCCCCCAACATGGTCCAGACCCCACCCCCCCAAAGCAGCAGGAGCCATCAGGGCTCAGGGCCCTCCTGGCACAGCTTCCTCGCATGGTGTGGGGCATCAAAGCTCGGCCCTGGTCACCTGACACCTGGCACTGCCTGTGCCCCATCACACGGGGCTGGGTCCTGCCCACACAGACTTCATGCACCATCAAGCTAGGCCAGTTCTCTGCAGGTAGGATGCAGCCCTCTGTGACACATGATCCCTGTGAGTGGTGCAGGGCTCTGAGTGACAGCCTGAGTGGCCCAGAGCTGCCCGAAGGCTCACAGCACTGCTCTGAGCTGGGCAGAACCCATGCGATATGCTACAGGCAGCACCAAGTGCCAGAAGGGTGGGACCAAGTCGCACTACCCCATGCTGCATGGTGAGGGACAGCTGTACCAGGAAGGCCCAACTGCTCCAACAGCCACTGGTGCTGTGGATAAGCTCTGGGCCCTGTGAGGGGGCATATGGGTCCTGGGGGGGAGGGGATTTGGCCCCTATGGGGGGTTATGCCTCTTTGCGGGGGGGAGTTGTGGCACCTGTGGGGGGAGAGCTTTGGCTCTGTGGGGAGGCTGGGACCCTGCAGGTGGGGCTGTGGCCTTGCAGGAGGGCTAGGGCCCTGCAGGGGAGCAGCTCCCCCACACAGTCCCCCAACATCCACAGTTCCCCCAGAATCCCCCCACACCTACCCACAAACCCACCCACATCCCCCCGACACCTGTTCCCACCCCGCTCCTGCAAACCCCACACCCCAGCATCACACATGCATCATGTGATAAAAAAAACAAAAGCAAATGTGAAAATATATAGATATTTAGAAATTATTTTATTATGATGATAGAGACACTGGTAAGCTTCCAAACTGCTTTAATATTGTACATATAGCAATAAAACCTGGGAGCATGGCCACCTCCCCTTGTGTGTTCTGTTCCCTACTGGGGTCTCTGGCATGCCAGCTGGAGGAGCTCCAGGCCACAGTCCAGAGACTGCGTGCCATCAGGGACTGCAAGCAGGAGATTGACTCCTACTGCAAGGCCCTTCTCCCCCAGGAGACGGAGGGTAGACCATGGTCTCCCTCTGGGACAAGGGAGGACCAGGGGACCTCCCATTCTGTTCAGCCACAGGGTTGGACCAAGGTGGTTAAGGGCCCCAAGGCCTGCCACACCAACGCTTCTGCCCCGCTGAAGCTTTGCAACAGGTATGAACCTTTTTCAGCCCCAGCAGAGCCTGCTAAGTTGCCAGCTCCCGCAGGCAACACAGACTCAACTGTAGCGACCGCCCCGACTCTCTCTAAGACAAAACACAAAGTGTTTGTCGTGGGAGACTCCATCCTGATGGGGACAGAGGGGCCAATCTGCCGCCCCGACCCCTCGGTCTGGGAAGTTTGCTGCTTCCTGGGAGCCCGTATCTGAGACATTGCAAAGATCTCTAAACTCCTCCAGCCCACTGACCACTACCCTATGCTCCTCATCCATATGGGCACCAATGACATGGTTCAGAACCCTCCCAGCCAGGTCATGAAGTACTACAGGGATTTGGGAGTGGGGCTTAAGGGGTTGGGGGCACAGGTGATGTTTTCCTCAATCCTTCCAGTTTTGGGCTATGGGCTGAGGAGGGAGAGGAGGATCCAGGTAGTGAACCAAAGGCTGCAGTGCTGGTGTCATCAGGAAGGCTTTGGATTCCATGACCAAAGTCTTCTGTTTGGTGAGAGAGGCAGTGAGCTGCAGGGAATGGACAGCCTCCACCTCTCTCTGCTGGGCAGGAGTCTCTTCTCAGCCAGACTGGCTGACCTGCTCTACCAGGCTTTAAACTAAGCCTGCCGGGGGACGGGGGGACTACTGCCACTGCTGGCCCACTGAGAAACCCTTGCAAAGCCAGCAGGCCAAGGCACTTAAGGGATCCTACCCCTGCCCCAGCCCTAGAGCAAGCTGTGGGCAAGTCAAAGGCCCCCTAAGGGGACACTTGCATGCCTGTACACCAATGTCAGGAGGTTGGAGAATAAGCAGGAGGAACTTGTCCTCCTGCTCAACACAAATAATTTTGATGTCATAGAGATAACAGAGACCTGGTGGGAATCCACCCATGACTGGACCATGGGTCTAGACAGCTATACCCTGTACAGGAGGGATCGAGTGGACAAAAGGGGCGGAGGTGAAGCTCTTTGTCAAGGAGAGCTATGCATCCCTACAAGCCAACATTGGCACCCAGGGTGGATGACTAGAGACCCTCTGGGTTAAAATCCATGGGGAACATGGCACAGGAGGTACAATGGTGGGAATGTAGTACAGACCTCCCTCCCAGAATCAAGAGATTGACCAGGAGTTTGCCAGGGAATTGGCTGAAGCTGCATGCTCCTGGTCCATGGTTGTCATGGGAGACTTCAACTACTTGGACATCTCATGGGAAGAGTGCTCAGCCAAATCTAAACAGTCGCAATGATTCCTTACGTGTGTGGATGAGCTCTATCTGACTCAAGAAGTCTACAGGCCAACAAGAGGCAAAGCGCTGCTTGACCTGGTACTGGCAACTGGGGATGACCTAATCAGTGACCTAACAATTGAAGGGAAGCTGGGTGACAGCAACCACGAGCTGATCATCTTCACCATCCGCTGAAAAGCTGTCAAGTAAGTCAGCAGTACAGATGTCCTCAACTTCAGGAGGGCTGACTTTGACAAGCTCAGGAGACTTGTCGGTGAGGCCCTAAGGGACAACGACCCCAAAGGGAGGGAAGTCAAGGAAGAGTCATTGCTCCTTAAGGGAGCTATCCTAGATGCACAAGCTAAGGCTATTCTGTCTTGGAAGAAAGGCAGCAAGAGGGTACAGCAGCCCCCTTGGCTCTCCAGGGAACTAGCGGTCCTCCTGTGTCTAAAAAGACAGACCTACAAAGGATGGAGGATGGGATCCACCTCTAAGGAGGAATACTCTGCACTGGTCCGGACCTGCAGGGAGTGAACCAGAAAAGCCAAGGCTGCCATGGAACTCCAACTGGCTACAAGTATCAAGGACAATAAAAAGTCTTTTTTTAGATAGGTGGGGAGCAGGAGGAAAAGCAAAGGCAACATGGGACCCCTGCTAAACCAAAATGGAGAACTAATGCCTGACACCCAGGAAAAAGCCAAGATGCTAAATGGGTACTTTGTGTCAGTCTTTCACAAGTCCCATAGGATGCCACTGCCCATTACAGGACAGGGATGCCTAAGTGAGGGTGGTACCTTGACCTCCATCAATGCTGACCTTGTGAAGGAACAGCTTGAGAGGCGGAACACCTTCAAGTCAGCCAGCCCTGACAATTTACACCCCAGAGTACTCAAGGAGCTGGCGGCATAGCTCAGCCCCTGGCACAGATCTTTGAGAGCTCCTGGCACTCTGGTGAAGTGCCCGATGATTGGTAGAAGGCCAATATGGTGCCTATGTTCAAGAAAGGGAGGAAAGTGGATCTGGCAAACTACAGACCCATCAGCCTGACCTATATCCTGGGGAAGGTGTTAGAAAAAATCATAAAGGACGCCATTCTTAATGGACTGGCTGATGGCAACACCCTGAGGGATAGCCAGCATGGGTTTATTGCAGGTAGGTCATGCTTGACCAATCTCATTTCCTTTTACGACCAGGTGACCTATCACCTGGACAAGGGGGAAGAGACTGATGTCATGTATCTCGACTTTAAATAAGCCTTCAATCTGGTATCCTTTGATCACCTTTTGGCAAAAGTGGCCAACTGTGGCCTCAGGTCCACCATGATCCACTGGCTGGGGAATTGGCTCCATGGTTGGACCCAGAAGGTGGTGGTTGATGGAAGTCAATTGTCATGGTGCCCTGTGACCAGTGGAGTCCCTCAAGGATCTGTCCTTGGACCTATTTTGTTCAACCTCTTCATTAATGATGAGGACATTGGAGTCATACAAGTTTGGCCAAACAAGTTCTATCAAGTTCACCGATGATACCAAACTTTGGGGTAAAGCATCCACACCTGAGGACATGGGGGTAATCCAGGCTTGTAAGGTTTGACCTAGAAACTACTATGCAAAGCCTAAGCAAAAGTGAATGTTGTGTGTCGAATGCCCATCTGCAATGATAAGGGGCAGACAGTCTTAGATAGAGGAAGCTTGAAAACAAAAAACAGAATCAGAGGTACTGGAGCAAAGAGCTCATTAAAATACTAAAAATCACACCCCGAGGCGGGGAAGATATATGCTAACGGAACATATATGTACGTTAATGAGATACATAGCTAAAACACAGGTATAGAGACATGCTCAGTAAAGAACTCCTTGCGTCACTCCTTTATAACCAATTAGCAAACAAGGATGCTTATGAAGATTCAACCTCTGGTATATAAGGGGCTCAGTATTGAATGTGCTTGTGCTTGTCTTGGGAGATTATTCCGCTTGCACCTTTTATTGCTAGCAATAAATCATTTTTATACTTTCACCCCTGGTATCTTTATTGGCCTTTGCATACCGGGCACGAACCCAGACTTGGGCTGGGGCCTAACAGTTTTTGGCACCCCAGATGGTACTGCCGTAGATAAAGCTTTTCCCGGACTAACTGACGACCGGTTTATCTGCTTCTTCTTATCAAAAGTCGAGCGCGCCCCAGGATTTCTTTTCCCGGTGAGACTTTTGTTTCAGGAGAAGCTGGATCGCTGAGGCGGCAGTAGCCTAACGGTGCAACGCCATAGAGTGAAAGTATCAGTAACAGGCACCTGGGTGAGAGGGTAGAAAGGGCATAAGGCCTACCGTCAGTACGTCTGCCTGGGATTATCTCTGTAAGTATTCTGTCTGGCCCGAGTCCAAGACCAGTGATTTTTCCCCTGTGAGGACAAGGACTAAAAACAGATCCCTGGATCCCAGGTAAGTCAGACGGTCAGAACCGGGAAGGCAGTCCTGAAATGGGTACTATTAACAGTAAGGTTAGCAAATGTACCCCCCTCTCTTGTGTATTGAGACATTGGGCAGAGTTTGGTGAGGATGCTATGACTAAGAAGAAAGCTAAATTCTTCTGTGAAACTGCATGGCCACGCTATCAGCTAGATGATAAAGAATATTGGCCTCGGGAGGGAAGTGTTAATTATAATACCATCTTACAATTGATTTTGTTCTGCCGGCAGAATGGTAAATGGGAGGAATTGATGTATGTGCAAGCGTTTATGTCTCTTTGTAGAGATAAAAAAGTTTTGGAGGAATGTGGATTGGGGGAGGGGGTTGGGATCTGTGAGATGGCTGTGGCTCGACCAGCTGCAAATCCTGTCCTGGACTGTCCGGAGCCGGAGGCTCTTCCCCCTGTGTTGCCTTTACCTTATCCTCTTCCTCCTCCTCCTCCTCCTCCTGATTCATCTGATTCCTCGTTGGCATCTGCTCTTCCTGCTTCTTCCCCCCCTGAGGCAGAAGTTGTAAATACCCCCCGACATAGGGATCTGGAACAGCGCCAACCATGGCCGTCAGGTGTTTGGCAATCTCCAAACTCCCCGACTTCTCCTGATATAAGCCTGGGAGGAGGATGGAGAGTACAGTTAGAAGCAGACTCCGGGGTTAAGGGAAAATATCACAGGGAATCTGATTCTGGCTGTGGGAAGGGAAATGGGGTATTTCCCCTAAGAAAACAAGTGGTACCCGGGCCTCTCGAAGATGACGGTGAGCCAACCTACCGTCGAACCTTTGTGCACATTCCTTTTAATACCTCAGATTTGTATAATTGGAAGAACAATAACCCCAGCTTGAGAGAGAATCCTGAAAAGGTACAGAACCAGTTTAAAATGATTTTCAAAACCCATAACCCAACTTGGGCAGATGTTCAGTCTCTTCTAGATATCTTATTGACACCAGAAGAAAGGAGAATGGTAGTGAACAAAGCTCGTGAGTACGTGGAAAAGGAAATTATTGCAGGGAACCTGCAAGGAAATAGAGATGATCATGTTCCCATCCAGGAGCCAGATTGGAAACCAGACCAAGATATGACCTCCATCCGTGCCTATCGAGAATATATCCTCCGAGGATTGAGAGATGCTGTGAAAAAACCTCAAAATCTCAGTAAGGTGTATGAGATTCGACAGGAGGCTAATGAGACCCCGAGTGCTTTTTTGGAAAGAATTTACAATACTTTCAGACAATACACTCGTGAGGATCCGGAGGATGCATCGAACGCTTGCATGGTAAATATGATCTTTATGGGTCAAAGTGCACCAGACATTAGAAAGAAGTTGCAGAAGGCAGACGGAGCAACAGGTATGCCTATTTCCCAACTAGTAGACATTGCTTACCAAGTATTTACTAACTGAGAAAGTGTTCAGGAAAAGAAACAGGACAAGAAAGAGGAGAGAAAGATGAAAATGCAGGCAGCCCTAGTGGCAGCTGCAATCACGAGAAAACCTAGAGATGAGGGATCCTGGAGACAGCCGCAGAGACGGGGTCCATTAGAGAAAGATCAATGTGCCTTTTGCAAACGAAAAGGACATTGGAAGCGGGAATGCCCTTATCGAAAAGTTGGGGAAGGTGAAAAGAAGAAAGAGGAGAGCAGTGGATTGTTCGCTTTTGGAAGGGATTCAGATTGAAGGGGACCGGAGGCCCGGGAGGGAAAGATAACCCAGATCCCAGTGTCCCCTGACGAGCCTCTGGTTAAAATGCAACTAGGGGACAGAGATGAATTGGTAGATTTTCTCGTAGATATAGGTGCTGCCCATTCTGTTTTAACTCAAAAACTGAAACCTTTAAGTAAAAAGACTGTGCCGGTGGTAGGGGTTACAGGGAAGGCAGTAACACGATCCTTCCTACAGCCAATGACCTGTAATATTGGGCAGGCCGAAGTTACCCATCAATTCTTGTACATGCCAAACTGCCCCGTTCCCCTTTTAGGGAGAGACCTCCTCTGTAAACTGCAAGCTATGTTGTCGTTCCAGGATGGGCAAATGTTTTTAACAGTACCTCCTGAAAAGGGGAGGCATTTGCAGGCTTGCCTTCTCGGCCTTCTCCGAGAGGAGAGTACACTGGATATTCCTCAACCCCTGCTCGATGCTGTTGTTCCATGGGTATGGGCAGGTCACCGACCTGGGAAGGCTAAAAATGCTGACCCTGTGAAGATTCAACTTTTGCCAGGGGCCCAGCCTCCATGTGTGAAACAATATCCAATGCGGATGGAAGCCAGGAAAGGACTGAAGCCGTTAGTTGAACGGTTCCTGGAGTATGGCCTTCTCCGTGAATGTACATCAGCTTTTAACACACCCATCTTGCCTGTGAAGAAGCCTAAGAGTAATGAATATCGTTTCGTCCAAGACTTGAGAGCTGTAAATAAAGTGGTTGTGAGTATATGCCTGGCCGTGCCTAATCCGTACACCTTGCTATCTGCTTTGAACCCAGATCATAATTGGTTTACGGTTATTGATTTAAAAGATGCTTTCTTCTGTATACCGGTAGAGAAGGGATCTCAGGAAATATTTGCATTTGAATGGGAAGACCCAGATACTAGCATTAAGACTCAGTTGTGCTGGACTGTTTTACCCCAAGGATTTAAAAACAGCCCAACCTTATTTGGCAATGCATTAAGCAAGGATTTACGCAGGCTAGAATTGCCACTGTCCTGTGCTCTTTTGCAATATGTAGATGACTTGCTTTTAACAGCCACCACTGAAGCAAGCTGCCTGGAAGGAACAATTTGCCTCCTTAATTTTCTGGGTCAACAAGGGTATCGCGTTTCCAGGAAAAAGATGCAGCCCATATCCCAGAAGGTCACATATTTGGGATTTGAATTACAGCCTGGTCAGAGAGCCCTGTTACCTGAAAGAAAAGAAGCTATATGCCGGCTGGCACCCCCAATAACAAAGAAACAACTACGAGGATTTTTAGGTACAGTAGGTTTTTGCAGGATTTGGATTCCAAATTTTGGGGTTATTGCAAAACCTCTGTATGAAGCAACACACGGAGATGAAAAGGTACTCGAATGGACTGAAGAGTGTGAGCAAGCATTCTGCCAGTTAAAGCAGGCTCTCATTGAAGCACCCGCCTTAGGACTACCGGACATGAGTAAGCCTTTTTCCCTTTTTGTGCATGACCGAGGTGGGGTAGCCGTGGGAGTCTTAACACAGAAATTGGGTAGCTGGCAACGACCAGTGGCATATTTTTCAAAAAAATTAGACTTTGTGTCATGTGGATGGCCTGCTTGTCTCCGGGCTGTTGCTGCTACCTGTCTGCTAATACAAGAAGCTGAAAAATTAACCCTAGGCCATGAAATGATTGTATATATTCCTCATGCGGTACTTACAGTCTTGGAACAGAAAGGAGGGAACTGGTTAACTCCGGGACGAATGGCTCGATATCAGGCCATCCTCCTAGATAAGCCTGAAATAAAATTAGCCATTTCTCGCAATGTAAATCCAGCAACACTGTTGCCATCTATGGGTGACACACCAGATCTTGTGCATGACTGTTTGCAAACATTGGAAACTGTTTATTCTTCAAGACCAAATTTGAGAGACAGACCTCTTGAAAAAGCTGACCTGGAGTTCTACACTGATGGCAGCTCGAGTATAGAGAATGGAATTCGAAAATCCGGATACGCTATCGTGACTGCACAGAATGTGATAGAAGCAGGACCTTTAAACCCATCTGTTTCAGCTCAAAAGGCTGAACTCATTGCTATGACTCGGGCTTTGCAATTGGCGGCCAACAAAACTGTCAATATTTATACTGACTCTAAATATGTTTTCCTTGTTTTACATGCTCACGGAGCACTATGGAAAGAGCGAGGTCTACTTGATTCAAAAGGAACAGGCATTAAACATAGCAAGCAGATAAAAGCCCTCCTTAAGGCAGTCTGGGAACCAAAAGAAGTAGCGATAATGCACTGCAAAGCTCATCAAAAGAAAAATGATGATTCATCCACAAAAGGTAATCGATTTGCTGACGCTACAGCAAAGAAAGCAGCTAAAAAACCTCAGACAGACTTGCTGCCCGAAGTAAGTAATCTGTTACCTCTCCTCCCAGACTTATACCAGCCTGTGACACCACAGTACGGGGAAAGAGACAAACAATAGATAAGAGAGTTTCAAGCAAAGAAGGGGGAGCACGGGTGGCTAGTAGCAAAGGATGGCCGCATTATCATCCCAGCTGCCTGGGTTCATGTGGTAGTGAAGAGAGCTCATCATGGCACCCACTATGGACCCAGGGCCCTGATAAGGTGGATCAGTCACTATGTAACTGGAGTGGGATTAAGAGAGGCTGCCAAGAAGGTATCAGAGACATGTGAGGTCTGCCAGAGAAATAACCCAAAAGGAGGGAGAAAAGAAACTTCAGGACATAAGAGAATAGGCAATGGGCCAGGAGAAGAATGGCAGGTGGATTTTACTGAGTTACCCCGGCAACAGGGGATGAGATATCTCCTTGTCTTTGTGGACACTTTCTCTAATTGGGTTGAGTGCTTCCCATGTCGGACTGCCCAAGCCCGAGAGGTGGTCAAGGCACTCCTACGAGAAATTATACCTCGCTTTGGACTTCCAAAAGGAATAGGGTCAGACAATGGCCCACATTTCATTGCACAAATTACTCAAAAGGTTTCTGAGTTCCTGGGAATCAGCTGGCATTTACACACCCCTTGGAGACCCCAGTCCAGTGGAAAAGGGGAACGTATGAATCAGACCTTAAAAAGACACCTTGCAAAGATTTGCCAAGAAGCTCGACTCAAATGGCCAGAGGCCCTACCCTTGGCCCTGTTGCGAGTAAGGGTCGCACCACATTCTAAATTGGGATTAAGCCCATTTGAGATAATGTATGGTAAGCCTTACCCTCTGAGTCTGCCCATGGGTACTGAACAACAGTTACATGTTTTAGGAGAGGGAATGATTAG
Source organism: Alligator mississippiensis (assembly GCF_030867095.1). Taxonomy (NCBI): domain Eukaryota; kingdom Metazoa; phylum Chordata; order Crocodylia; family Alligatoridae; genus Alligator; species Alligator mississippiensis. Next base: position 250,588,463 of record NC_081825.1, read on the forward strand.
AGAATATGTATGGTCTTTGGTTTCTGTTTTGTCTTCCATCCATCAGCAGGTACGGGACGTGCTGCAGACACAGAACCAGTCTCCTACCCCGGAAAATCAATTATTACCTGGAAGTTACGCTCTTGTGAAAGATTGGAACGAGGAACCACTTCGAGCCAGATGGAAGGGCCCGTATAGAGTACTTTTAACGACCCCAACGGCAGCAAAGCTCGAAGGAATCAAGACTTGGATACATTCCAGTCGCCTAAAGCCGGTGGCTGAACCAGAACAAGAAGAAACTCCTGCAAACTCCGGGACCGGAGGCAGAGAACAGTGGAAGGTGGAGCCAATAAGGGACTTAAAATTCCTATTCAAAAGAAAGGAACTTTGAATAATTTGTCAATCTTTGATCAAGTTTTACAAGCCTTATTATGAAATTGTTCAAGGTTTTAGTGTGGGGCACCCTAATTTGTCCACTCCTACTTATAGGAGGGGAAAATCTTTTACCACAAGAATTTGACCCTCAGGAAAATGTCTGGATTTATCTGGCCCGGGAAATATTAAATAGAACAGACTTCTGCTTGGCAGGAGGGATCAATGCTCATCTGGTTTTTACCTCATGCTTAATTGCAGTACCTACCCCTTTGACAATTTTACAGAATTATACTATGCTGAAAGATGTAAAGAAGGAAAATACATATCAGGATATATATAAGTGGGGGACTATTGTAAAAGAGAAAAGCAGAGACATGTTTTCTGTACGGGTTCAGGCAACAGCTAATGCTTCTGAATGTTTCTTAATAGTGAATTGTACCAGTAATTGCTTTAAATTGAACCAAGGTAGAAAAATCTTCTGTAATAAGACCAGTCAAATATCCTATGTATATACACATACCATCCTTCCTCGAGGATGGTTTCTGGCCTGCGGGAGAATGATATATTCATACCTTCCAGCAAATGCTACTGGGGGACCATGCAACATTGCCCGGGTAACTGCAGCTCTTCCAAGGAAGTCTGACCTAATGCACACTGAACAAACCCCTCTTGGTGGGAGGTTTAAACGAGCATACACTACTCTCACTGCTGATTGTGATGAGAATGATTCCCCTGGACAATTATCTAAGGCAGAATACATAGCATTAGCTGCATCTATAGTGGGGGTTCCGGGTCTTGCTGTAAGTAATAGCAGAAATCTTAATGCAGTAGCCTGTGTTTTAGCAAAAGGACTAAATGCTACATCTCGAGCACTCTCAGCCTTGAATGCTGAACAAAAACAACTAAGGGACGCTGTCTTAGAGAATAGAGCCGCTATTGATTATCTCTTGTTACGACACAATCTGGGGTGTGAAACCTTAAAAGGAATGTGCTGCTTCAACCTCACTGATAATTCTGTGCTAATTGAAGACAAAATTGGTGCCTTACAACGATTGACACAGACATTGAAAGAAACATCTGGCTTAGACTTTTCCTGGTTAACTTCCTGGCTTCCCAATTTTGGATGGTTGAAGCAGTTGTTTTGTATGGTTGTTCTATTTTGCTTTATAGGGATTATGATCTGTTTCTGTATCCATTGTATACCGGTTTGTATCGCATCTATCTTCAGGCCTAAGGTAAATCAAATGATTTTGCAAAAAAAAGAAAGCTGAGAATACTAGATTTGTGTTAAGTCAAATTGAATGGAGCAATCATAATTAATAATAATTATAAATGCTCCAGATGAGGGAAATGTAAGGTTTGACCTAGAAACTACTATGCAAAGCCTAAGCAAAAGTGAATGTTGTGTGTCGAATGCCCATCTGCAATGATAAGGGGCAGACAGTCTTAGATAGAGGAAGCTTGAAAACAAAAAACAGAATCAGAGGTACTGGAGCAAAGAGCTCATTAAAATACTAAAAATCACACCCCAAGGCGGGGAAGATATATGCTAATGGAACATATATGTACGTTAATGAGATACATAGCTAAAACACAGGTATAGAGACATGCTCAGTAAAGAACTCCTTGCGTCACTCCTTTATAACCAATTAGCAAACAAGGATGCTTATGAAGATTCTACCTCTGGTATATAAGGGGCTCAGTATTGAATGTGCTTGTTCTTGTCTTGGGAGATTATTCCGCTTGCACCTTTTATTGCTAGCAATAAATCATTTTTATACTTTCACCCCTGGTATCTTTATTGTCCTTTGCATACCGGGCACGAACCCAGACTTGGGCTGGGGCCTAACAGGCTGACCTTGACAGGCTCAGTAAATGAGTGGATGAGAACCTAATGGTGTTTAACACCAAAAAATGCAAGGTTCTCCACCTTGGAAGGAAAAACCTGCAGCATGTCTAGGCTCAGAAGTGCTATGCTGACTAGCACTATGGACAAGAGGGACTTAGGGGACAGGACTGACCACAAGATGAACATGAGCCTGCAATGTGATGCTGCGGCCAGTAAAGCAAGCAAAATGCTGGCTTGTATCCATAGATGCTTCTCAAGCAAATCCCAGGACATCACTCTTCCATTGTACTCGGCCTTAGTGAGGCCGCAGCTGAAGTACTGTGTCCAGTTTTGGACTCCACAATTCAAAAAGGATGTGGAGAAGCTTGAGAGAGTCCAGAGGAGAGCTACGCGCATGATCAGAGGTCAGGAAAATGGACCTTATGACGAGAGGCTGAGAGCCATGGGACTCTTCAGCCTGGAAAAGTGCAGGCTCAGGGGCAAACAGATGGACTCCTATAAGTTTATAAGGGATGTTCATGAGGACCTGAGGGAACATTTGTTCACCAGAGTGCCCCAAGGGATTACAAGGTCAAACGGTTATAAATTCCTGCAAGACCATTTCAGGCTGGACATAAGGAAGAACTTCTTTACTGTCCGAGCTCCCAAGGTCCAGAATGGCCTGCCGCTGGTGGTTCAAGCACCTACTTTGAGAAACCTGGATGTTTTTCTTGCTGGGATCCTATGACCCCAGCTGACTTCCTGCCCCTGAGGCAGGGAGCTGGACTCGTCGATCTTCCGAGGTCCCTTCCAGCCCTAATGTCTATGAAATCTATGAAATATATTAAATTTATGGAAAAAAAATGCCTGACGTATCTTTCTCTCTTTTTGTAGCAACCCCAAGTTTTTCTTTTTTTTTAATTTATTTTAAAATGCATTCCCTCCCCTTCCCCAACCATTTATGACCTTTTCTCTCCCTCTATATTCCCTATAGATAAGTATAAGTGAGCTCAGACTTAGGATAAGCTTTAAACATTTTTATTTTGGTAGCCAGTTTTTGGTTTTGGATATCCACTGTTTTATATTGTATAATTATTAAGTTTGTATTAATTTTTACTGTTGTATATTGTATTATTATCATTTTTGTATTGATTTTTATTGTTTCATATGGATATTGTATGGTTTAGGGATGTGTTTGTAAGTGAACCAAAGTCATGTCAAGTTTCTATTTTACATGTCAAACCTCCATCTTGTGTCTTCTGCCTGGGCATCCCATGTTGCAATAATATGATTCATTGTACCCCTCCCATGTAAATTGGTTCCCTGATGAATGAGAATATTGGGAATGATTGAAATACAATGGTAGCAGGCCTCTACTGAATGGCCTGTAATGACTGGGCCATCACCTCACATTGAGTCATCCAGGAACCACGGACCTCACCCAGGAACAGAGACAAGACCAGCATTTGAAAGACAAAAGACCCTGCAGAACCAGCAACTCTATCATTGTACCCCACCATTACAGACACCCGAAACTGCACATCCCTGCATGGAGCACACATGCTCAGTATGCCAGGGTCTGACCCTTGCCTGGGCATGCTTCCTGTCACTAGAGTCACACAAGGTCTGCCCCTATAAAAAGGAGCAGTGAAGACAGACCCAGTGGGAATGCCATTTCCATCCGGACCAGACCAGCTTCACGTCACCTATCCACCCAGAGGCCCTGCCGGCAACCCCCTCTGGACAACATCTAGCTAAAGGAGACCCTGACTGGGCATCGAGGATCAACTTCCAGCCTAGGATAGGTAGATATTACCTGCACACCTCCTCCTACAATTTGGACTCTCTCTCTGTCTCTCTCTGTCCTCCTGGACTTCAGTGGACTTCAGCCCCTGCACCAAGCCTCTCTAACCCCTGCTGCCATTGTGTGTGCATGCATGTGTGTGTGTGTGGGTGCAAGGGAACCAATAAGACATTATGTCATCATCTCCCCTGTTCAATAAAACCACTGTCATTAACCCCAAGTTGGGTCATGTTTTACTTAATCCCAGTCCCTTCCCTATCTTAAATCCCAGCCTCATTCTCTCTCTCTCTCACTCTCTCTCTCAGCTCCAGTCCCCACACTCTCTGCTAGTTTCCCAATCTCCTCCCAATTCTGCCCCATGTTTTGTTCCACCTCTCAGCCTCTTCTTGCTTTCCTGCTGTCCCTGCTTCCTTTCAGCCTCCAGTGCCATCTACTGCCTTTTCCCTGTGACTTTCTGCTGCCTTTCTCCGCTTTCCCACTGCCCTACCACCTTTCAGTCTCTCCTGCCACTTTTCCTGTGTTTTTATGCTGTCTCTCTGTTTTCAGGCGTTCCCTGCACCTTCTGTAGCTCCCCCCTCCCCAGCTCCTCGTGACTGTCCTGCAATTTTCTCCAGCAGCTGGAGCCTTTTTCCAGTTCCCAGCACCTACTGCCACTCCTTGCAACTTCTGTAGTTGCCTCAGAGCCATCCTCTGGCTCCCCACACCCAGAGCCACTCTTTAACACCCAAACTTTCCCTTAGTCCCATTTTCCCTCTCCCCCCCTACCTTTTCAGTTTCCCAGTCTCTGGCTCCAGTCCCAGCCTCTGTGCCACATCGTTTCCCTGTTCTGCAGGCTTTGGGTGTTGTCTTTTAATCAATTAAGATCAATTAACCTAAATTTACCCTCGAGCCTCAGTTCTTCAGCCCAGGCCCCTGTAGTCTACTGGTTCTAATCCCGGTCCTGGTAACTTCCATTCCCCACACTTCTACTTTCTTACTTTAACCTTTCCCCAGGTATCCCAAGTACACCAAGTACATACATACATACATACATACACATCACAACACCCAACTTAGGAACTTACCTGTGTGTATGTGTAGGTGGGTGGTATGTGTGTGAATTAGTGAATACATCTATATATACATATATAGATATCATTGTGTGTGTGTATGTTATATGAATTAGTAATCCATGTATGTGTATTGGGTGTGCAGGTGTTGGTAAATGGTAACTGATTCTGTCTAAATTTGGTGTGTGTAGTGTGTATGGGCTTAAACTGGTGATAGGTGTGCATGAACCTAGACTAGTTATTTTGAAAGTGTGTGTATCTGAGTTGCTAGTGCAAGTATGTATGCCTAGTAGGGGTGTATGCACCTAGTGAGTCTGTGTGTGATTAATTGATTTTTATGTGTGCATGTGCAATTGTACACCATGCCTTCCTGTCTAACTGTGCAATATTGAGATCCCGAGTATTGGCCTGACCCCTCAGGGCAACATTTTATATATATATATATATATATATATATATATATATATATACACATACACACACACATATTCTAATATTAATAAATATTCTAATATTATAAAAGCCTAAGTCTGTCTGTCTGTCTGTCCATAATGCTTTATTCATGCTTGTTTAAGAAACAAGAAGGTAAGAAACAATGGGCCCCATGGGACTGGGAGCGGGGGGGCAGCAAAGGCACCAGTCGCAGGGCTCAAGTGCCTATATACTAATGCTAGGAGCATGGGGAACAAGCAGGATGAACTAGCGCTCCTGCTTGCACTAAACACCTATGACTTAGTGGGGATAACGGAGACCTGGTGGGATTCATCCCATGACTGGGCGGTACATATTGAGGGCTATAGATTGTATAGAAAATACAGGTTGGGGAAGAAAGGGTGGGGGGGTTGCACTTTATGTCAGTGAGCAATATACATCAACCCTCATCAAAACAGAAACCGAGGTTGAGGAAGTAGAAGGATTGTGGGTTAGGCTACATGGGGGGCAAGGAGAAAGGGATTTGGTGGTAGGGGTCTGCTACAGACCCCCACACCAAGGGGAAGAAATAGATGCGGGGCTCCTGAGGCAACTCTCGGAGACCATAAAAGCTAAAGAGGCGGTAGTCATGGGGGACCTAAACTACCCAGACATCTGCTGGGAGACGCAGACAGCAAGGTCTCATCGCTCACGCAGGTTTCTAACCTGTGTACAGGACCTCCACCTGACACAGGAGGTGCATGGTCCCACTAGGGGGAATGCCATACTGGATCTGGTATTGGCGACGGGAGATGACATGATACGGGACCTCCAGATCGGTAGCCATTTGGGAGACAGTGATCACCTTATATTAGAATTCAACATAAGACGGCGAGTGGGTAAGGTAACTAGTAAGGTGAAAGTGCTAGACTTTAGGAAAGCTGATCTCAATGCACTCAGGCGATTAGTCAAGGAAGCACTGCAGAGTAGGAGTTTTGATGGGATGGGAGCCCGAGAAGGGTGGCTGTGCCTAAAGGAAACGATCCTTCGGGCACAAAGCATGACGATCCCCGAGAGAGGCAAAAGAGGGAAAGGGGCCAGGAGGCTTCCATGGCTGACCAGAGAAATCCAGGTCAGCCTAAGGACCAAAACGGGAGCGCATAAAAAGTGGAAACAGGGTGAGATCACTAAAGATGAATATACCTCCTCTGCTCGTGCTTGTAGGGAGGCAGTTAGGCGGGCCAAGGCTACCATGGAGCTGAGGATGGCAACCCAAGTAAAGGACAACAAGAAATTGTTTTTTAGATATATTGGGAGTAAAAGGAAGGCCCAGGGAGGAATAGGACCACTGCTAAATGGGCAGAAACAATTGGTGACAGACAGGGGGGACAAGGCTGAACTCCTCAACGAGTTCTTTGCCTCAGTGTTCCTAAGCGAGGGGCACGACAAGTCTCTCACTGGGGTTGTAGAGAGGCAGCAGCAAGGCGCCAGACTTCCATACATAGATCCTGAGGTGGTGCAGAGTCACTTGGAAGAACTGGATGCCTTTAAGTCGGCAGGCCCGGATGGGCTCCGTCCGAGGGTGCTGAAGGCACTGGCCGACGTCATTGCAGAGCCACTGGCGGGAATATTCGAACGCTCGTGGCGCACGGGCCAAATCCCAGAAGACTGGAAAAGGGCTGACGTGGTCCCCATTTTCAAAAAGGGGAGGAAGGAGGACCCGGGCAATTATAGGCCGGTCAGTCTCACTTCCATCCTTGGTAAAGTCTTTGAAAAAATTATCAAGGCTCACATTTGTGAGAGCCCGGCAGGGCAAATTATGCTGAGGGGAAACCAGCATGGGTTTGTGGTGGGCAGATCGTGCCTGACCAACCTAGTCTCTTTCTATGACCAGGTTATGAAACGCCTGGACACAGGAGGAGGGGTGGATGTCGTATACTTAGACTTCAGGAAGGCCTTCGATACGGTATCCCACCCCATACTGGTGAACAAGTTAAGAGGCTGTGATGTGGATGACTGCACGGTCCGGTGGGTGGCAAATTGGCTAGAGGGTCGCACCCAAAGAGTCGTGGTGGATGGGTCGGTCTCGACCTGGAAGGGTGTGGGCAGTGGGGTCCCACAGGGCTCGGTCCTTGGACCGATACTCTTTAATGTCTTCATCAGCGACTTGGACGAGGGAGTCAAATGTACTCTGTCCAAGTTTGCAGACGACACAAAGCTATGGGGAGAAGTGGACATGCCGGAGGGCAGGGAACAGCTGCAGGCAGACCTGGATAGGTTGCACAAGTGGGCAGAAAACAACAGGATGCAGTTCAACAAGGAGAAATGCAAAGTGCTGCACCTAGGGAGGAAAAATTTCCAGCACACCTACAGCCTAGGGAATGACCTGCTGGGTGGCACAGAGGTGGAAAGGGATCTTGGAGTCCTAGTGGACTCCAAGATGAACATGAGCCGGCAGTGTGACGAAGCCATCAGAAAAGCCAATGGCACTTTATCGTGCATCAGCAGTTGCATGACGAATAGGTCCAGGGAGGTGATACTTCCCTTCTATAGGGCATTGGTCAGACCGCAGTTGGAGTACTGCGTGCAATTCTGGGCGCCACACTTCAAGAAGGATGTGGATAACCTGGAGAGGGTCCAGAGAAGGGCAACTCGTATGGTCAAGGGCCTGCAGACCAAGCCCTATGAGGAGAGACTAGAGAAACTGGACCTTTTCAGCCTCCGCAAGAGAAGGTTGAGAGGCGACCTTGTGGCTGCCTTTAAGTTCATCACGGGGGCACAGAAGGGAATTGGTGAGGATTTATTCACCAAGGCGCCCCCGGGGGTTACAAGAAACAATGTCCACAAGCTAGCAGAGAGCAGATTCAGATTGGACATTAGGAAGAACTTCTTCACAGTTCGAGTGGCCAAGGTCTGGAACGGGCTCCCAAGGGAGGTGGTGCTCTCCCCTACCCTGGGGGTCTTCAAGAGGAGGTTAGACGAGTATCTAGCTGGGGTCATCTAGACCCAGCACTCTTTCCTGCTTATGCAGGGGGTAGGACTCGATGATCTATTGATGTCCCTTCCAACCCTAACATCTATGAATCTATGAATCCCATGCCTGCAGGTGAGTGCTGGAAAGGCGGCCCTGCCACCCGAGCTGGAAGGGCTAGCAGTGGAGGGTCCAGGCCCCACAGCTGCAGGTTGCCCTGTAGCTGGCTGTGCATAGCTGTACTTTCACTGCTGCGGGCTGCCCTGATGGAGCCAGGGCTAATGCTAGGGATAGACTGAATGCAGGTGCTGGCTGGTGCAGTGCATCTGGTCCCCTGAGGTGCTGATGTTCTAGAGTTGGGGGTGGTGCCCTTGACCTTCCCACTTCCAGATGTGGAGGATGTTGAAGAGGATACCTTTCCACTGTCCTCACCCTGGGTCCCTGATGGTGGGGGGCTAACTGAGGAAAATCCCCTGCCCCCACCCCTGTTAGAGTCCTGCTTGCCCCTGCAGTAGGAGTTACAGGCTTGTCTGCTCCTGGAGGGGGTGGTTGGACTCTGCCCCCAGGGTGGGGGTTGTAGGGACATGCACCCCTTTGGACCCTGGCTGGAATCTGCCCCCACAATGGAGGCTGCAGGAAGTTCTGTGGGAACATCTGCCCCCCCGAAGAAGACTTGGGGCAAAATAAGAGATATTTTCTCAGTGGCAGAACAGAAATTTATGGTGTGCAAGTATAAGGGCCAACCCACATGACATAGCATCAGAATTCAATGCCCTAATTAGTCAGCTTCTCCTTAAATTATTGGAATAAGTTTCATCATTTATGTAGACAAGCCACTGAAAGGGGGCATGGTTATTCTTTCTTACTGATTTACATTAGTAGTATGAGAACTCAATTCCCAGCTCAGGAAAAAGAAGGTATTCTATTGGTTAAATCAGGGGAACTAAGAGGGAAGATTGTTTAGTAATACTGCTGGATATATAAGGACATTTAGTATCATACTGTTTCAAGTGGGGACAGCAGGATGAAGAAACTCATGAATCCCAACATTTTAATGTTCTTTATGGTATAATGCATAAACGTCATAACCTTCAATACTTTCTATACAACCACATAACAATATGACTACACTGAATAGATACAAACGTTACTTGGAGTGTAAAATTAAGTGAGACACATGATTTTGTCGCGTGTAATCTGTTTCATTATTAGTCGAAGGCAGAAGATATTTCTTTTGTGATATTGAGTTTCAGTATCCATGTGTACAGTAATATGACCCATAATTTGAGTGTTTAAGGATTCAAATATGTAACTTTTCATACCCAAGCAACCTAAATTCACCTACTTGTGTTGTGTATCAAATCATCTATATACAACCAAGCTCAATGAGGAATGCAGTTTATCAGTGGTAATTTGGAACAATAAACACCTATGGCTGTAATAAATTACACGTTGAATACATTACATGTTGAATAACAATGTAATGTAATAAGTCCTGCACTTGAGACAGAATAATTGCATGCACAATTACAGATTGGAGAATGAGTGTCAAGGCTGCAGTACTGCAGAGGACTCAGGAGTTACAGTAGATGATAAACTGAATAAGAGACAACAGTGTGCTGCTGTTACAAAAAAGGCCAGCAGCATACTGCATTGTATTAACAGGACTGTTACTTGCAAATCAAGGGAAGTGATTATTCTGCTCTATTCAGTACTGATGAGGCCTCATCTGAAGTACTATATCCAGTTTTGGGTGCCACACTTCAAGAAGGATGTGGATAGATTGGAAGTAGTCCAGCACAGAGCAACAAAAAATTATTAGGGGGCTGGGTAGCAAGACATATTGAAAGAACTAACATTATTTAGCCTGGAGAAGAGAAGACTGAGCAGGGGTGGTGATAAGTCTTCAAATACCTAAATAGTGATTATAGAGAGGATGATTATGGGTTGGATGGGACAAGACTAGGCTCTATGTCATCAACCTGCAGCAGAGGATTGAGATTATCAGGAATTTTCTGGCTATGTGGATGGTCAAGCATTGGAACAAACTACCAAGAAAAACTGTGGAGTCTCTGTCCATGGAAATTTTCAAGAGCAAGATAGACAGACTAGTCATGGGTGATCCTGCTTTGAACAGGAGTTTGGGCTAGATGATCTTGTGAAGTCTCTTCCAGCTCTACTTTTCTATAATCGTATTTGCATACATCTAAAACAACCTCACTGATAGTAAACAGTAAAGTCGCTTCAGATTTAAAACACTACCTTGGAGAAGTTTCTAGCTCTTTGAGTGTGAAATGCACCTTAGAAGGAATATATGAAAAGAATTATGCAGCTTTAGAGTTGGGAATTTCTGTCTTACTTCTCCTTATTGTGAAAGGAAAAGAGCAGGACAGGAGAAAAGCCCTGAGAAATTGGAATGGGGAATACTTACCCTGTCAAGAGCAGAGGGAAGCCAGACCAGAGACGGAAGCCATGTTTCTGCAGCATGTAGTTTCTGTGGATTGGTGGAGGGACCTTGCCAAGCAGTACATCTGACCCTGAAGAGGGGCAACCAGGGGAGGACTGGGTCAGGCAAATGAAGAAGACACCAGAGGTTCTTCCTGCAGCCAGGGTCGCATGCTGACAAGCACATGAGGGAGGCAGGCACAGGCAAGAGTGGTTGAAGGACCACTAGTGAGTCCAAGGAATCTTTGGGGTGAAGCACCACTCTAGGACAGCCTGGAGAGTTTTAAAGGGATGGAACCAGTACTGAAGGGCCTGTGAGTTGCAGGGGCAGTTTCCTGAGTTGTTTTTGCCATTTATTTTCTATTGAGGACCGTGGCCCTTTCATCTGGCACCAGAAAAAGTGACTGGAGGAACAGCCCCTCCCCACTGAGGATACCAATCTTAACCCTGAGAAGAAAAGTTTGGGAAAGAATCAAGTGATTTCCTCTTGTCCAGGGAGTTTTCTCTCTCTTTTTTTTTAAATGTGTTTCTGTTCTCTTTTTTTCTGGATTTGTGGATGCAGACTTAAGGGATATATTGGGAGGGGGCTTTGGTTGCTCCAAGAGTCCTTAAGGGATTGACCCTCTGTTTGATTGTGGCACTATTTATATTTTGATAGTATCCTAAAAGGGAACAACAGAGGCAAGCTGAAGAAGACAGCCTGGTTCAAATTGATATGAGTTCCCCATCTTATGGACTGGATGACATAGGCTGTGGAACAGGGTGGGACACCCAGGTCATGGCCCAACCAACGATAATTTATATAACCCACAAATGTGCAATTGTCATTCCAGTTAAAACTGTATAGCTATTTTTTAACTGCATAGTTAGCTAAATTAACATGCTAAAAGTTGGTCAGGCCATGGCCTGGGTGGTCCCCATTCCAGGGCCTATGCTGGATGAAGATTTATCTGGATTGAGAGACATGCAACCCAATGAGTTATTGAATAAAAAAGGGCCTTAGAATACCTGAATAACTGCAAATGAACTCCTAAGTGCTTGTTCAGTAACCCAGCATTCAATGGCCAGCCACTTAAAGGAGACAGGATTCTGAGCCCATGGGGGATGTGGTAATGGTGGGGTGTAAGGAAAGGTGTAGCCATCTGAAAAAAGCCCTCTGAGAGAAACTAGCAGAAGTGTTGCTAACCCCACATCCAACTCCTAATAGCAAAAGTATACATAGAAACATGGAGGGGGAGAGAGTAACATTGCCAGTCAGTGGTGATAACACTAACAGTTTCCTCAACAGCCCACTCAAGAAAAATATCAGGCAGGTGTGGGCCATGGTCATACAACACCCACCCTGACACTTATGCTTCTGAAACATCTAAGATATAAGACCATATCCAGTTGTGATGTAAAAGGTGGAGGAAAGTTTATGCTGGTAATGTCTCAGAAATCAGCATGAACTGGTATAATTTCACAACACTAAGAATTAGATAACTTTGAAGTTAGTAGGAAAAGCAGTACAAAATGTACAGGCAAGCTAAGGAAGTATTCTCCCAGGCAAGCTAAGGAAGTATGGGTTGGATGTATGGTTTGTATGATGGAGTGAAAACTGACTGGAGTATCAGGCTCAGAGAGTAGTAATCAATGGCTCAATGTCTAGTTGGAAGCCAGTATCAAGTGGACTGCCTCAGGAGTTAGTCCTGAGGCTGGTTTTGTTCAGTGTCTTCATCAATGACCTGGAAGATGGCAGAGTGTACCCTCAACAAGTTTGCAGATGACACCAAGATGGGGGGAGGGCTAGGATTCAGAGTGACCTAGACAAATTAGAGGATTGGACTAAAAGTAATCTCATAAGGTTCACAGTATCATAGTGCTTAGGTTCGGAAGGGACCTAAATCAGGTCTTACCCCCTACCCCAGGCAGGAACAGGTGACAGGGTCATATCACCCCAGCCAAATATCTGTCCAGCCTCCTCTTGAAGACCCTGGGTTCAACAAGGACAAATGCAAAGTCCTGCACTTAGGACTAACAATCCCATGCACCAGTACATGCTGGGGGCTGAATGACTGGGTAGCAGCTCTACAGAAAAGCACCTGGGGGTTAAAGTAGACAAGAAGCTGACTATGAGCCAACAGCGTGCCCTTGTTGCAAAGAAGGCAAATAGCATACTGGGCTTTGTTGGCACTGGATTTATGACCCATATACATTGTTCTGGGCAGACCCAAACCCTCAGACTGACCAACACCTTACCATTTGATAATAGACAAATTTGATTGATACATAGTGATAGCTGGTAAGAATAATACATGCAATTCTATATCTACCAATTCTAGGGCTGTCATCAGAGTCAAGTTATGTCTGGCCAAGATGTGAGCTTCACTCTGAAGTTCTTTCTTGAATGTCAGATGTCAGCAGCCTGGAGATCAGAGGCTAAACATGCTCCCTGCCTCCCCCAATTGGGGTGGATGAGACGGGCTGGTGGTATGCCCTCTGTCCATGGTGCCTTCAGTTCCCCTTTCAGGAACCCTTTGTTGCTCTGAAATCCCTTCTTTTGTATTCTTTTCCCCTCCTGGTGACTCTTCATCTGTGGGCATCACTGATTGGTCTTTCTGTCATTGTCATACCGTTCACATTCAGTCCTGTCAGCACATTCCTTTGTTTTACAAGCTGAGCACATGCACACATCCTAATTTGGGCTTTCCCAGTCTTCTCCTAATTTGGACTGTTCCCCAAAACCAGAAATTTCAAGGGCTCCGCACTTGGGCACTGTGAGCTGAAGCCACCTTATTTCATGTTATGGAACAGTGTGGTACATGCCTACAATTTCCCAGCCTATGTGTCTATCCCTGTCTGCCTTGAAAGCTATGACAGTATGTGACAACCAGGCTTTTAGAAATCAATTATCCCTTGCCATTGCCCTGGATCATTAGTCTAATGCAGGTCTAGTTTACCTATAAGCTAATTCCCCCAAACAAGCTTCTAAATACCATTTTGTTGCCATCAGGCTGCATTGGTAGGTGTGTTGTTAGTAGGCCAAGAGAAGTGATTATTCCCCTCTATTCATCACTGGTTAGGCTACATCTGGAGCACTGTGTTCAGGTTTGGGCCCCCCACTACAGAAAGGATGTGGACAAATTGGAAAGAGTCCAGTGGAGGGCAACAAAAATGGTGAGGGGTCTAGGGGACATGACTTATGAGAAAAGACTGAGGGAACTGGTCTTATTTAAACTAGAGAACAGGAGGCTGAGAGGGACTTAATGGCAGCTTTCAGCTACCTGAATTGGGGTTTGAAAGAGGATGAAGCGAGACTATTCTAGTAGTGACAGATGACAGAACAAGGAACAACAGTCTCAAATTGCAGCAAGGGAAGTTTAGGTTAGATATTAAGAAGATTTTTTTTCACTAGGAAGGTAGTAAAATGCTGGAACAGGTTACCTAGAGAGGTGGTAGAAGCTTCATCCTTGGAGGTTTTCAAAACCCTGCTAGATAAAACTTTGGCTGGGATGATCTAGTCAGGGATGGTCCTGCTTGGAACAGGGGGTTGGATTAGATGAGCTCCTGAGGTCCCTTTCAAACCTCATTTCCTATGATTCTATAAAATAATAAATATAAATATAAATAAATATCATTACAATAATAGTGAGAAAGAAATGTGATACATTTTTGTGAACATTGCATTATAATATTTATTTTATTATTATGATTTATTAGTTTTATCTTACTATATCAAGCTGTCTTTTAATCTTAATATCATTGGACATTAAGATCTGGACAAAATTATTTTCTAGAAAAATAGGCAATCTGAAAAATGAAGCTTTGGAGAGATGGAAATTATTTGTGAAATCAGGTCAAGTTAGATGAATAGTTTCAACTCCCAGTGGGGCAAAAAGTCAACTCTTTCATTTCTACATTTTCAAAACATTTATTTTTCTTTCAGCTGTTGTGAATTTGTATTTTTTTCTTCAAAATTTTAAAAGAAAAAAAAGGATAAGTTAAATAATTCAAACATGAAACTAAACATTTTTGGCTGGACCCACTTGAAAAAAAGAAAAAACCTGATAAATTTTCTGGTTTGAATGTATCTGAACTGTTCCCTCTTTCTCCAAGTGTTTGTTCAATGGATAAAATCCATTATTTAAGCTTCTTAAGCTTTTTTTTTCTAATTGTACCTTATAGTGCATAAAACTTATATATCCTCTTAACATTCTGTAGGTCCAAAGAGGGTAATATTACATAATGAAAGATTTATATGAACTTGGTTCAACTGCAGTATTATTGGTACTGTACTAGTATAGGTAAACTGACCTAAAGTGTTAGAAATAATTCCAAATGTATAATCATAACGTTAAAACAAGTCAAAGAGATAGATAGATAGATAGATAGATAGATAGATAGATAGATAGATAGATAGATAGATAGATAGATACTGTTGTGTTTCTCAGAAAAGATCACAAGTTAAAATATTAGAAACATTAGAGTCATAGGATTGGATCAGACCTCAAGCGTCGTATAACTCCTTGCAGGGTTGTATGATTTGGTGTTCTTAAGCCATGTTGTGATGGGGTAGTAAACCTGCCCTGCCACAAAAGCGTGATGGAACAAAGAAGAAAGAACAACTTACCAGGGTCAACCCAGGCTGGGAAAGGAGGCACAGCAAGCCTGGGTTGGGGAAACACCGCACAGAAGATCAGGACAATAATTAGACTGGTCAGCTGCAGGAGCCAAGGAAGCAGCCAATGGGAAGCTTCCAAGGTAAATGCAGCTGATGATATAGGGAAATTAAAGGGATGCTGAGAAGGCTACTGGGGTCAGGCTGGGAAGGAGGAGTCCATGCTGGAGACCTCAAGGGCGGACAGGGAAGCGATGGTGGTGAGGGACTGACTGAGGGAACTGCAAGGAAAGTCCCGCAGATCTGCTTACCTGAGGAATCAGGGAGATGGAACATCATCACCATCTCCACTGGTGACTCCAGTCCTGTGGGGTGAACATTTGACCTGGGAATCTAGAAAAAAGAGGAGATGGGGACATACATGAGAGTGAGTTTTCTGTGTTGCCCCTAGGCAACCCAGTGTGGGAACCTGGAGCAAGATCCAGATAGCCTGGCCAAGGCAGTCCAGGGGATGTTACCTCCATAGCTGAGAACTTAGCTGACTGTATTCATAACAACAGGTGTGGTGTGGGCAGGGTATGGGGATGGTGGAGCCCTGCAAAGAGGACCCAACCTCCTAAACTCCAGAGCTGACAACAAACTTATCTCATAGGACTGAATTAATCTGTGGTTCCTTCCTTTTCTATCAAAGTCATGGCAGGAAAGTTCAAAGGAGACTATCTGGTCAGATGTGAGACACCAGCTTTCCCCTCAGGAGGACACAGTTAAACCTTGACATATGTATTTGTTCAGTAATTTTCACAATTATCATCATGTCTTTTTTTTTCAGACACATTTCCTTTTGAGATAACCTCAAAGCCTCCATGAATATTTTGGGAATATGATTAGTTTGTTCTGTTCTGCAATTTGTATAAATAATGGACATCATGATTAATTTATATCTTAGGACATGCACATGTTATTAGCAGTATCATTTTCTTTTTAGGGTTGTAATTGTCACAGTATTGGGTATTTCATATCTATTAGTTTCCATTTCCCCACAACTGATCTAAGGTCTCCTTTGAGACTGTTGCAGAAAGTTTATGGCAGAACTGGAAACAAAATGCATGTCTCTTGTATTCTAGCACCTTAGCCAGAGGCTGTCTTGAGATATTAATTTAATGTGGCAATTATTTAATAGATTTCATATATTTTTATGGTCAGAAGGGACCTCAGTAGATCATTGAGTCTGACACTGTGCTCTGGGCAGGAAAGAGTGCAGGGATCAGACAACCCCAGCCAGGTGTTTGTCCAGTCTCTTCTTAAAGACCTCTGAAGTAGGGGAGAGCACCACCTTACTTGGAAGCTTATTCCAGATTCTGCTAACCCTTACCGTAAAGAAGTTCTTCCTAATGTCTAGTTTAAATCTGCTTTTTGTGAGTTTGCGGTCATTGTTCCTAGTTACTTCAAGGGGCGCCCTGGTAAACAGAGTATCTCCTATTAATTCCCTGCCTCTGCGCCCTCAACAAACTTGTAGATGGCCACTAGATCACCTGTTAGCTTTCTCTTATAGAGGCTGAAGAGATCTAGGTCCCTCAATCTCTCCTCATAAGACCTTACCTGCAGGCCCCTAACCATATGAGTGGCCTGTCTCTGGACCCTCTCAAAGTTATCCACATCCCTCTTGAAGTATGGCTCCCAAAACTGGATGCAGTGCTCCAACTGCAGCCTTACCAATGCCACATAGAGGGGAAGTATCACCTCCTTAGACCTATTCATGATGTACCTGTTAATGCATGTCTCTCCAAGGATCGTCATTTGTCATGGTGGAGAGGCTTGTGTGTTCCAATGATGCCAAGAGTGAGGCCATCTGGATCTCACACTCTTGGTACAGCCACCTACAGTGGCAAGGTCAAGGCGGAAGAAGGCTGCAATGGAGAAGTGGCCCCAGTCATCATGGTTTGCCACTGAACCCGGCTACCAACCACCAAGATTGTGTGGGCCCAATTGCACACCAGAGTCCCCACACTAAACATGCCACATGCAGGTTTCTGTCAGGTCCAAAAGTCCTGTGGCGATGGAAGACTGGCAACAAGGGCAGGGATGTGATACCTGGAGGCCCCCAGCCATGAATCTGCACACAGGTAGCAGATGAGTGATGGTTATCGGGCACGTGCTCACCATGATGGGGACAGGGCTAGGAAAGATGCCCCCAAAATAGGCTGCCCCATCTCTCCTGGCTGGGAAACCACACCCAGCAGGATCACTATTCCTGAGGTCAAAATAAGAAAAAGGTAAACTTTGGAACCTGGAATGTGAGAATGCTCATTGACAACCCAAAGAGTGATCTCCCAGAAAGATGAACTGCCATTGTGGTTTAGGGGCTAGTGAGGCACAACATTGACATCGCTGCTCTCAGCAAAACCCAGATCACTGGGGAGGGACAGCTGAGGGAAGTCAATGGAAGGTATGCATTCTTCTGGAAAGGGAAGTCAGACCAGTACCCCCGTATCCACAGAGTCAGTTTCACCGTCAGGAACAAGATTGCTGACTTGGTCCCTGAACTCCTTTTGGGTGTCAATGAAAGGCTGATGACCCTTCACCTGCCCTCAGCCAAAATCAATGTGCCACTGTCATCAGCACATACGCTCCAACTCCTTATTCTGATGAGGAAGTCAAGGAAAGTTTCTACTCTGATCTCAACAACACCCTTGCCTCTATCCACAAGGCTGACAAGGTCATTCTCCTGTGTGACGTCAACTCCCAGGTTGGACATGACCCTGAAATCTGGAGTGGACCTATTGACAAGAATGGCATGGGGAAGGTCAATACCAATGGTATACTGCTCCTGACCAAATAAACCCAACACAACCTGATCATGAAGAAAACCATCTTCTGCCAGAAAGAAAGGCTCAAGACCATGTGGAGGCATCCAAGGTTGGAGAACCAGCACCTCTTGGACTACATCATCATCTGAGGTAGAGACCTGAGGGATGTTCTTGTCATGAGGGCCATGAAGGGATCTGAAGACTGCTGGACAGACCACCAACTTGTGCACTCAATGATGAACATCTGCCTGGGGCCATACTGACGTAAGCTTTCCAATCTTTGGTGCTTATGGGGAAAAACCAAACTCACCACCAAGGACATCCATGAGCTTCAGTTTGTGGATGATGGCTGTGTGATGGCTCACTTTGCACAGGATGTGCAAGTGACCTTAGATCTCTTCAATGCTTCATATAAGAGACTTGGCCTGTCCTTGAGTGTTGCCAAGGCTAAGGTTCTCCACCAACCCTCCCCAGGCCAACTGAACATCCCTTGCACTATCTATGTAGATGGGGAGGCTCTGGACTACGTGGAGCAGTTTCTATATCTCAGCAGCCACCTCTCTCAACAGGCTACCATCGATGAAGTCCAGGACTGGGTCAACTGTGCCAGCGCTGCCTTCTTCAAGCTGTGTGTCTTTGAAAATAGAGACCTTCAGAAGTCAATGAAGGTCCCAGTTTACAAGATTGTCATGCTGACCACCCTCCTCTACTGCAGTGAAACCTGCACCATCTACCGATGCCACATTAAGACCCTTGAGAGCTTTCACCAGCAGTGCTTGTGTTGAATCCTGGGGATCAAATGGGAGGACCGCCAGACCAGCATGAGTGTCCTCCATGAAGCTGCATCCACCAGCATCTAAGCCTTACTCTTGAGAAATCAACTCCGATAGATGGGTCACTGTGTCCAAATGTCTGAGATCTGCCTCCCTCACCAGATCCTCTTTGCCCAGCTATCCATTGGCCAATACTCAAAGGGCAGCCAAAGGAAATGGTACAAAGACACACTCAAGGTTGCCTTCAAGTATGGAGTCATTGCCACCAATGGCTGGGAGAAGCAAGCTTCTGACTTCAGTGTGGCACCACCTGGTCCATCAAGGTGCACAATACTTTGAGGCCCAATGACTTGATACTGAGGTGGAACAGCGGCAGTGCAGGAAGGAGAAGGAGACCAACCTGGGGCTGTGAACCCCACTCCCCCACACAACAACATGCTCCCATTGCCAAAGAATGTGTGTATCAAGAATTGGGCTCCTCAGTCACCTGAGGAATTGTCACAGCGGGGTCCTTCAGGAGGGCTGTGATCTCCCTAAGGCCCTCCCTCCGTGCCAATTCGGCCCAAGGGCACCCTCGATTCTCGCCCGCCACGTCTTTGCTGTTTAGTATATGTTGGGAGGCTGCCTTACGACTCCCTAGGCACGGATAGCTGGGACCTCTGTCCCCGTGTGTTCCCGGACCCCCTGGGGGTCTCCCGGTATGATGGGTGCTCCCCAGACACCCTAGCCTTATGGGCTATGCGTGGCTCCTACCAACCCCTAATACCATGCCCCAAGCCTCGCAGATGTCCTAGACGTTGGTCTGTCAACACTCCCGCTTCCCCGGGCCTCCTCTGGAATCTAGCCCACCACAGGCTCTCTCTAACATACAGACCCTCACTGGGACTCTCATCGAGCCCACTCTGGGCCTTCTCTAAAATAATCTAGCCAGCTCCGGGACTTGCTCCTGAGTCCCCGGTCCTCTAGGCCCACAGCACTGCTACCCTTTCTTATGCGGGCTCACCGCACTGCTATCCCCTTTTGCCGGGGACCACCGCAGTACCTTGCCTGTCTCCTGGGGTGCTGTGCTGCTAACCCCTTTTGTCGGGGTCCACCGCAGCACCCTACCCCTGTCTGAGGTCTACTGCCGTGCTAGCCTATAACCAGGCTCGCTACGCCCGTCCTGGGCTTCTCAATCTGGCCCCTCTTGGGCCTCTCACATTTTGCCCCCTTGGGCCTCTCAAGCATTGCCCCTCTTGGGCCTCGCAATGGTCCCCCTTCTCTGGGACTTTCTGGGCACCGCTGGGCTCCTTAATAATACCGCCCCCTGTTTGGGGGCTATCTATGCCCACCCTGGGCTTCCTACTAAAATCGCCCCTCTCTCTGGGACTTGCTGTGCCCCCACTGGGCTCTTTACATGCCCCTCTCTGGGCTGGGGTCTACACACCCCTCAAGTTGCGCCCTTACTGGCATCGGGGTCCTCACACTCCTGTAAGCCCCCCTATGAGTACTGCGCCCTCACTGGCGCTAGGGCCCCCAAACCACTGTGGGTTCCTTTATGAGGATAATGTGCCCTCTTGGCGCTAGGGCCCCACCTCTCTGGGGTCCCTATGAGGCCTCCTCCAACCCCTATAGCCTCACCCAAACCACCGGTTTAATACACTAGAACACAAACATAAACTCGAGCCTCCTGGCTATAACTCAAACATAAGGCACTGGGCCCTAACAACATAAGCCTCCTGGCTGTAACCCAATATCATTGCTCCAGCCTCTGGAGCTCTCACGAGCTATACTTGATGTTAGGCTTTTCCTCCCATCCTAACTGCAGGAGCTCCTGCCCCTCTGGCTGCTAGCAGGGGACTACTAGCCTGGCCTTGACTCTTGGCTTTATAGGAGCCAGGCCCTGCCCCCTACAGGCAGCTGACTCTTATTAGTCGCCCTGGCAACCCACAGCTGTACTCATTATAGCTGCTAGGGCTTTTCCCCAGCAGTTTTCCCCTTTCTAGGAGCGGGGCAGTGAGGTGCACTGCGACAGGAACTATGAAGCCTGACGGACATCATCCTTGACTCTGAGGGACTGCTGATGATGAATGCATGATAAAGTGCAATTAGCTCTATTGGTCACTTTGTCACATTGTCAACTCATGTTCATCTTGGAGTCAACTATGACTCTGAGATCCCTCTCTGCTGCCATGCTGCTTAGAAAGCCATCTCCCAATCTATAAGTGTGTTGGTGATTCCTCCTCCTTTGCACTTATCCTTGTTTAACTGTATCCTGTTTTGTTCTTGTCACTTTCCCAGCCTGTTCAAATCCTCCTGTATCTATTCCCTACCCTCTGGTATGTTTACTTTGCCCCATAATTTGCTGTCATGTGTGAACATGGACAGTGTGATCTCCACGCCCTCATCCAAGTCACTGATGAAGATATTGAAGAGCACTGGGCCAAGGACTGAGCCTTGTGGGACTCCACTTCCCATATATTTCAAGGTCATTGCCGACCCTTCCACCACCACTCTCTGGGTACATCCCATTAACCAATTCACCACCCACCTGACCATGTAATTATCTATATTATAGCCACTTAGGGGTTTTGTTTTGTTTTTCATGAGAATGGGATGTGACACCATATCAAAGGCTTTTTTTAAATCCAAGTATATGACATCCACCTCGACTCCTAAGCAGTTTGTGACCTGGTCATAAAAAGAAACAAGGTTTGTCAGGCAGGATCTACCTGCTATGAATCCATGTTGGTTGCTCTTTAATATTATTTTTTCCTGCTGGGCTTCAACAAATGTAATCCTTAACATTTTTTTCAAAGATTTTCCCAAAGGTAGAGGTGAGGCTAAGCAGTCTATAGTTACCCAGATCCTCCTTCCTCCCCTTTTTGAAAATAGGGGCCACATTGGCCCTTTTCCAGTCCTCTGGGACTTGTCCCGAGTGCCATGACTGATCAAAGAGTCTTGCCAGTAGTTCTGCTATGACACTGGCTAATTCTTTCAGTACCCTTGGCATCTGGACCTGCTGACTTGAACACATCAAGCCACTTGAAGTGTCCCTTCACTAGGTCAGTGATAACCATTTGTGGGCTGGTATCTCTGCTGTGGCTGTCTATGGTCAAATTTGGAAATATGTCTTTGTCTGTACTCAGGAATACTGATGCAAAAAACTCGCTGAAGAGCTCGGCCTTGTCCCTCCTATTCACCATTAACTGTCCCAGCCTGTCCTGTAGGGGTTCTATGTTATCATGCACCTTATTATTGCTCCCTATATACCTGAAAAAGGACTTTTTGTTGTCTTTAATTTTTGTTGCCAGCCTAAGTTCCATTGCTGCCCTGGCCTTTCTGTTTCCCTGCAAGTGTGAGCCAAGTAGCTATATTCCTCCTTGTTGGCAACCCACTGCTTCCACAGTCTGCATGACTCTTTTTTCATTCATAGGCTTTCCTGGATTTCCCTGTTCAGCCAAGAGGGTTTCATGACTCCTTTGCCCCCTTTTATGAGCAATGGGATTATCTCCTTCTGTGCCCAAAGGATCATTCCCTTGAGGAACAACCACCCTTCCTGGACTCCCATCTCTCCTAGGCTCTTGTGCTTCAGCACTTCACTTACTAACCTTCTGAACTCATTGAAGTTAGCCTTTCTGAAGTCTAGCACTTCTGCCCTACTGGTTATCTTTCCCACTTTATGATGGATACTGAATTCTAACAATTAGTGGTCAATATCCCCTAGGTTATCCTGTATCTGCAGATCCCCCACCAGGTCATCCCCTGTAGCAAGCATTAAATCCAGTAAGGTATTCCCCCTAGTGGGACCATACACTTCCTGCATTAGGTGAAGGCCCTATATGCAGGTTAGGAACCTACGTAGTCAGATCTAGCTGACTGCTTCTCCCAGAAGATGTCTGGGTAGTAAGGTCACCCATGACAACCATATCCCTTGAGCAAACTGCCTCTGAGAGCTGGCTTGTGAATTCCAGGTGTAGCTCATCCTCCTGGTACAGAGGTCTGTAATAGACTCCCACTACCAAGTCCCTTTTACCCCAACCCCCATGTATTCTGACCCATAGTGCCTCAATTTGCCCCTCTTCTCATCCCATCTTGATCACTGAAGACATATATTGCTCCTTACCATAGACAGCAGTGCCCCCTCAATGCCTACTGATCAATGATGGGTAGGGTCCTAGCAGGTTTCAGTTAAACCAAGCAGGTCAAAGTCTTTGCTTGCAAGCAGGAATGTGAGTTCTTCCTGCTTGTTTCCCATGCTCCTAGCATTAGTATAGAATCATTTAAGCCCCCCAGTGGGTGCCCTTGATATCCCCTGGTCCTGATGTCTATCAGGCCCTGTAGCACTAACGTGGACTTTTCCAGTGCATGGACTATGGTTTGTTGTTCCTAGGTTCTCTCTGTCTTCTACATCCCTGTCTCCCGATGAACCCAGTTCAAAGCTCTGCGTAGGAGATCAGCCATCCTGTAACAGAACAGACTCTTACCTTTTGAAGAAAGATGGAGACCATCACATCCCAGCATGTCTCTGTCATGGAAGTGTGGATCAAGATCGAAGAAGCCAAAATCAGCACAATTACACCAATTCTGGAGTTGCAGGTTGGCTTCTTTAATATGCCTATCTCAATGCTGACCACAACCGCTGACCGCTGACTGGGAGGCTCTATGAGAAGATCATTTGATTTATCATTATTTTAAAGTGGAAATTGTTATTTAACTATATCTTTCAATGGAGTTTTTGGAAGAAATGTTGCACTTTTCCCTGAAAATTTCATTGTTTTCCTATCAACATTTTCATCCAATTTTTTTGTGAAGGGGGAAAATAATTTTCATACCAGTTTTAGTGATCACTGCATATAATGCTAAGGAACTAAGCAGAGATCAGTCTCTCCTTTCTAGGAATCCCAACTCTCAAGTTCTGTCCATGAAACTCACCAAGATTATTTTCCAACAGTGTAAACTAACTGCAGACAGGTTTAGACCACATCTATTGTACAATATTGTACACACACTCTTTTATATTTTACAATATCTTAATGGTTAAGAAAATTAAATAAGTTTGAATCAGATCTTCTGTATCATGATTTTGTTGAAAAATATAGCACTTTGAATATGAAAACTGTTATTTACAGAATACATTTTTGTATAAAATTATCTAGAAATCAAGACCTTTGAGATTTCACCAATATCCATGTGGACTTTAAGAGATGAATATCTATAGAATGAGCAAATGTTCCTGTTGGCTCTGAATGGTGTAAGAATTATACAACATTCATCATAAGATATGTCTTTTACAGTGAAGAAATGATCCACGGGAATTCTGGAAGTGTAAACTAAATTGATATTGGTGAGAGAGACTATTAGGAAAGCCAATAATATAAAATTTCAGCAATCTTTCATGTTGCTAGGTAGACCTAATGACTTATGGCATAACAAAATGATGCCCAAGCAGGTTCTCATTTACTAAGGGAATTTAAGTGGACAGACTTTATTCACGAGTGTGTGGAGTAACTAATGAGGTGCTATCAGTGATTACCTCTGTGAAGGGCCAGCACCATTGATCAGACTCCCCTCACTAGTATTTTAGCTTCAGCTATCTGTAAGACTCACACTGTTGGCTACAATTTCTAGATGTTCTCTTTTATAAGTATTCCTCTTCCCACTGAAGAACCTTTTCACCTCAGTACATTGGAGTTATAATATTTTGCATTGTTCTGGTGCTTCATGGTGCCTTTTGACTGCTTACCAATTTTCAGGGGTCTGTCTCACCTGAATGTGCTCTTAGCATTTGATATATGTGACCTAACTAATCCAAATAACAGCTCAAATAGATTTACGCTGCAAGGAAATTGCATTACCCTTGCTGCAACTGACTTCAAACAATGAAAATTGAACAGATAAGCTAAGTACATTCAAAACTGTTTTGATGTTCAGATAGCGCCATCTAAGCTGTTGAACTCAGCACTTTTTAATTTTCATAGACTGTTCTCATAGTATTGTTCTATAGTTTACTTTGGATCTCATCAGCCTTCCTTTATCTCTCCTGGTTTTGCAAAACAGAACAAATTTGAATAATACACAAACATACCATATTTCCATTTACTGTAGGTCTATATCTGCCTGATCCAGCACTGTTTACATAGAATAAACTGTGATATAGTAAGAGATTACAGAAATGAACTGTGTACAAAAAAATTACAAATAAACTAAGTGCTATCTAAAAGTATAATGGACTGTTGATTAATAATACATTAGCAGTTAACAATGGAATCAAATTAGTCATCTAAGGAAGTTTGTGTGCATTTTTTTCTTGTTGCTGATGGTATGGTAATAGTTTTTAAAGCAAGCGTACTTCTATGATGAGTTCATTTGGTATTCAGTATAATAGCACCGATAATAATGAGCTCATTTGGCTTCCATTATATAAGCATTAGATAATGGATACCTATATTAAAGTGTTACTGTTATGGTGGTGCCTTTTTTCTTCATTTGGTACATAGTGTTAAATCTTTAAAGTAAAGCTGTTATGCAAATTGTTGATGTTTATATCTTTGGATCCTGACTAATTTTATGGACTCTGAAATCCCATTATTGTCAATGTTGTTTCACATATTGAGACTTGCTGCAATTTGACTTGTCACAAGTTTTATTACTATTACTTTTATCCAAGCTTTTTCCTCCTGTTTCTGTTTTTGTTAGCTTTTTTGTGCACTGCTATACATAGTACCAGCAAAAATCCACTGAAATACTTCAGCAAACTCTCTGCTAATGTTAGCCACTGTTAAAAAGTCATAGCATAACACCCTGGATTGCTCTCCAAGGAATGACCTGATTGCCTGGCATGCTACGGACTAGAAGCTCCCTGCCAATTGCTGATGTTGTACTTTGTGATTTTAGTGGAGAAAATATATTTAAATTGTAGCTCTTGAGATTTAAACAGTAAGAAACCACAGAATAGGACTCTAGTTTATATAGCTCTTATCATACTCAAAGAATTCCGAAGTGCTCTACAATGGATCCTGAGGGGCCTATGTGTTCACTGTCTCACACCTGTGCAGTCATTTAAAGATATGCAAAGTGGGCATAAAATGCTATCAAACCAGAATGGTTGTATTTTTCACATTCTTTGACAGATGGAAAGAATCACCTGGGAAGGATGCTCCCCATGCTGATAGTACTAACCTGGCACTGAGGGACTTGGGTTCCATTTTCTGTTTGTTTTTGCACGTCACTTTGTATATCTATACTGCCGTTATCTATCAGTACAATGGAAATAAAAGTGCATTTCTAGCTCACAGGAACATTGTGAGAATAAGCACACTAAAAAAGTGCAAGGTGTTCAAATACAGTGCAGCTGTATTGTGACAAATCCCGCTACAGGACTGGGAGAAAAATTGTTTAAAAGAAGGTGTTCACTATAATGCAATAAGGAAAAAAATGGTTCCTGATGCTGGGTTTGTTTAAGGGAGTGGGGAGTTAACAAGATTCCTTATAACGAGCTTATACTGAACTATAATAATTGAACATAATAAGGGTGTTGTTAGACTTTGCCTTTCCACATGTTAAGTACTCTTAAGACAGGAGTGTCCATGCATTAATGCAGGAAAAGACGAGCTAAGTGCCTTCTAAGCATCTCAAAGATACTCCTCTTCAGGTGAGAATTATTTCCACCTGGTATAAGGCAAATCGTGTTGCAGTAACATCAGTCTGCTCCATGGGGCCAATACCAGCAATTTGTGATCCTCTGGTATCCAAGGATGCACCTCTTTCAGCTCCCCCCATGTGGACAATCTGTCATACAGAACTCTACTGCCCTGGACTAACAGAAACCTGGGGAACCCTGGGCAGGTGAGTAGGGAGCTGCAGGGGAGAGGGGGTAAGCAGGGAGCCACTGGAGAGCCAGCGAGCCAGGCACCTGAAGGGCAGACTTGACAGCTCTGTGCCCCTGCTTGCCAGCCCTTTAGTGGCAAATCAGAGCTGTTCATGTTACAGAGGACACGTCTACATAAGATGCTGACTTTACAGTAGCTGAAAAATACTGCATAGTAGTATATCACAGCATGGATAATGCTAATATATACTGTGCGGTATTATTAAGCTACTGCCCAGTAACGTCACCTCAAAGGCGTTTGTCAGTGCTACTATGCCGTAACTCAAATTACTGCACATTTATTTAGTACTTGTTAATGCAAGTACTAAATAAATGCACAATAATAACTGTGCAGTTGCATCTCATGTAGATGCACCCAAAAAGTATTAATGTGCAAATGCTTAAAGTACATGCAACTTTAGTACAACCTGGCATTCCTTGGAGTTGGCATGCATGAACTGTAACCTGTAACAACATCCTAAAATAGACGGTAACATATTTCTTCTCAGCACTGACTACTCACTTATCATCTCTTCTTCTTTAACTTGTTTCTTGCTTGCTTACAACTTTCTATTTTACATTGGTGGAAAGTACTCAAATACTGCAGTGTTCAGAATAACAGAACAGAATAGATCAAAAAAACAAAAAGGGGTAAATCAGATTCTACTAGTTGAGGACACATCAAAACCAACCAAGTTTAATCCATTTAAAATGGGATTATATACTTGTAACTATATTCAGTGAGAAATGATACACATTAATTTCGTAACCTGAAGCATTGGTTCAGTGATGTTGCAATGCAACCATTATTTAGGATTGTTTCTAGCACCTATATGCAGTTTTCCATAATATTTAAAACATAAGGGCCAACTGAATGCATTGTATAACATAGAACTAAAATCAAACTTTACAATAGCATAGACAGCAAATCCCAAACCATCATAAAAATCCCCCATCCTACAAATCAAAATATATTTATTACCCACAATTAAATTAAAGGAAAAAAATACAACTAACACAACAGAGGGGTGGAGCTCTGTGCTCAGCAGTAGTTCATCCAAAAGCATCATTATTACTGTGACAGACCCTGAACTTGGATTCATTCAAATATGCATTTGGTAAGCATTCCCAGACTGTTCTCACACTTTCAGGGGTGCCATTCAGCTCCCAAACCCTCTCTGTAGTTTTCTGCTTAACCACTATGAACAGACAGAGGTGCTACAAAGGCAAATGGACCTCAACTTTCCCTGCCTCATCTAGCTTTTACCAGCTCATAGCAGAAGGGATGTTGCCAGATAGAAGTATCACACTCTTGTTGGATAATGCATTCAGAAATTAAGGATCTCCTCCTGCACCCCTTCCATAGAAGAGACCTGTCTGTAAGATCAAATACTCTGAAGTCACACTTATCCTTGACAATAAGTTATAAAAGATAACAAACATTTATTATAAGAACAAGAGCAAGTATAAGGAATTAGTAACCATTTGCATTTGTTGTGACAAAGATATAAGAATAAACAAGACACTGTAACAGTGATAATTTTACCATACCCCTGCATCTTAGCCCTAACCTCAAAGAATGCAGCTCCTCATCAGCTCAGCAGGTTAGAAAGCAGCTCTTGCCTCTGACCTTCTTGTCAGGGCTTCTGGGAACTTCTCCTCTACCCCTTTGGCTGTTGCCGCAAGAGCAGCCAGTCTCTGGGTTCCCCATCTTCAGGGAACAGGGCAGTGCAGCTTGGTGTAGCTAAGGGAACTGAAGGTGAGTCTGGGACCAGGCAGGCATGTGATGCACCAGCTGTGGGAAGGGAACAAGCATGTGATGCAGTGGGTGGGGTTATAGTGTATGGTGCAGCCTCTGAGTGGGGACCCTCTACATGGTGTGCGGCCTAGATGGTCTATGACTCACCCTGGTATGGTCTACAGGGTATTTATCCCCAAGCCACTTAGAAGTTGGACAGCCCTGTCGTAAAGGATCAGAACACCCCCTTTTTGCAATGCACCCAGTCTTTTTTGGCCCAGTTCAAACTGCCCAGTTCTCTATAGTTTGAATTTAAATTTTAATTACTGGCGACGAATTATACAACATATGTGCACTGCATTCAGCTTTTAGAGTATAGTCTAAACTTTAGCTAGTGGATAGAAGAGGATAAATTAATTTATCTTTTCATCTTGAGTTATCCCTTCGAGGAAATCATTATCATAAAAACATTGCAAATCTATAGACTTGGCAGCTTCTACCCTGAAGAGACACAGGACTTGAGTAAATATGGAGATTTAGAGATTTACTGTCTTATCCTTTGAAAGGGTGATTTCCCTAGATGTGGGTAAAAAAGGATGGATATGGCATTGGAAAAAAAACAAAAGAAAACAAAAGAAAAAAAACCCTGTGCCTTCCATCTGAACTCTGCTGCACCCTGCCTATGAATTTTTTTCCAGTAAATATTTATATTTAACATTTTTATTTGAAAGGACAGACAAATAAACAGCAGCAGCACCAAAAGCTCTAATAGCTTAACTCTATACAAAACCATTGCACGCCTATGTAAAGAGCTAAAACAAAATGGCTTAAATTCTCTTTTCGAGAATCATAGGAAATTAGGATTGGAAGGGCTGTCAGCAGGTCATCTAGTTTAGTAGTTCTCAAACTTTTTTGTACCAGGACTCATTTGTAAACAATTATGGCCAGTCCCACCCCAGTAAATAGTTTAAGTAGAAAACAGCCTCCTGGCCCTGCCAGTGCCCCTCACTCCTGACCTGCTGCCCTCTGCCCCCAAGCTTCAGCCCCCAGGGTGTGGGGCAGGTGTAGGTATGTGGGGAAAGGGGTCTGTGTGTGGGCCATGGAGGGCCTCAAGCAGCCCCAAGGAGCCCCTTGCAGGCTGGGACTCTGCTAGCCTGCAAGGGAAAACCTATGGTTTCCCACATTTTTAAGCTTTAAAGGAGAATCCATTTTTAAAGTTTGTCGATCCATTTTTAAATGACACTTACATATATTCTTGTGACCCACTTTTGGGTTGCAACCCATGGGTTGAGAAATGCTGATCTAGTCCAACCCCCTGCTCAAAGCCAGACCATCCCCAACTACTTCATGCCAGCCAAGGCTTTGCCTACCCAGGTCTTAAAAACCTATAAAGATGGAGATTTCACAACCTCCCTGGAAATCCTGTTTCCTGTTGCTATCCTCCTGGTGTGGAAGTTTTTCCCTTGCTGAAACTTGAGACCGTTGTTCTTTGTTGTGTTATCTGCAACTACTGAAAACAGTCTAGGTTCATCTACCTCGTAAGAACCCTTTGGGTAGTTGAAGGCTGTTATTAAATCCCCTCTCAGTCTTCTCTTCTCTTCTCCAGACAAAATAAGCCCAGTCTCCTGTTCTCTAGATTAAAGAAGACCAGTTCCATCAGCCTTTCCTTGTGCCCCACCCCCTCAACCATTTTTGTTGCCCTCCCCTAAATTCTTTCCAATGTGTCCATATCCTTTCTGTAGTGGGGGGACCAAAACTGGACAAAGTACCCCAGATGTGACTTCACCAGTACTGAATAGAGAAGAAAAATCCTCTACTAAATGCAGTCCAGTACGCTGGTAGTCTTGGCAACAAAGGCACCATGTGGGCTTATACTTAGTTTATTGCCCACTGTAACCCCCCAGGTCTTTTCTACAGAGCTGGTGCTTAGATATTCAGTCTGCAGACTGTACTGATACATGAGATTGTTCCATCATAAATGCACTTGTCCTTACTGAGCTTCAGGAGATTTCTTTTGGTTCAACCCTCCAATTTGTCAAGGACTCTCTGAATCCTAGCCCTACTCTCCAGTCTATCTACTGCTCCCCCTAGATTTGTGTCATCTTCAAACTTACTGAGGGTGCCCTCCATCCTATCTTCCAGGTTGCTGATGGAGATACTGAACAAAATCAGCCCAGCACTGATCTCCAGGGCATTCCACTTAAGACCGGCTGCTAACTAGGCATTGAATCATTTATTATTACTCTTTGAACCTGATTATCCAGCCAGTTTTCTACCCACCTTGCAGTCCATTCCTCCAACCTGTACTTCCTTAGCTTGTTGCTGACATGCTTGTAAAAACCCTTCTTGTTACCCTTCACACCCCTTGTTACCTGTGACTCCAACTGTGCTTTCACTTTCCTGATTTCATCCTTGGATGCCTGAGCAATACTCTTATACTCCTTCGTAGTAGTTTGTCTAAGTTTCTGCTTCTTGTAAGCTTCCTTTTTGTGTTTTAGTTTACTTAAGAGTTCCCTGCTAAGCCATGCTGGTCTTCTACCATACTTGCTAGTCTTCCTGTGCATCAGATTGATTCATTTCTGCACCCTTAGTAAAGTTTCTTTAAAGTACAACCAACTTTTCTGGACTCCTTTCCCCATCAGACTGGCATCCCAGGGGAATGCGTCCATCAGTTCCTTGAGTGAGTTGAAGTTTCCTTTTTTTGTCCTGTCTCATCTAATAGTATGCAAGTGTTACTGTGCATCTGAATGCAGCTATGTAAGAAGAATGTTTGTCATATATGTTGATTCTAGATCTTATTTTTA
Organism: Alligator mississippiensis; assembly: GCF_030867095.1. NCBI lineage: Eukaryota > Metazoa > Chordata > Crocodylia > Alligatoridae > Alligator > Alligator mississippiensis. The sequence continues at coordinate 250,619,893 of NC_081825.1, forward strand.
TCTGTGGCTAGACTTGTCTTTCTGAGCATGCTTAGAAACATCTATTGTGTCCCCAATAATGTTTCAGGGTTATGTGTTTATGCACCTACCTATGAGATAATAGGATTGTCACAGAGCATAAGCTGCCATGGTCCATTCTTTCTGAGCATGCTCAGAAGGACAAGTGTAGTTGTGAAGGTGGAATAAGATTTAAAATCCCTGTAAGTTGAAAAAATGCTTCTTACACACTACATTTATTTACATAAATATAATGTAAAATACCTTTAAGCAAAATACAATTTAGTGCCTGGCGTCAGAAGTAAAGTTAATCATCATTAACAATGTCTTTGCTGGTACAATAGTAATACAGTTATAACCTAGTATAAGTCATTATGCTGCCATATGGGGGAGGATCAAAAACCCATTATCCAAAAAGGTCAATAAGCAATAGCTTTGCATTTGAAAGCAAGCACTTTAATTATCATTTGCAAATTTCCATATGCACTTAAAAGATAATGATCTGATATAAACAATAGCATCAAGCAATAATATGGTGATATTCTTTAAAGGGTTTCTAAGGCTTCTTTTAGTCACCTTCTATGTATAATACATACAAAATGAGCCAAATATTATACTGTGATATATGTAAATGTGTTGGAATAGAGAATAGAGTCCCAAATATAATCAGTGGTGGCAGGATTATGCCTTGTGTTGTTAGTAGTAGATCAGGCCCATTACTTTTTAAATATGATTTCAGGTTTTTTTCAGGTATGATAAGAGTTTTGTGGCAGAGTAGCTAAGACAAGCTAAGAGTACCTATGGGTGCAAACAAGCTTGTGTGGTACCTAGCTTGGGTTAGGGCAGCTCAGTTTTAGGCTGCGTAGTTTAAGCTGCCTAAACCTAAATTGGGATTGCCACATTCAAGTGTTCCCTGCTTCCCAGGAGTAGTTGTGGGCAGCTGGAGACAAGTGATTTGTTGGAAAGGACACTGGTGGGTCTAGGGAAGGCTTGGTGGGTCTCTGGAGGGGCTGACCTGTCTGGCGTGAGTAGCTGGTGAGGGGAGGGAGAAGGAAATAATTTGGTCAGTGTCAGGAGGTAAAAATAACACAGCCCTGGGATTGTGGGGAGTGGCTAGGCTTTTCCAGCCCTAGGATTGTGCTGGGAACATGTGAAAGTGTTCATTAGTTTGGGTTAACCCATTTTAGGTTGGATTAACTCTTGACAATCTAAAGTTAGATCCTGTTTGATGAGAATTAACTTTAAATCAGGCATGCCATTGTTAGAGAAACTTGGGAATACTTGCACATACAGCTATTTAGACTATCTTAAGCTCCATCAGGACAATCCAAACCTGGTCATTCTAGCTAAGGAGTCAAAGGGAGCTGGATGTTACACTAATTACCTGCTTCTTTGTGTGCTGTTGGCTACAGAAACTGGTATTCTTGGCCTGTTGGGCTTCTAGGCTTGGGCAGATCTTTGACTTTGACTTTCCACTATGACTGAATGAAAAGTAGATGTACCAAACAGTCCCCTTACTTGGGCTGTAGCTATCTATCAGTTTCCAATTAATACAATTTACCAAAGCATTTGGGCTGAAGTGTCAAAAAATATTTTAATAAATGGTTCCTCTTGAACCATTGAAACTAGTGATTCTGGAACAGTCCCTTTCCTTTGTCAGATAAAGAGCTCAGATACCACAGTGAGAGGCAAGGTTTTAAAATTTTACATTGACAAATAAACTGAACATCCATGAGAAGGTTCCCTATTCCTCTAGTTCCCTTCCAATTCTTGTAATACAATTTTTACATCTCCTTTTCCATTCCATTTTCCTATAGATTTTCTGTTATGTAGACTGGAGTTTTAAGTTTAATATATGTGTTACACTTATTTTCTTCATCTGATTATTAATGTAATTTTTAGCACTTCATGCATTTTAGCTCGGAGCTTCCTTATTATTCTGCAGTATGTAATATCTAAACTGTAAAAAGCGTGTTTCCATGAGCTTTTTTATTATTTTAATCTTTTCAGAATTTCAAATGTTTACCAAATAGTTTTGAAATGAGGCCATTCCTCATGTCTCCCATCTTTTAAAATGATACATTAATCTTTTTTGAATTAAAGTCTTTGTCATCTGATGGCAAGAGATCTGACTGGATTCATAAAAACAGATCTTGAGATGTAGGGCATTCTCTGTGCAGAATGGATACTGCATGCTTTTTTATTCACATAAATATATTTAGGGGTGGCCAGATATGATATAATCACATAATGTGTCATATCAAGTCAATGAAGCTACTTGAAGCATCTTATCCAGGTTGTTCCCAGGGATTTATTCAAGAAAGAAAGCTATAATAGGGATGATACTAATTTTAACAGGAAGGTGGTGGTTAATTTCTTTCTTCAGGCATGCATAGATAGGAGACTCATTCAAAAAAATTCCTTCTTTCTTGTACAGTCCATGAAAATTCTGAACAAACTGGAAGTCCCTGTAAGAGGTGGTTCTTTGCCTTTTTTTCTTTCTCTTAAGGATAATATGAAGGATTAGGAAAGAGGCATAGTACTTTCCTTTGAAATATGTCCCACAAAACAGCACCAGTGTACTGAATGAAGGGTCAGTAGAACTTTAATGCATGGCATACTGAGTGAACATCCAAATACAAAGTAGCCTTCAGATTGCAGTTCTGCAGGGACAGTTCCTCTGACTATTCTCCAAAGGACAGCGCAGCTCCAGTCCTTATGGTCTGTATTATGACTTGTGCACAGTATAAAATCTAACTATAACTGTGGCTATCCAGCCAGCCAAGGAGATAATCAGACTGTTTCCACACTCTAGATGCTTTTTGAAGGGGGGGGTGGGGAATGGAAATTATCATCATATAAGCTCCTCACCATAGACTCATAAAACTCCCAGTCCTCAAATCACTAATTTGTTTATATCAGCTGGAATACGTGTCTCCAAAATACTCTAAAGATCACTTGATCTATCTGAATTTGAAGACTGATTTAGTCTTCTGTGCTTTGTTTCTGAATTAATGCTTTTTTTCTCAGTTAGTATTAATACCAAATCCTGAAGTACAACAACATTTTCTTTCCTTAACTTCTAAAAGAATGGTTCAAAGTCATATAGCTCATAGATTTAATTCCACATTCAAGGTTTTCCCCTGCTTGTGTTCTCTTGCTGTTCTTTATGCACATTATGCAAAGATAATGTGTGCCCCACATTATGTTTTATAATGCTACACGGTGGCCACATCTACACGAGACTCTGTCTGTGCAGTTATTACTGTGCAGTCATTTAGTACTTGCAGACACAAGTACTAAATGACTGTGCAGTAACCAGAGTTACTGCATAGTAGCATCCCTGAATGGCTTTTTGGTGATGCAGACTGCCCAGTAGCTCGTTAACTACTATGCAGTAGCTTGCTACTACTACACAGTAGCATCACGTCACACTTCATGCCACACGATGCTACTGTGCAGGAGTAATGAGCTACTGTGCAGTAGTAATGAGCTTTTGCACAGTCAGCATCTCATGCAGACATGGCCTGTCATTGTCAAGAGCATTATACCTTGACATAGGCCTTATTACATTTCTTCAATGTAAAATATTTAGCTAGTTAGTTTTTTATTCAGAATATGTGTCAAAGTGCTAATTAAAAAGTTTCTTCATGCAACTTAGCCCATGAAATGTGTCTTATAAATAAGCCCATTCAAATACATATAAATATCTCTATTGATTTTAGAGGGCCTTGGATAAGAGGCTACATTAACAACTTAGAATATGTCATAATGATTAGATAATGGGATACTGAGTGTGAGGTAGCCATCTATCCAGCTATGTATCTATGCCTTAGATTTGTGTGTGGTATACTTTCTTTCTTGTTTAAATTGAAGTAGGGTACTAAATTAAAGATTTGGGGAAAATTTTCAAAGGGCTTTAAATCACATTTTCAAGGGACTTATGAACTGATGAGTCCAAGTCTCACTCAAAGTCAATGAGTTAGATTCCTAAATCAGTTAGGCTTTTTAAAACTCTTACTCATCTACCTGAAGGCAGTATTAAGAGTAAAGCTGATTAGGAACTGGAGTTTCTGTTCCACATTAAATTCCAGAACTTTAAAAAAACAGTTTGATTTGTAATGAAATGCTTACATTTTGAAATAACTCACCAAACAAAACAGCAAATTATTTTGAGTTGGAACCATAAAAATGTTTATTTTATTTTATTTTTTAATAACGCCATTTATCTTTATTTAACTTTGAAAGAGTATTTAAGTCTCTCTATACATGGTTCAGGCATTGGACAGAGACTTACACAATCTAGATTTGTTTCCTAGCTCTGTTATGTGTTTCCTCTAGGCAAGTAATTTTTGCCCAGATCCACAGAGGGCTTATGTATAGCAACACACAGTGTCACTAGACCTTACTTTTAAGTGCTGAGTACCAGAAGTGGAATCCCCAAGCCTATGACACCTGGCAGACATGCAAGCAAAGGCACCATGGGTTCTGATGTGCAGTCCCCACAGTTGCTCTTCCTGCCATGACACATGCATGGCAGGAGTCATGATTGTGGGATCAAGCATCAGATCCTATCATATCTTATTGCTAGGGCAGGGAGAGCCAGGGATCATGATCCTGGGCTTCCCCTGCACCACCAAGTTGCAGGCTCCCATGGCTGGGAGCCCTGTCAATTGAATCAAGCACCCCCACAGTTGGGAGCCATCATCTAATGGGCTTCCTAGCTGCCAGGATGTACCATGCACTTCTGCAGCTGGGAGCCTCATCAACTAATCAAGGATCCTAGCCATGTTGGCTTATGATGTGCTTCCGATCAACTGAAAGGGCTCCCAGTTGCAAGGGTGCACCCTGGGCTAGGGGTCTCAACCTGGCCACACATTCAATTAATGGTGTGATAGCAAACAACCACAAAGTTATAATATATCATTGTGTAATAACTTTGTGGCTTATTCCTTGTTTTATCACATCATTAATTGCATCAACATGTGACCAGGTAACAACTTAAGCCCTGATTAATTGGGTATTCATATCTTAACTGTAATGTGTGTCAGGGCTCTGAGTTACTGCTTACATTCTCTATGAAGTCAATTTGTAGGGTTCATTACTTAAGAACTGGATTCAGAACAGCAAGTATACTAAGCAAATGCCCCAGCCTAATAGATTGTGGTGATAGAAATTAGACAGATGAAAAAATTGCATGTTCATTCTTTGAGACTTTCAAACCACCTGGGTAAATTTGGCCTTCAAGACCTTTATATGTCTTTCATAATGCAAGCAAAAAAATTATGCTTAGATATTGATTTAGCTAATTGTTTATGGTACAGTGGAGCATTGGCTTACCATTTCAAACAGGGGGTATAGAAAGACAGAGAGCATGTTATCACAGTTCTGCTTTTCCCCTTAAACTTCCCCAAAAGGCAAAAGAGTTCCTTTTCTTCCTCTCCTGATGATTTCAGGAATTATGACTCTTCTAGACCTTCCCCATACCTTATGCTCCCCATAGATAGCAATAAACATCAAACATCAGACTCTCTCTTTCATCCATGAGAAATGGAACGATTTCTTCAGTACATCTCTTACCTCAGTATTGACATGCATTATGGAACTGGGTGAAGATGGTTCCCTAAGTAGGGAAGAATGGTTCCCTAAGCAGGGATTTCCCTGAGAAAAGAATGATCAGATGCTGTACTGAATGATAGCTCTTCACAAAAGATGGTGCAAAAGAAGGGCCTTTGCTTCTTCTATAGAATAGATGAATGAATACATGCATGATCTCATAGGAATGGAGCTAACAGAGGCAAGAATATAAAAAAATAAGAGGTAAGATAATAGAAAAAAGATAGGACAAAGAAAAAGAAGGAGAATGGGGAAGAGTATGTAAACTAGTAGAAAAAAGAATGGGAAAATAAATAATACATTATTTTTTAAATGATGAAAATAGTGAAGAGGTAATTGATGAGACAAGGTAAAGAGTAATGAAATAATTCAGAAAAAAATATTATCAGAAAAGGGAGAAGCTAGATGAAGGGAAGAAAAAATAAAAGTAGAACAAAATATCAGAGGAAAAATAACATTTTCAAGGGAAAAAAGAAACAATCAAAATATGTACCAGAGAACATGCAGAACTAGAAAAGAAAAACTCCTTGAAGAGAAAGAGATGATTGTTAACCCCAAATGTTGAATTAAAAACATTACCATATTTCACACTATTTTACTTATCACAGAAGTCTGAACTATTCTCTGTTTATTGAAGACTTCATATTTGTTCATTCTGTTTATTTTATTAATGTGAAGTAAAGCAGTCCAACCAAAAATTTACCTGTTATGCTTTTCTCTACTAGAAAATATTTAGTACCCTTTTGCTCTTCCATCCCAATATTAGGATTTCTGTAAATTTATATCCTTTATTACATAATATAGAATAGCTTTTCCTCCCAACTCCCATCATAAACGTATTAGTAGATGGAGTACCACTATCCTGCTGAAACAATAAAAGACAGAATGAGAAACCTGAGGTACTCTACAGTAAATGGTAACAAACGATAACCTTAAATGCTACTTCTCCATGTGCTCTTTGCACTTGCCATTCATTAGCAACTCCATTACTGTCTCTACAACACTTGGCTATCATTTTTCAATTGTTTACTCACAGTGTTCTCTGCTTCTTCAGTTACAGACAGGCTTAGTTGTATGTGTGTATTTTAGTATATGCAGCTCTTTATCCCTTTTTGTGACTGCATCCAATTATCTTTCTGCAGCAAAAAGGATATATGCAACAATGAGAATTAATAGGAACGTGACCATCAACCCCAGTCTTCATTCAGCCTTCCATTCTTCCTAGCACTTTCTTTCACTGCACCTGAAAGGCATCCTATGGTCCCTTCTTCATTTGACTAAGCACCCAGTGCATATTTTTGCCATTGACTATTCACAACTGATGCTTCAGCCAGTCTTTCTCAAATTAAATTAACTAATTCAGGATTTTTACCCATCAACACCTAAGAACATCAGCCACAGTCAGGACAGAACACCACTCATACCCACCAGTAGATCTCTTCTTTAAAGCTCCATACTCCTCTAGCAGTAGGTGACTCAAAGACAAAGAAAAAATACTTCCCACAGAATGAGGCTGTTATATAATGAGGCTATTGCTATACAAACAGCTTCCAGGAGGTAAGTTTATATATTTATTTACAGTACATCAGCTATTCTGGGTAACTACCCACATGAAAACTTTTACCCCATGACAAGTTGGGGATAGCTTGCCCCTCAATACAATAAGGTGAGTTACTTCACATTTACTGCATGGTAAAATGTGCATATAGATATTACCTGAGACTAGTTAACAAGCTGTGAATTTTCACCTTAATTTACCTCATGTTAATGCTGCAAACTAGGTCCCTTTACAAACCCCATATGCACTATAGAATTAAAAAATGAAGATAAACTAGTAAAGAGTCAACACAGTACCCTGCATACGATTTTATTGGCCCCTGTTTCAAATGTGAGATCCAACATCTCGCAAAGATGGCATAATGTGTAAGTCTTGGGAGGAACCAAACTATGTGGACCAAGGTGGGTTGAGAAGATGGACAGGAAGTTATGAAAAGATAAGATTTGTTTTGATATCCTGTTCTCACTGACCGGTACAGGAATGCTGAAAAAGTACTTGGGGATCTCTGAAGGTACAAATCAAATTATTCTCCCAGATTGGGCAAAGAAAGTGAATCAGGGAATTCCATACAGTTGTTTCTTATTTTGCATTGATCTGTATATTTCTTGTGTTGACTAAAAGTAGAAGGATTGTTTTTAGAAATTCCCCCTGCCGAGCCTGCATCTTAACTAAAATAGCCAAAATTGGAGTGTATTCTTAAGCTACTGGAAAATCTTAGAGGAAATCTTGTACTCATTTCAGGCATGGAATAATTGCAAATGGATTCCCACTTTTAACAAATGAGTGAGTCTCTGACTGAGATTTTATGTTGAAGTAGTGAACCTAGAGACCAAAAATAGAGACAATGCTTACACTCTGCTTATATCTGGGGGAGCTGAAAAGTTTGCTGATCCAGTGTCTGGGTCAAAAAAGTCTCAAATCATCTTCTGAATATAGCAAGAGGCATCTTTACTTTATCTAAGAGTTAATGAATTTCACTACTTTTTATATAAGAAATGCAGCAGATTATAGCTTTTCATAGATACAGCTATAGCAGCATCTTTGAAGTCATACCATGGCATCAGGGTTTCCCAAGATCAAACAGCATAGTGAATCATGCAGTGGTGGAGGTGGTTCAAGTTATCACAGTGGTGGCTCAAGCAATCCTGACAGCAATGACAGCTGCACCCAGAAACTGTTCAGAATTTCTGTTTGAAAAAAAAAAAAATGGCAGGAGACTCAAACCAAGCCACTTCCAGCATGCAGTTTCTCAAAGTGTAATTTGCAGATCCCCTGGAACATGTGTCATGTAGCCTTTCAATTGTCAGTGCAGAGGGCAAGGCAATATATTACATGTCTGTGATTTTTGTGACTCCAGAGAGAATGGCCTGAATTCAGTGTTGCAATTAATCCCAGAGTAAATTATTCATTAATGTAAGTCGCACAGAAAATGGTATTTTTCTTTCCTTGATTAGATGAGCGAAACCCTTAAAATCAGGTTTCTAATGTGAACACTCCTACAACTTTGTAAATTTAAGGATGTTATAAATTCACAGTTTGCTTCCAGTGAAAAATCTCTGACATTTACCTAAAATTTACTGTTTCTGATCCAGATTCAGGACCAGTAAAATCAGTGGACATTTTTGCATTGACTTAAAGAATGCGGTATAAAATTGCAATAAAGTACAAATGAATTCATTTGCAAATAGTGTTAATACAGAATAGCCTTTAGGAAATGCTCAGATGGATGAGGATCAGTGAAGGTACAGAGTATTTTTGTCCAACCCATTCTCTTTTTCCCTGGAGCTGTGCTGTTCTCAGCTGTAACTTGGGACCTTTCCCATTATTTCCTCTCTCTGACATAAATTTTTAATCTACTGCTTTAGCTCTGCTCTTTGGTCCTTATTTTCTCCTTTTAAATGTAGCTCTGCATAGAGTAGTGTATTGGTTACTTCTCTGAAAGCCCAGTGATTTTATGGTTAGCACATCACTGGATCAGACAAAGCTATATGTATAAGTATGATAAATTAGTTCCTTGCATTCATTTCTCTCTTTAGAGCAATAAGTACTATGAATCAAAGTTCTTTAAATAGTTAAGGGATTTGTGCGTGGGACTATAGACAGTATATCAAATTCAAATATCTAAAGAAAGGAATCCATCATAGTCCCATTTTGTAACATGGATCACAATCATTTTCAATTAGAGTTGCAAAATTTATAGCTGTTTTGACAGCATCCAGTTATGTATAAGTACAGACGTAATAGTCTTTTGGCAATATGCAAAGATGCTGATCAAATTGGTCTTTGTTAAACATATGCAGGTTTTCACCGTATTTACCACTGTTATAACATACCATGCAGGCAACACTTTCAGATTTTCATATAAATGTCACATTTCTCAGTGTTCTCTTCACAATTGAATTTAGTCTTGCAGGTGGATATGTCCTCATTTGGTAGATGTTCTTTTCTTCCCCCTCCCATTTCTTTGCTGTAAAAATTACATTACCCCTCCCCGCCCCACTTTACCCTCTGGTGCTATTGCAGCCTTAGCAAGCTATCAAAAACTAGTTCTCTCTGCTAAAGTGCACGCCTAAAGCTATAGTATTAAATCAAAGAAAATAAATTCTGGTTGGCATGATTGGAAGCATGTATTCTCTACTATCATAACGCCTCTCAAAAAGTAATATTGTCTTTCTAAAAACTTGCAAAGGAAGTTCTAATAAATTTGTGTGTAAGAATCCTCAACTGCTATTTTCTTACCAAAGTAAAGAATCACTAAAGCAGCAAAAAGTCTGTGCATTCATCATGGCTAAGTACAGATGTTCAAGGGATGGTGGGTTAAATCATGTTAACATTGGGCACCCTATCTAACTTTGTTCACCTAAGTGCGGACCTTACATTTAGATCCCTAGTTAGGTGGATCTAAGTGAGAACTGTACAGAAGTTTGACATGCATAGACCTGTCTAGAAATGGTGGAACCTGGTCTAGGGTAGACCTGGATCAGTATACCCGAATCAGATTGATCTAAGTTAGACAAGTGATTCAAAGTTCTGTACAGTTCGCAGCACAGGCCCAGAGCTGGAAAAGACCAGCTGCTGGCCCCAATCCTGGGGCTGCACTTTTTGTACCCACCTCCCTAGCACCAGGCTATTGTTAGCCTCCTAGCCCCATGCTGCAGCCCCCTGTGGATCAGCCAGACCCCACTTCCTGACCCCTCATTCTGCAAGCCACTCCTGGTGCCAGTTT